>NC_052088.1:27792834-28092834 GCF_015852505.1 Tachyglossus aculeatus | reverse complement strand
AGTGCCAAGTGAAACAGGCTGATAAGATCTAATCCTGTCAAAAGGAGAACTCTGTTCCAAACTGGCATGCCACAGACTTGCAAAAATAATTCTGTGACCTCTAATGAAAGAGAGGGAGGTATTACATCCAACCCAAGAAAAAACCCCTCTTCAAATAATGAAGGTTTTCTTCTGAAGCGTGCAAGAATGATAGTTCTGTGAAAAAGGAAGAAGGAAACCCGTTCTCCTATTGGAAGTGGAAAACCAGTAACTGTCGCTAGTCATTCTGTCTCCCAGCTGTTCATTCATTAATTCATTCATTCAATTGTATTTATTGAGTGCTTACTATGTGCAGACCTCTGTACTAAGTGCTTGGGAAGTACAAGTTGGCAACATTAGAGAAAGTCCCTACCCAACAACGGGCTCACAGTCTAGCTGTTCTTCAAATATGTCTCTTTCCACTCAGAAACTGAGCCTTGGTTGTTGTGTATAACCTCTAGCTTGTCCCCTCCCAGGGATGCTTCATCCCAGCCAACTCAGATAAGCCCCCCTATTTCCTCCACACTAGCTAACCTCTTGTCCACATCCTGGCTGCCTCTGGCCTGGAATGCCCTCCCTCTTCCTATCCGATATATACACACACATATATATATACATATGTATATATGTTTGTACATGTTTATTACTCTATTTTACTTGTACTTATCTATTATATTTATTTTATTTTGTTAATATGTTTGGTTTTGTTCTCTGTCTCCCCCTTCTAGACTGTGAGCCCACTGTTGGGTAAGGACTGTCTCTATATGTTGCCAACTTGTACTTCCCAAGCGCTTAGTACAGTGCTCTGCACACAGTAAGCACTCAATAAATACAATTGATTGATTGGTTGATCCCACAGGTGATCACCCTCCCGACTTTCAAAGCTTTATTGAAGGCACATCTCCTCCAAAAGACCTTCCCTGGCTTAGCCCTTCTTTTCTCTTCTCCCACTCCCTTCTGTGTTACCTTGACTTCCTGCCTTTATTTATCCCCACTCCCAGCCCCACAGCACTTAAATACGTATCTATAATTTATTTATATTGTCTGTCTCCCCCTCTAGTTTGTAAGCTTGTTACAGACAAGTCTTTAGAAACAGAACATGTGTACCAACTGTGTTGTATTCATTCATTTAATTGTATTTATTGAGTGGTTACACTGTGCAGAGCACTGTACTAAGCCCTTGGGAGAGTGCAATATAACAATAGACATGTCCCCTGCCCATGATGAGCTTACAGTCTAGGAGACTTTTTTTCCTTCCCACTTAGACTTCACATGACACTTGAGGGACAGGGTTTAGGTCTGATCTGATTGTCTTGTATCTACCCCAGTTCTTGGCACACAGAAGGTGATTATCAAAGCCATTATTATTATTATTAGCAAAGAGCTGGTCAAAACCTCCCAAGGAGTCATCTCTGTCCAAGAGTGGGAGGTTTGGAGATGGTCTTACCAAGATGCAAACCTTGTAAAGGTCAAGCCCTGTTTTTCCCAGGTAACAAGATAGGCTTCCTCCCTTACTGCTTTTTTCTGGGGCTCAGCTCAGCTAGGGGGTACCTAAGACATCCACTTTCCCCTGCCCATTTTCACCTGGCTCAGACAGTGAGTGGAGAGAAGCTGGCTTGCTTCCAAACAATTATATTGAGCATTTACTATGTGCAGAACAATGTACTAAGCACTGCACTTGGGAGAGTACAATATAACAGAGTTCATAGACACATTCCCTGACCCCAAGGAGCTTACAGTCCTAGTGGGAGACAGACATTAATATAAATAAATTACAGATATGTACATAAGTGCTGTGGAACAAAGGGGTGAATAAAGGTAAAAATTCATTCATTCAATCATATTTATTGAGCGCTTACTGAGTGCAGAGTACTGTACTAAGTGCTTGGGAAGTACAAGTTGGCAACATATAGAGATGGTCCCTACCCAACAAGGCTCCAAGTGCAAGGGTGATGCAGAAGGGCATGGGAGAAGAAGAAATGAAGGCTTAGTTGGGGAAGGACTCTTGGAGGAGATGTGTTTTGAATAAGGCTTTGAAAGTGGGGATGGTGAATGTCTGGGGAATAGGAAGAGGGAGGGTGTTCCAGGTCAGATACCAGATGTGAGCCAGAGGTCAGCGAGTATGGAGGCAACAGAGGGGCTTATTTGAGTCTGCTGTGATGAAGCACACATGAAAGGGGATAAGGCTCAGGTCAGAGTGGCAAGGGACATATTTGAAGAAGGTGTCTGAACGCCAGCTGTGGGAGAGAAAACAAGGATCAGATTTTATTGGCATTCATTCAAACAGCTGCAGCTGCTGCTGGTTTTCCACCTCCGATAGGGGAATGGGTTTTCTTCTTCCACTTTCACAGAGCTATTATTCTTTCACGCTTCGGTAGAAAACCTTTTTTGTTTGAAGAGGTGCTTTTTCTTGGATTATTATTAATAATAATCACATTTATGAGCACTTACTGGGTGCAAAGCACTATATTAACACTTGGGAGAGTACACTACAACACCAGACACTTTCCCTGCCCACAACAAGCTCACAATCTAGAACATTCACACTTCCCCCTTCAAAAACTTACTGAAGGCTCCCCTCCTCCAGGAGGCCTTCCCAGACTAGGCCCCCATTTTCTTCAGGTCTCCCTCCCACCCCAGCTTGCCCCGACTCACTCCCTTTGCTCTATCCCTGCTTCCCACCCCCCAGCACTTGTGTACATATGTACATACCTATAATCCTATTTATATTAATAATAATGATGGTGTTTGTTAAGTGCTTACTATGTGCAAAGCACTGTTCTAAGTGCTGGGGGGATACAAGGTTATCAGGTTGTCCCATGTGGGGCTCACAGTCTTAATCCCCATTTTCCAGATGAGGGAACTGAGGCACAGAGAAGTGAAGTGACTTGCCCAAAGTCACACAGCTGACAATTGGCGGAGCTAGGATTAGAACCCATAACTTCTGACTCCAAAGCCCATGCTCTTTCCACTGAGCCATGCTGCACATTAATGCCTCTTTTGTTGTGATGTGTGTGTTTGTGTGTGTGTTTCTCTAATAGAATTAGAGAATATATATATATATATATATATATATATATATATTCTCTAATTCTATTTATTTTAATTGATGTTATTGATGCCTGTTTACTTGTTTTGATGTCTGTTTCCCCCCTTCTAGACTATGATCCTGTTGTGGGCAGGGATTGTCTCTCTGTTGCTGAAGTGTACTTTCCAAGCGCTTTGTACAGTGCTTTGCACACAATAAGCGCTCAATAAATACAAGTGAATGAATGAATGAAAGGATTGGATGTAATCCCTCCCTCTCTTTCATTAGAGGTTACAAAATTATTTTTAGGACTCTGTACTCTCTCACATGCTTAGTAAAGTGCTCTGCACACAGCAAGTGCTCAATAAATATCCCCATTTTACAACTAAGGGAACTGAGGTACAGTGTCTTTTTCAAGACTGCCTAGCAGGTAAGTGGTAGAGCCAGGATTAGAAATCTAGGGCCTGTATCTCTCAAGCCTGTTCTCATTCCACCCAAGCCAAGCTGTCACCAGCCCTGTTTCTGCTTTTGTTCCCGTCTCCCATCTCCCTCCCCTCCATCTATGTAGAAAATGCAGCTTCTGACACTGAGACCAGCAAGAACCAATCAAACAATGGTATTTATCGAGCATTTATTATGTGCAGAGGACTGCACTAAGCACTTGGGAGAGTACGTTACAACAGAATTAGTGGATACTCTCCCTGCCCCTAATGAGTCAGTCAGTCAATTGTATTTATTGAGCACTTATTGTGTGTGGAGCACTATACTAAGCGTTTGGGGGGGTACAGTATAACAATAAACAGATATATTCCCTTTCCACAACGAGCTTACAGTGTAGAGGGGGAGATGGACATGAATATTAATAAATAAATTACAGATATGTGCATAAATGTTGTGAGGCTGGGAATGGGGATGAATAAAGGGAGCAAGTCAGGGAGACAGAGTCCATTTTTTGGTAGGGACCATCTCTATGTGTTGCCGACTTGTACTTCCCAAGTGCTTAGTACAGTGCTCTGCACACAGTAAGAGCTCAATAAATACGATTGAATAAACGAATGAATGAATGAGAAGCAATCAGGGAAGGCCTCTTGGAGGAAATGTGCCTTCAACATGGCTTTGAAGCGGGGAGAGTAATTGCCTGTTGAATATGAAGAGGGAGGGTGTTCCAGGCTAGAGGCAGGATGTGGGCGAGAGGTCGGGGAAGAGATAGAGGAGATCAAGTTCAGCATTAAAGGAGCGAAGTGTGCAGGCTGGAGAGTAGCAAGTTGAGGGAAGAGGGATACGGTGATTGAGTGTTTTAAAGCCAACGGTGAGGTGTTTCTGTTTGACACAGAGGTGGTTGGGCAATGACTGGAGGTTCTTGAGGAGTGGGAAAACATGTCCTGAATACTTTAGCAGAAAAATGATCCAGGCAGCAGAGTGATGTACAGACTAGAGTGGGGAGAGACAGGAGGCTGGGAGGTCAGCAAGGAGGCTGATTCAGCAATTAAGGCAGGATAAGATGATTGGATGAACGTGGTAGCAGTTTGGATGGAGAGGAAAGGGTGGATTTTAGTGATGTTGTGAAGTTTGAACCAACACGATTTCATGATGGATGATTTTACCTCAAGAGGGAAGGTGTCTAGGGATGTCCATCCAGGGGTGTCTCTGCATCTCCCTGGCTGAGCATTTCCTGTGGTCCCTTTTCCTTGACTGTCTGGGCCTCCTGGGGGAAAGATTCACACAGGAGATTGCCAGCTTTTAAATCAGTAAACTTGTTGCGGGCAGGGAATGTGTCTGTTTACTGTCATATTGTACTCTCCCAAGTGCTTAGTCCAGTGCTCTGCACAAAGTAAACACTCAATAAATGCGACTGGGGTGAACTTCTGAAGCAGGAATTCGGGGAACAAGTTAGAGTAGCAGCCATTCTACCCCATCTCAGCCTGGAAGGGGAAGAGAGCTGTTTGGCCTAGACTGATCCCCTAGTCCAAATTTTCAATCAATCAATCGTATTTACTGAGCACTTACTGTGTAGAACACTGTACTAAGTGGTTGGGAGAGTACAATATAGCAGAGTTGGTAGACATGTTCCCTGCTCACAACAAGCTTACAGTTTAGAAGGCTCCTGATGCGTGGAGAGGCTGATAACATTAATAGTGATAATAATAACAACGTTGGCATTTGTTGCACACTTATTATGTGCTAAATGCTGAAGAAGATATGAGATAAGGTGAGACACAGTTCCTGTCCCAAATTCATTCATTCAATTGTATTTATTGAGAGCTTACTGTGTGCAGAGCACTGTACTAAGCACTTGGGAAGTACAAGTTGGGTCACATAGTCTAACGTGGAAGGGAGAACAGGGATTTAACTCCCATTTCACATATGAGAAAACTGAGGCTGAGAAAAGTTAAGTGATTCACCTAAGGCCAAGCATCAGGCAAGAAGCAAAACTAGGATTAGAGCCCAGATTTCTTGACCCGGCTGATCAAGTCCTTGTTCTTTACACTAGGCTTAACTTCCTCTCTGCCCCATCCAGGACCACACTGGGTGCTCTGGCTCCATTCTCACACCCGTCAGATTTCCACTTCCTAGCTGGTGGTGGGTTGGTGTTGTACAGCTGGGGAAAATCTGGCTTTTTTTTTTCTTTTTTTGCAATCTCCCACGTTCTATCTGGGCTGAGCCGGTCACGATGTTTGCTTTCTTCTGTGAGGGAAAAGAATTCTTAAGCCAAGCCAAGCCACTTCCAGAAACTTGCTGCTGACTGCGGGGGTGGCGGTAACCAGTCACAAGCTGAAAGGCAGAGCCGCAACTGGGATGACCTTCAACCTTTGCTAACAGCCACAAACCACAGCCCACACCAAGTCAGGGAGAGCAACCCCCAAATCAATCAATCAGTGGGATTTATTGAGCACTATACTAAGCGCTTCATTCATTCAATCGTATTTATTGAGCACTTACTGTGTGCCAAACACTACAATAAACACTTGGGAGAGTACAATATAACAATAAATAGACACATTCCCTGCCCACAATAATAATAATAATAATGATGGCATTTATTAAGCACTTACTATGTGCAAAGCACTGTTCTAAGCGCTGGGGAGGTTACACGGTGATCAGGTTGTCCCACAAGGGGCTCACAGTCAATCCCCATTTTACACATGAGGGAACTGAGTCCCAGAGAAGTTAAGTGACTTGCCCCAAGTCACACAGCTGACAACTGGAAGAGCTGGAATTTGAACCCATGACCTCTGACTCCAAAGTCCGTGCTCTTTTCACTGAGCCACGTTGCTTCTCTGCAGTAGGAATCAGGGATTATTATTCTCATTTTACAGATGGGGAAATTGAGGCATGGGGAGGTTAGGTGACTTGGCCAGGGCCACACAGTAGACAGGTGGCAGAAGGGGGACTAGAACCCGGGACCTCTGACTTCCAGGGTCGAAGCCCTCCCACTACCCCTCACTGCCTTCCCGAATCTCGAAACAAAGTGCTGTCATCAATTCTCCCCTTATTTCTTACCCACACCTACAGTATGCATAACAAATAAGGGCACAAATTACTTATTTATGCATTTCCCAAAGTCAAGATTAAATGAATACACAAAAGGACACCCATTTTAAAAAGGTTTATTCATTACAAAATGTTAAATACTAAAGCTAAAAACATACAAATTCAAGTCAGGCTATATTAAAAGACATACCCTTTTTCTTGTTTGTGAAATTAGCAGATTGACTCCAATACATGCCTTAATGAAATAAAGGTGTTCTAGTTTTTCTTGCTCCTCCAGGACATTTTTCACCTATTGTGGCAGAGCTATCTCTTGTTGTTTCGACGGCTGCGGGTCTCAACAGGAAGATAAAGTTTTCCATACAGCGAGTTTCAGGTGTTAGTGGAGCCTCCTAATTATAAAGCCACCATGCTAGCTTGTAACAAGTATATATGCTGACATATTTCAAGTGCTGTTACTGAAAATTCTATAACACTACTTGGGTGTCGTTCATCCTATACATCAACACAAGATATTTAGGAGGGCACAAAGAGCTAACAGGATGAAAACATAGTCCCAAAAGGAGGCCTAAGTATATTTTATTTAAAGTGGTTTTTAAATATATCATCCAACAGAGAAGCAAAATTAGCAGCAAAGCTAATCCAACTAGAACTGACTTCCTATAAAAAAACACCTTTGAAAAATGACATTCAAGTTCCCGAGACACTTCATAGGCAAATGTTTTCAAAATTATTTTCTTGTGCTTCAATTCTACATGATCAGAATTTGGCTAAAATTGAATTTGAACCAATCCAATGGTATTGGATGCTTCTGTATGTACAGTGATGAAGTCTGACCCGGTTGGCTCCTAAGCACTGACCACATCTGGATCTCTGAATTCCACCCGGAAAAAGTGATGCTTTCACAATAAAACCTACCTGTTCAGTTCCAAGAGTGCACCGTCAAAGCCAACTTTCACTCAGGGCCCGGCTGCCACTAACCCAGACGGCCGCTTTAATTCAAATATTTTTTTTTTCTGCTTATCAACCTAAGTTCAGCATTTTCATTTTTCAAGCTACGGCCCAACACTTTAGGCTTTGAAATGGTGCAATTTATATACTTACATGGTCAAGACCAGGCAAGTGAATGTGAAGGCTGAAGTGTAGTCTTTGCATTTCTAAGGTTCTAACGTAAATACTACTTTTCTGGAGTCAGAAAATAGACTCTGCCCCATCCTATGTCAACTCCTCCTTCTCAAAGGGGGCCAAAAGATGATGAACACAAGAGATTCAAGTAAAAGAGCAAACTCTCGTATTTCCATAGAATTTACCCCAAAACTACTGAATGGCTCAATTCTGAATTGTTTTCCTTGGGGATCCTGAAGTCTTCATTTTGACTGATAATGCTCGCGTCTAGTTCAGAGCTGATTTGACTCTTAATTATACCTGGAGTATATTTTTTAAAGGCTATTCCCAAAAAGGGTTTGAAATCTGAAAGTAGTGAAGATTTTGTGAAAGTAAAATTCACAACGAGATGGATGAAGAGGCAAATGCATGGAGAGGAAATGGCCTGTAGTTATTTCTTGGGCTGTGTGATACATCACAAAGGTCACACTTAGGTCGAGGGAGGGGTGAAAAGCACTGAACAATTCTTCCCTTTTAACACAGAGCATCTGGGTGCCGAATCTTGGATTTACATTCTTTTCTTTATCTCTGATGCTGCTGAAAGAGATTTGCCCATTATAAGAGAAGCAGCATGGCCTAGTGGCAAGACCATGGGCTTGGGAGTCATAGGACGTGGGTTCTAATTCCGGCTCCTCCGCTTGTCTGCTGGGTGACCTTGGGCAAGTCACTTAACTTCTCTGTGCCTGTTACCTCATCTGTAAAATGGGAAGGTGAGACCCACTTGGGACAACCTGATTATCTTATATCTACCCCAGTGCATAGAACAGTGCTTGGCATGTAGTAAGCGCTTAACAAATACCATAATAATAATAATTAATAATAATTAATTAGTGTACTCTCCCAAGCACTTAGTACAGTGTTCTGTCCCAGTAAGTGCCCAACAAATACCACTGTTTGCAGACTTAAGCTCGGGAATCAGAGATGAAAACCAAAGCAGGGATGCTGCAGTCCTGAGTGGCACAGAAGAAGAATCCGGTATCTGGGCCTCAGGACAAGGTGACCCAAGTGAAAGACCTCTTAAGATTCACCGTTGGCTCCCCTACAAAAAAGGGTTCATTCACTTGTGTGGGAAAATTCAGTATGGAAAAAGGTTCTTGGGCCTCGCATGATTACTCTGAGAAACCTAGTTTTCGCTAGACTGTACAGTCCATGTGGACAGGAATGTGTCTACCCAACTCTGTTGCATTGTACTCTCCCAAGTAATAAATAGCAGTCAATTGTATTTACTGAGCGCTTACTGTGTGCAGAGCACTGTACTAAATGCTTTGGAGAGAACAATATAACAATAAACAGACACAGACAGCCCTGAGCACAACGAGCTTACAGTACCACTGATTAACTGATTCTCTGCCAGGGTGGCACTTTGACTTTGGGGACTCACCGATGGGGATGGAATCCTTTCTGGGTTTCTTCCTCTCTGTGGGTGTCATTCTTTTCCCTTCTCCTATAATTGACAAATACCATGAAAAAAATCATGGTATTAAGAGCTTACTATGTGTCAAGCACTGTTCTAAGCACTGGGGTAGACACAAGTTAATCAGGGCTCACAGTCTAAGTAGGAGGAGACCAGGTATTGAATCCTCACTTTACAGATGAGGAAACTGAGGCACAGAGAAGTTAAGTGACTTGCCCAAGGTCACCCAGCAGGCCAATCAATCAATATTATTTATTGAGTGCTTGCTGTTTGCAGAGAACTGTACTAAGCGCTTGGGAGAGTACAACATAGAGTTGTTAGACACATTCCCTGCCTATAAGGAGCTTCCAACCTATAGACCAGGGGTGGAGCTGGGATTAGATCCCAGGACCTCTCACTTCCAGGCCCCTTCTCTTCCCACTAGGCCACGCTGCTTCTCACACTGCTTCTCCTATGCCAGAAGGCCCTTTTTTGCTGCCAGAGGGATTAAGGATTAGGGAATTTGAAGGTGGGGAGATAGAGGGATGCCACTGCTTTGACCACAGTTGAAATTCCAAAGCAAATGCTGTGTCACCTAGTAGAACGAGCACAGGCTTGGGAGTCACAGGACCTGGGTTCTACTCTCCCAATTGCTTAGTACAGTGCTCTGCACACAAGCACTCAATAAATACAATAGAATGAATGAATAATCCCCCCTTGCCTGCTGTATGACTGTGGGCAAATTACCTAACTTTCTCTGTGCCTCATCTGGAAAATGGGGATGAAATAACAATTCTCCTTCCTTCCTAGGCTGTGAGCCCCATGGGGGACAGGAACTATGCCTGACCTGATTATCTTGTATCTACCCTAGTGTTTACCACAGTTCTTGGCCCAGTATAAGCACTTAAATACATGTCACAACGATTAATTATTATTAGCAGTGGCACCTTTCCGATGCCTGATCAGTTCCTAAGTCTCTGCAATGGTTGCTGGGGCAACCCCTAATCTGGGGTCAGATTCAAGCTCTCACCAAGATTTCCCTAGAAAGAAACAGCTTGCAAGAGTTTCCAAACATCACCCTCTTTAACAGGACTATTACATACAACTGCATATGGTCACGAGTCCTACTCCACCCATTTCACAAACATCAAATAAATAATTCCAACATTTCAAAACCAACAGTTGGAGACCACTGGAGCCGGCAACTTAGAAGAGGGATAAGACCAGTAGCTGCACAACAACCCCCTCGAAGTGTAAAACCCTCCCCCAGCTCACAGAACGTTTCTTGAATCCCTTTTCAATCTACGTTCGTAGTTATTTCTCAGTCCAAAATGCACTTGCAAGCTCTCATTACGTCGTCCGTAGGACACGCACACACTGGAACAAGAGTCTACGGTCAGTCACTCGTGCCTAACCTTCCGGGACAAAAAGCAGAGCTGCAGTCTTCGAGTTACATGACCGTGCAACGGCATTTCCGGGAGTGAACATATTTCCTGTATTCTGCGAGCTGTTTCAAGTATATGTTGGACGGCCAACGGTGCATCTCGACAAAACTGCGTTCTTCTGCTATATTGATTTTTCAAAAAGCAAGGAGTTAAACACAGAATACATCCTCATGAAGAGCAGCCAAATCTAAAGACACGCATGTATACTGGAAAATTAGGAACGGCTAAGGCCAACTGCAAATAATGATATGGATCAGTCAAAAATTGGGCACGCCAGGTGATTTTTGTTGAAAACTGATACTACCCCAAGCCTGCACACATCCTCTCCCTGGGAGATGATGGGGAACAGGAGCAGAATGCAAACTGAGCATACTCCAGTCTAGATGTGGAAGTCCAAGAACTCAAAATACCAAGAGCAACTAGGGATCACTTCAGGATGGGATTAAATATTTTACTCCAGACAGTCCTAATAGTTATAAAATTGCAAACTTGGCCAGAAAAGCTGTGGATATTTCTGGCTAAAAGCGGACATAAGCCCCCAACTTAAGACTTTGAAAACTAGCTTGAAACAAAACACCAAATGGTGTATCCTTCTATGGCTTGGAGAACCTTCTGGGTTGGCAGTCAGAGGCAGACTTGGCCACAGTCAGCGTTCCCCAAGCTGAGCTCGGCCAAAGCAGATGGGAAGGGAAATCTTCCTACTTGCCTCTTTTTCCTCAGCTGAAATTTTCCCAATGAGGCAAAATCTCCACCACTTGATTTAAGCTTCTTGAGGGCAAAAGATGTGTTTTGCTTATGTTGTACTGAATCCATCATTCAGTCAGTGGTATTTATTGAGCACTTACTGTGTGCAGAGCACTACAGTAAGTGCTTGGGAAAGGACAATATAGTTGGTAGACCCAATCCCTGCTCTCAAGGAGTTTAATGGGCATTAAATTGCCACACACAGTGTTTTGCACTCAGGAGGCACTTAATAAATGCTGCTGATTGATTGACTGCTTGACAGACTGAAAGTGGAGGTAAGATTTACCTCACTGGCCCTACCCTCTGCCCTAAATGTCCAAACTCAAATTTTGCAAACCCAAACCCCCATATCAATTCCATGATTATCCCAGTCTCCATAGAGTCCTCTAGATAGGGACCAGACCAAGTGTAATTTAGACCTCATTAGCAACCTAATACGTTATTAAAAACTAGAAGGGAAGGAAATTAAATCAGTGAAAAGAACTTTCTTCATTACTCTCTGGCATAAACAATGAGTGTGGGTGGAGGCAGTGGTCCTAACCTAGGGGGTCGTCAGGAAACAACCAGAGGGATGGGAGAGACAGAGTCAGAGATAGAGCTTTGAGGGAAGTAGACGAGAGAGACAGAGGAGAGAGAAAGATAGTGGCAATGAAGACAGAGAAACAGAATATGCAGGTGAACAGAGAATCAGTGAGACTCACATGATCTTCCCATTGGACAACTCCCTACTGGAAAGGGCACAGGCTTGGGAGTCGGAGGACCTGGGTTCTAATCCTGGCTCTGCCATTTGCCCGCTTTGCGAACTTGGGCAAATCACTTAACCTCGCTGTGTCTCCATTTCCTCATCTGTAAATCTGATTCTGTGAGCCCACTGTTGGGTAGGGACTGTCTCTATATGTTGCCAAGTTGTACTTCCCAAGGGCTTAGTACAGTGCTCTGCACACAGTAAGCGCTCAATAAATACGATTGATTGATTGATTCAATACCTGTTCTCCCTCCTACTTAGACCATGAGGCGCTTAAGGTCAGGGACTGTGTCTGACGATTATCTTGATTAGTACAGGATTTAGTACAGTGCCTGGCACAAAGTAAGTAGTTAACAAATATCACCATCATTACTATTATGGCACTCATACAATTCTTAAACTTCCTATGTCTGTTAATCATCGCTTAGTCTTGTGGAATAACCAGACCCCACTAAAAAAAAAGCCAGACACGCTTTTAATTCCAGAGGACAGATGGAAAATGGATTTCAAAATTATCAATATCAATAATAACTGGTTACTACTTCTATAATCTGTCCTACCTGTTATTATTTTCAATGAATACAATGTTATTTTAACGGTAATTTCTCACAGGAACTATACAAAGGACATTTTAAGAAAACACTGCATGTGGCACTTAATTTATTCTAGATGCACGGTCTGCTCGGTTCATTAGTTGTCAAGTATAGGACCCCCATAAAATTACTTTTTGGCTTGGGAGGTTTCTCACATAGAAACACATTATGATGCAGTTGTAGAAAAAGGAAGTGGCTTAATCAAAACAAAACAATAAAGGATCAGACCAGTGAGATCTAGTCAAAACTAGGCATCTTGCTTTGTTGCTGTTTAACTATTGCATTGTTGGCCCCATCTTCAGGTAAAACAAAATTTTACTACACTATTTTCAAATTCCAAATAGAGCTGGAAAAGTAATTTTCTGGGTACTGGTATATTTTATTAGCATGCGGTCACCTTTTCACAGTAGTTAAGATAGTCACTAATCTAAGGTCTTTCAGATTAAATAACTCTTTGGCAAAAGGAAAACATAAGATCCTAGGGAATGAAAAACAAAACAGATTTGTGCATGACATAATCAAAATGGCACCTGTCCTTGCCAAAGCCATAGCTTAAGTTGGGGCCAACACATGGGCCCAGACTGGCCCTCCAAAGACTACTATGAGACAGCAGGATACTGGTCCCCTGGGCTGATCTTCCATTCCTTAATACCCATGGAAGTCAAGTCGAGTAAGGAGTTCCAAGAAGCCCCATTTTGGGCAGGGCCACCCTGCTGTTTGGGGGTCTGCCCTATTATTCTCCTTCTCTCCCTATCCACCCCCAAAGCAACATCCATGTGGCCTTAGGCTTATCACTGTGTGGGCTGGCAGCTTATCATGGTTTGGGCTGGCTAATCAATCAGTCAGTAAAAGTAATCCGCATTTACTTAGCATTTACCATGTGCAGAGCACTTGCAGTAAGGGCTTGGGAGAGTACCATGAACCAATACAGCAGACACCCTGCCCACAGTGAGTTTACGGTCTAAGCAGTCTAGAGCACTCTAGAGCAGCAGTGGTGATAGCTGCTGTTCTTACTACGAAAAAGAGGAGATACAGTTCTGCTGCCACCCTCACCAATGGGGCAGTACTGGTCCTCAGCACTGTAAATAGACGTTTTTAAGTTTTCAAGGATTTCCTCTGGTCTCCTGTGAAACCCTCCTCCCCCGACCTTCTACTTTCCACTTCCTTTCACCACTGTCATCTGACTTGGGCAAAATGGCCAGTGGCAGTGAGTGGCTGAGGGTGAAGAGAGGAGGCACAGGGTAGGACCACTGATAAGGGGGCAGCTGCAGCAGCCTGACACTAGCCAAAGCACCAGGGCTGAGCAGTAGAATCAGAGGAGGAGGAAGATGAGGAGGAGAATGAAGAGAAGGAAAAAGAAGAGGAGGAGGAAGGAAAAGAAAGGAGGAGGAGGAGGATGGGGGGCACTGGAGAGTGGCCTAGTGGATAGAGCACAGTCTGTGGAATCAGAAGGACCTAGATTCTAATCCTGACTCCTCCACTTATGTGCTGTCTGACCTCGGGCAAATCACTTCTCTTCTCTGAGTCTCAGTTACCTCATCTGTAAAATGGGGATTAATACTGTGAGCCTCATATGGGACAGGGACTAAATCCAACCTGATTATCTTGTACCCACCCCAGTGCTTAATACAGTACCTGGCACCTAGTAAGTGCTTAATAAATACCATCATCATCACTATTATTATTACTAGCAATGGAGGAAGTTAATATCTCTCCCTCTCCCCAGCTCTAATGCTCCTCTTTCTCCCTCTTCCTTTTCCCCTCTCCCTGACCCCTTTCTCTGTTCCTGCCCCATAAGCCCCACTCCCATCCTGCTTGGTGTCTTCCACGTGCTGATCACTTCGAAGCTATGGGCAACTCCGACTCCGGCAGCATTCAAAGCCTCTGAGGAGTTGCGAATCAATGGCGGCCTGAAGTAGGTGGCATCTTCTACTCCAACTCCCCATGCCCCTCCATCCTGCTCTCCAGCCTTCAGAATTCCCCAATCAGGCTTTCAGAGCCGGTCTAGTCCTGTTCACAGAGGATGGTATTGACCAGAAAAGCCTGCTGCGGGGGAGTCGCTTGAACTTTCATTTCTGGACACCGAGGGCTAGAACTCTACTGTTTGGAGTTTGGAACTCATCTCCGCTCTTGTTAATAATAAAAGTCGTTTCTTGACTAACAACA
The DNA here is from genome assembly GCF_015852505.1 of Tachyglossus aculeatus. Taxonomy (NCBI): domain Eukaryota; kingdom Metazoa; phylum Chordata; class Mammalia; order Monotremata; family Tachyglossidae; genus Tachyglossus; species Tachyglossus aculeatus. Next base: position 28,078,049 of record NC_052088.1, on the reverse strand, counting down.
ATTTTCTCCCCTGGTGCTCAAATCATCACTTTTCTAATTTATTTCCATATCATCTTCGAGGAGCTGGTAGCGGGAAACAATTCTTTTTCCCATTTTAGCAACATGAGGAGGTGGACTACAGCAAACCTTGCCTAGAGCTCCTTAATGTCACCTCACTAAATCACTATTATTTTTAATTACTGTAATCCATATTGTGTTTGTGGTCCACAAATGCATGAACAAGTCTTGTCATAGCTTCACTAAAACTGAAAAAAATCAAACAGTAAAAAGAATTACATAATTCAATATAAACTAGTCTATTCTCTTCCCTTTCTATGAATGCTTGGGGAAATTAGCCTGACTGCTACCTAGTCACTTATATCTAAAACAATAAACAGTTAACCTTTGGCATCATACATAGTAATATCAGTACCATTCCTTTACAAAAAAAGTCTTTTCTAATCTATAATTTCTGTTCACATTTGGCTGTAACTGGTGAAGTAAGTTCTTTCACAGTTTTAAAGAAAATCAGACTATCAATTCTCCCTTACCCTTCTCTCCTCCACTAATATCACTTGTGAATATCTCTGCCCCCTTTCCCTGTACTTGGGGGGGAAAATATTGTACCTAAAATTAATAAAAGCTGTTTCAGAAACATTGCTAAGCTGTCAATAAATGCCAGCTCACAAGCAATCACTGAATACTTAACAAAAAGAAACTGTTTAAACACTAAACTCTCCACTTTAATTGTAAGCTCTTGATCTTAAGCTCTTTATGGGCAGGGATTGTACTGTAGCATATCATTCTGCACCACAGTAGGCTCTCAATGAATACCGATGATCGCTTGATGGAGGGAACAATTATACAATACTGTGAGTTATACCGCAAACCCAAGAACAACGGCCTCATGTTAAAATTTTGGTTTTTAAAGCAAGAATTGGCAAACTACCTGAAAGATCTTGAAATTCAGGCTTTTGACTGAAGATGAGGTAGTTAGTGGCAATAAAATGTAGTAGCCAAGTTGAGAGGCAATCAGAGTTGTGAAACTGCAAGAAAAAAGGGCTGTGAAACAATACTGCACATGACAGTAACCAGTAAGAGGAACGGTGGGGAGGTGGGGGTGAAGTGGCATAAGAGAAAATGATCCAGTACCTACGGATCAAATTTATTCTGAAGTATGATACCATGCCTTTAGCTCTTCAGCAAAAAGGTGCTACACCAATCTGATCAATTACCAAAATAAATATATGGAGGTCTTGGCATATTCTCAATTTAAAATAATAATTAATAATGACAACATTAGTAGTCATAATGATAAACCACTCTCCAGCAAGGTCAGGAATCCGAAGCATAAAGAAATTAAAACACAGGAACAAGCAAGAGAAGCAGAAAACAAACTTGCTGAAGTTGGAGAGTTGAAGTTCCTTGCTGGGCAGACAAGCTACTACCCATTAACGCTCTGGGTCTGCAGACTACTTTTTCAGCATTTGGGGTTCACCAACGGTTTTCTCAATCAGGGATAAATGAAGGCTATTTAGGCCCCAGTAGACTATGGTGACAAAGTAAATATTTCTAGATTACCTTCTAACCTAGAGTAAAAGGTCTCATATTATAAGGCAAGCCAACTCCTGGGGAGCAGATGTGGAGTAGGGTTTGAAATGATAAAGCCCTGCAGTGAACTTGGCTGCAAGCATAAATAACACATATGTATTGTATATGTATACATACATATGGAGAGAGAGAGAAAAAGAGAGAGAGAGGGAGAAAGAGAGATAGGTGGAAAGATTCCTTTGCAGACAAGTTCTCGCAGGGAATTATCCCTGCCTCTGCCTACACATAACACTCAAGTCTTCCCTAACCCTGTGTTTTTGTTTTAAGTTTTGGAGAGAAGGTTGTTAAGGAAATACAGAACATTTCTGACAATGCACATCTACTTAAAGTAAATGCTTGCATGCACGCACAGGGGACCAGTCAAGGAGCATGTAATGCAACTAGAGTTTTCTGTAAAGCAGAACTCTTCAGGCACTGGAGCGCTGTATCACAGAACTGAGTGTATATCAATCGGTCAGGGCACCCTAGGCTACAATTGACCCGGGGTTTAATTCTTTGGGGAGAAGGGGATCCCTGGGGTTCTGCTGTCTCGAGAGGGCCACCCCCAGATACAGGGGTATCCCTCGGTCGCTGAGATGTCCAGGGCCATTTGGTTCAACAACTGTCAGCTGGGGAACCGGTCGGGCTGGAATAAAACCAGAGTTGCGTGGCTGTCATCAGTCATAGCTGCTGGAGTTCAGTCAACATCCTGCTAGCTCTCCCTCCCTCCGGGCACCTGGCCCTTCGAGTGGCAACGTCTTTGAGGCAGAAACTCCCTGTCCGGTTCTTATTAGCCTGTGGATGCTCAATAAATACAGTAAGAACTGTGTTACCTGGCTCGTTGCTAATCTAAATTCACTAGAAACCAGCAGTTCTGATACACCTAATACGAGAACACTGATTTCTTGTGGTGAATCCCTCCACCCCTGGGAGGGGGTGTTTACAGTGACTGGGGTATCTCTGGAGCCTTCCCCGGTGGGAAATTCTTCTAGCAAAAACCTTCTCTGAAAAGCAGCATGGCCTAGTGGAAGTCAGAAGGACCTGGGTTCTATACCTGACTCCGCCACTCGTCTATTGTGTGATCTTGGGCATGTCACTTCACTTCCTTGTGCCTCAATTACCTCATCTGTAAAATGGAGAGTGACTGTGAGCCCTAGGTGGGACCTGATTAGCTTGTATCTCCTCCACAGCTTAGGACAGTTTCTAGCACATAAGTGCTTAACAAGTACCTTAAAAAAAACCTGATAGTGACAAAAAAGCACAACTTTTCCATGAATGTGAGCGAGGACTAGTTGTGGGAAGGCAGATTTTTCTCTACTTTCTTATTCCTGTTTTTGTTTCCTCATTTTTACAGCTTTCATTTCTGCTTTCTCTCCCTTTAATTTCCTCTTCCGTCTCTGCTGTTAACGGTAATGTTTCGTAGCATTACTTACTAGATTTGAAATGTCTCTGTAAATACATTCAGCCCTCTAGACTGCAGGCACATTGTGGGCAACGGAAGGTGTCTACCAACTCTGTTATACTGTACCCTCCCAAGCGCTTAGTACAGTGCTTTGCACAGAGTAAGTGCTCAATAAATACAATTGATTGATCGACTCACCTTAAAACACCTCCCATTATGATGTAAGCATTAAGACCTCCGTTTTCAAAAGGGAAATGAAGGTCTGGAGTGAGCAAGCCAAGTTATTACATGGAAGAGTCGGACTGAGGTCTCAGCACTCCTGATCTGGCGGGCTGTCGCTCGCTACTTGCACCCTTTGGTCCAGACAGGTGCATGACGGAAACGGCTCTGCCATGGGCTCTGAGTCTGCTAGAAAAGCAGCGTGGCATGGTAGAAAGAGCACAGACTGGGAGTCGAAGGACCTGGGTTCTAATTCCAGTGCCACCACTTGTCTGTTGTGTGACCTCAGGCAATCACTTAACTTCCCTGTGCCTCAGTTACCTCATCTGTAAAAAGGGGATTAAGACCATGGGTCCCATGTGGGACAGGGACTGTGTCCAACCCGTTATCTTTTGTCCACCCCAGCGCTTAGTACAGTGCCTGGAATATAGTGAGAGCTTAACAAACACCATTATTATTATTAGAAAGATGCCAGGAAAAAACCCGGCGATCCCTAATAAATTAAATGAAGCAACAACTCTGGTAAAAACAAAATACAATAAAATAAAATAAATGGAGACCGACTAGGTGAACTGCCCACAGGAGTTGTTTTTTAGGCAACTTACATTTTGCCCAAAGCCTGTATTGAGACCAATCCTAACTGATTTTGAAAACCAGCAGGGTGGGGGAAATGAATACAAAGAAAGCAGCATAAACCCTCTTCATGCCTACCAATTTAGTCCATTTGAAAAGCACTCATAAAAAGGATACTGTACCTTGGCTTTTTTGAGTAAGCCGACAACGCTGAGGCTTGTGGAGGCCAGTTCCCTACTTGGCATACTCTGTAGCTGGGTAATGATAGAGAGCTCACAGATATGTTGTAGTCTAGACACCTGGTACATCTCAGCACAAATCAGGAGAGACATGGCCTGCAGGATGCTAGCTGATCACAGCAAGAAAACAACGAAGATTAGTTAATACATTCTTTTAGTCATTCAGTCAATCGTATGTATTGAGTACTGAGTGCAGACTGTGTTGTCTGTTCTCACTCTCTACCTCCTCCTCCTTCTTCTCCCCTAGAGTGTATTAAGCGCTTGGGAGACTAGAATACAATAATAGGCACAATCCCTGCCCACAAGAAGCTTACAATCTAGGTATAAATACCTAGATTGTAGGCCATTTAAATAGGGTGGAGCAAGTATGAGCGTGGCTGTCGTGGGCTGCAAAGCTATGGTGAAGAGTGGGTAGGGGAATCAGTGCGTGGAAGTACAGAGGTCTGCCCCCACCCTGATGGCTCCTGCATGGAGACCCCCCCCAGGATACTTTCAGAAACTTCCTTGGGCTGCTCTTAGAACTGCAGTGAGCTGAGGGTAGCTGATTTCCATTCATTCAAGTGTATATACTGGGTGCTTAGTATGTGCAGAGCTCTGAACCACGCACTTGGGAGAGTTCAGTATAACAATAAGCAGACACATTCCCTGCCCACAATAAGCTTATCCACAGCTGGTTCTGAGAGGAATGTGTTTGGCCTACTCCATGATGACCCACTGGGATGCAAGAGGGAATCAAAAAATCCATCCAGTCCTCCCGCTCCCCACTTCAGAATCCATTGCACTTTATATGTCTCAAGCAGGACCATCGCTCAATGAATTTTTAGTGAACTGTAGAAAAAGAGATTCTTGACCTTCCATTCCTATTGTCCCCCACTTTTCTGCATAATTTTGCAACCTCAAAACAGTGGAGGGGCTATTGTGTGGGGAATTAAGTCTAGCAATAAGAGGAATAGGAGAAAAAAAGAGAAGAAAAGAAGGAAGGGGAGAAGGAAATAGAAAGTTAGGGGGAGCTGGAGAAAGCTTCTCTTAGAAGTGCTGCATATATTAGGCACTCAATTAATTAATTCCCTTCTCTCCTACTGTGTTGTCTGTTCTCTCTCTCTACCTCCTCCTCCTTCTTCTCCCCTAGAACATGGTTGTCACTACTGACAATTATGTGGTATAAAAAATAATCTTTTATTTCCCCCTCAAAAATCAGGGTGGAGCAATTATGTAAGTAGTGATGATAGGGTTTTTTTGTACCTATGAAAGACATGCACTGTAACCATTTCCTCTTACACTGTTCCCAGGAGAGTGAGAACAATCAGATACTCTCCTTCACCACAGCACCCTCCACATATTTATTTCAAAATTCCCCACATCAAACTACCTTTGCTTATCCTGTGGAGTCAACACCTCTGCTACATCCTCAGCATAGTTTTGCCCTAAACCTCCTATAAGTTTTCCACATTCTTCAAAAAAGGTAGACTCCAAGTGTGGACACAGTTCTCCAGCAAGAATCCGAGCACCTGCCTCACTGGAGCTACATGATCCACCTCTGTTTATGTATTCCAGGATCATTCTTTCTTTTAACATCATTATTCTTGTAAACTCATCTCTAGACTGTAAGCTCGACTAGACTGTAACTCGATGTGGGCATAAAATGTGTCTGTTTATTGCTGTATTGTACCCTCCCAAACGCTTAGTTCAGTGCTTTGCATGCAGTAAGCACTCAACAAATATGACTGAATTGAATTATTACCCTGAGTTTGTTGTCCACTGAGCCTTCAATCTTTTTCCATTGCATTTGTTCATAACCCACTTTCCCCATCTTCTATGGGTGGGATTTGCTTTTCCTCCAAAAGCATTCTGTTCTGGACTTGTCCTGACTCAACTTTGTTTCTGAATCCTGTTCTGATTTATTGATGATGAAATTTGTTAAGCACTTACTATGTTCCAAGCACTATTCTAAGTGCTGGGGGAAATACAAGGTAATCAGGTTGTCCCATGTGAGGCTGTCAATCCCCATTTTGCAGATGAGGTAACTGAGGCACAAAGAAGTTAAGTGATTTGCCCAGTCACACCGCTGATAAGTGGCAGAGCCAGGATTAGAACCCACAACCTCTGACTCCCAAGCCCGTGCTCTTACCACTAAGCCATGCTGCTTCTCATTCTGGTCCCTCTAGGCATAGTCCCTTCTTCGGAGTAGTTATATTCCCAATTGGACAGATAGGAAAATCTGATTATGTCATTCATATAGATAATAATAATAATAATAACGATAGCATTTATTAAGTGCTTATTATGTGCAAAGCACTGTTCTAAGCGCTGGGTAGGTTACAAGGTGATCAGGTTGTCCCACGCGGGGCTCACAGTCTTAATCCCCATTTTACAGATGAGGGAACTGAGGCACAGAGAAGTGGAGTGACTTGCCCAAAGTCACACAGCTGGCAATTGGCAGAGCTGGGATTTGAACCCATGACCCCTGACTCCAAAGCCCGTGCTCTTTCCACTGAACCACACTGCTTCTCCTATGCCCTGCCTCCCAGGCTTCTCCACTTTCAATCAATCAATCAATCGTATTGAGCGCTTACTGTGTGCAGAGCACTGTACTAAGTGCTTGGGAAGTACAAGTTGGCAACATATAGAGACAGTCCCTACCCAAGAGTGGGCTCACAGTCTAGAAGGGGGAGACAGAGAACAAAACCAAACATATTAACAAAATAAAATAAATAGAATAGATAATGTACAAGTAAAATAGAGTAATAAATACATACAAACATATATACATATATACAGGTGCTGTGGGGAAGGGAAGGAGGTAAGACGGGGGGATGGAGAGGGGGACGAAGGGGAGAGGAAGGAGGGGACTCAGTCTGGGAAGGCCTCTTGGAGGAATTGAGCTCTCAGTAGGGCCTTGAAGAGAGGAAGAGAGCTAGCTTGGCGGATGTGCGGAGGGAGGGTATTCCAGGCCAGGGGGAGGACATGGGCGGGACAGGCGAGAACGAGGCCCAGTGAGGAGATTAGCAGCAGAGGAGCGGAGGGTGCGGGCTGGGCTGGAGAAGGAGAGAAGGGAGGTGAGGTAGGAGGGGGCGAGGTGATGGACAGCCTTGAAGCCCAGGGTGAGGAGTTTCACCAGAGAGCTATCCGAATGAACAAAATCAATGTTCTTGAGTCCCAAATGGATGCGACTCATCCTGGCATTATGGGCCCTTGTGCCAAGCTGGCAACTTCGCTTTTAAAAATCCATTTCCAAACGTTTCCACTAGAGGGACCCCGCTGGCATATTTGAAATGGAAGAGCCCCATTCCAGCTCAGCTGCAGAGTTGGAAAATGAAGTGGGGAAGCTTTCCTTCTAAATCTGGGAAAAATGAAGCCACGAGCAAAAACAACCAACCGAAACATTTCCTTCTTAGTGCTTTGAGTGTCCAAATTCATAAGTCCAAATTCAAAGCCCTACTGAGAGCTCACCAGGAGGCCTTCCCAGACTGAGCCCCACCTTCCTCTCCCCCTCCCCATCCCTCCAACCCTTCCTCCTTCCCCTCCCCACAGCACCTGTATATATGTTTGTACAGATTTATTACTCTATTTTATTTGTACATATTTACTATTCTATTTATTTTATTTTGTTAATATGTTTTGTTTTGTTGTCTGTCTCCCCCCTCTAGATTATGAGCCTGCTGTTGGGTAAGGACCATCTCTATATGTTGCCAACTTGTATTTCCCAAGCGCTTAATACAGTGCTCTGCACACAGTAAGCGCTCAATAAATACAATTGAATGAATGAATAAGCCCAAATTCAAAGCCTTACTGAGAGCTCACCTCCTCCAGGAGGCCTTCCCAGACTGAGCCCCCCCTTCCTCTCCCCATCCCCATCCCCCCAACCCTACCTCCTTCCCCTCCCCACAGCACCTGTATATATGTTTGTACAGATTTATTACTCTAGTTATTTTACTTTACATATTTACTATTCTATTCATTTTATTTTGTTAATATGTTTTGTTTTGTTGTCTGTCTCCTCCTTCTAGACTCTGAGCCTGCTGTTGGGTAGCAACCGTCTCTATATGTTGCCAATTTGTATTTCCCAAGTGCTTAGTACAGTGCTCTGCACACAGTAAACGCTCAATAAATACGATTGAATGAATGAATAAGTCCAAAATCAATCACTATTGTGTAAATAATAATAATAATGGTATTTGTTAAAGGCTTACTCTGTGGCAGGGACGGTACTAAGCGCTGAGGTGGTTACCAGCAAATCAGGTTGGACACAGTCCCTGTTCCATGTAGGGATCACAGTCTCAATCCCCATTTTACAGATGAGGTAACTGAGGCACAGAGAAGTGAAGTGACTTGCCTAAGGTCACACAGCAGACAAGTGCTTTTAGACTGTGAAGTCTTTTAGACTGTGAGACGTCTAAACTTCTGTAGTCTTACTTCTGTAGTCTAAACTTCTGTAGTCTTAAAAGACTGTAAGAAGTCTTTTAGACTGTGAGCCCACTGTTGGGTAGGGACTGTCTCTATATGTTACCAACTTGTACTTCCCAAGCGCTTAGTACAGTGCTCTGCACACAGTAAGCGCTCAATAAATACGATTGATGATGAAGTGCCGCAGCCAGAATTAGAACCCATGACCTGACTCCCAGGACCGTGCTCTATCCACTATGCTATGCTGCTTCTCATGAAATCATCTCATCTCATCTTCTGAGCAACCTCCTCGATGGAAAATGAGAAGCAGTATGGCGCAGTGGAGAGAGCCTGGGCCTGGGAATCTGAAGACTTGGGTTCTAATTCCGGATCTGCCGATTTCTTGATCTGTGACCTTGGGCAAATCACTTCTCTGTGCCTCAGCTTCCTCAGTTGTAAAATGAGGATACCTGTTCTCCTACTTAGACTGTGAATACGATTGAATGAATGAATGTGAACCCCATGTGAAACAGGGACTGTGCCCAACTTAATTACCTTATACTTACCCCAGAGCTTATGACAGCGTTTGAAACCTAATAAGCGCTTAACAAATACCATTAAAAAAAAAATGGATTTCATTAGGAAGAAGATGGATCCAAGTGGAAGATAAGAAAAAGGAGAGAAGAAGGGAGAAAGATTTTAGATACAGCCTAGTACAATAGTACATTTGCTTACCTGGGTAGCAGGAGTCGGTATACAGGTATTCTAAGAAGGAGAGGAAAGTTTCTTTGGAAACCCCATACACTGGAACCAGGAAACTATTGGCTTCTATATAATTCCCATTGAACATAGCTGCCATGACCTCACAGCGGGCCACTAAGACTGCCCTGTGGGCTGGTACAGTTGCGCCTGTTAAAGCAAATTAAACTGTTTTGAACTAAACAGCAGTTTCAGCTGGAACCTATTAGAACAATGTAATTAGAGTAGTTTCACATCTGGCAGCTGTTTCATTTATTTGAGTAAACCACTTTGTGCATGCTAGCCAGAGGTAATCCTGGGACCGTCCTTACACATTCTGTCACTGGCAAAGAAACCGGACTCCAAACTGCACCTTGGAAACCTCTATTTGCAAGCCAGGTAAGTATTTACTCTGTTTTTTCACTGTCTGAAAACGGCCACATTACAGCTAAGTACCCGGCTGCACCTCACATCACTACAGAAAGATTCTTATTATTTAAATAGTCACAGTATTTGGAAAATACTACTTTGTTGGATTAAAGAACTACAACGGACATATTTATTTTTCTAAGAAAGCCTTAATATGACTCCAAAGTTTCTTCAAAGGAAGTTTATTGCCGGGACAGACTATTCAAAGCTTCAAAGCTCTTATTCACCTTGCCCCTTCTTACCTCACCTCCCTTCTCTCCTTCTACATCCCAGCCTGTGCACTCCGCTCCTCTGATGCTAACCTTCTCACTGTGTCTTTATTTCGCCTGTCCTGCCTCCGACCCCTGGCCCACGTCCTGCCTCTGGTCTGAAATGCCCTCCTTCTTCAAATCCCCCAAACAATCACTGTTCCCCTCCTTCAAAGCCCCACTTTCTCCAGGAGGCCTTCCCAGACTAAGCCTCCCCTTTTCCTCAGCTCCCCCTCCTTTCTGCGTCACCTTGACTCGCTCCCTTTGCTCTCCCCCATCCCACGGCACTTATGTATATATGTATATATCTATAATTCTATTTATTTATATTGATGCTTGTTTACTTGCTTTGATGTGTAAATATCTACAATTCTATTTATTTATATTGATGCCTGTTTACTTGCTTTGATGTGTAAATATCTACAATTCTATTTATTTATATTGATGCCTGTTTACTTGCTTTGATGTCTGTCTTTCCCCTTCTAGATTATAAACCCGGTGTGGGCAGGGATTGTCTCTCTTGATTGCTAAATTATACTTTCCAAGAGCTTAGTACAGTGCTCTGCACACAGTAAGTGCTCAATAATTATGACTGAATGAATGAATGAATTCAAAGGTAACAAACAGACTACACTTTGGTGTGGATAAGACTGACAGTCGGAGGCTTTTCAGTCACCTCCACACTTAGAGTGGTAGTAGAAGTAGTAGTAGTAGAAGTAAATAGTAGCAGTAGTAGTAATAAAATACTACTAATACTACTACTACTTCTAAATACTACTAAGCTCCAGCTGGATGTAATGCACTGTTCTAAGTGCCAGGAAGTGCAAAATAAGCAAATGATACATTCCCTGCCCACAAGGAGCTTACATTCTAATGAAAGTAGACCACTCCTGTCCATTACAACTTTACAAGGGTCAGGCTGGGTCTATGGATCCCCTATGTCCTGGAGTGTATGGAAGCGGCCAGGATGGGTCAAGGTGGAACTCAAATGGGCTTAGCCACATCCACGACTCGTGCACTCCCGTACTGAAGCTTTCTGGATCAATACAGCAGCACGGCGCTGCTACTCAAGCATGATCACTTCAGCAACGTGTGGTTTCCACATCTTGGGCTGCTGGGACTACATCTCCCTCGCACCCCGTAGGGGACCGGGAGCAACTGTGTATCTACATTTGGATCCAGACCAGAGAAAGATTCTGCAGGTATCGTGCAAAGGCTCAACTTGGGTCATGCTGGGGCCAGAATGGATCAGTTTGGATCTGACAGGGTTAGTGATTTCCAGCCTGTGTGGGCCTAGGTGACTGACAGAGAAAGAGAGAGAGACACTCTCTCGCTCTCTCCCCTTCCCCACTTAAGTTCACTTTCATTGTCCTCTGCATCAAGCAGAAGCACCATCTACAGCGCTTATTCATTCATTCATTCAACCATATTTATTGAGCGCTTACTGTGTGCAGAGCACTGTACTAAGCGCTTGGGAAGTACAAGTTGGCAACACATTGAGAACGCTCAGAACAGTGCTCTGCACGTAGTATTCATTCATTCAATCGTATTGAGCACTTACTGTGTGCAGAGCACTGTACTAAGCACTTGGGAGGTACAAGTCGGCAACATACAGAGACGGTCCCTACCCAACAACGGGCTCACAGTCTAGGAGGGGGAGACAGACAACAAAACAAAACATGTGGTCAGGTCTCAAGTCATCAGAATAAATAGAAGTAAAGCTAGATGCACATCACTGACAAAATAGAATAGTAAATATGTACAAGTAAAATAAATAGAGTAATAAATCTGTACAAACATATATACAGGTGCTGTGGGGAGGGGAAGGAGGTAGGATGGGGGGATGGGGATGGGATAGTAAGTGCTTAACAAATGCCATCATCATTATCTGTCTCTCCACGCCCCAAAATCTCTGCCCATCTCCTCTGCAGCAGAAACAAATTGCTTACCATTGATTCTTTCTTAGTCCTCTCCTTCTTACCCATCTGCTCTCTCCATCTGCTTCTCACCACTTTTCACTTTAACCCCTCTAGACTTGTAAGCTCGTTGTGGGCAGGGAATGTGTTCACCAACTCTGTTGCACTGTTCTCTCTCAAGTTCTTAGTACAGTGCTCTGAACACAGTCAACACTCAATAAATATTGATTGACTGATTCACTCCTCCCCCAACTCATTTTCTCCCTGAGCCCCACTCTCAACTCTCACACTTCTGATCCTTTTCTCATGCAAATCTCCCTGCCTGCCATCTTTTTAAATGGCATTTGTTAAATGCTTACTATATGCCAGGCACTGTATTAAGCGCTGGGGTAGATACAAACTAATATATTTGGGGACAGTCCCTAACCCACATTGGGCTCACAATCTTAATCTCCATTTTACAAATGAGATAACTGAGGCACAGAGTAGTGAAGTGACTTCCCCAAGGTCACACAGCAGACAAGTGGAGGAGGTCCTTCTGATTCTCAGTCCCATGCTCTATCCAACTCTTCCAAGAAGCCTTCCCTCATTAATTTCCACCAACAACTGCCTTAAGCCATTATGTGTAGTGAGACATCTTTAGCACTTACGTATATATCAATTTATGTCCAGTACTTATTCGTAAGCACTTCGTACAGTGCTCTGCACACAGTAAGCGCTCAATAAATACAATTGAATGAATTAATTTTCTTCATCTCTCCATATTCCTACTCTTACCAACTGTTTCTCTTTATTTTACTCCTGCTCCCTCTATTTGTGAATAATTTGAGTTGGCCTGTCTCTATCCAGTAGACTGTAAACCCCTTGAGGATAGGGGCTGTTTCTACCGACTATACTATACTCTCCCAATCACTTAGTACTGTGTTCCAGCCACAAGCGACACTGATCGACAACTATGTTAGAAAACAATCCTTTCCAACAGGCTTAAAATAAACCTACATAGTCTAATAATTATAATAATAATGATGGTATTTGTTAAGTGCTTACAATGTGCCAAGCACTATTCTAAGCACTGGGGTTGGTACAAGGTAATCAGTCTGTCCCATGTGGGGCTCACAGTCTTAATCCCCATTTTACAGATGAGGTAACTGAGGCACAGAGAAGTTAAGTGACTTGCCCAAAATCACACAGCTGAAAAGTTGCAGAGCCAGGATTAGAACTCACGACCTATGACTCCCAAGACCGTGCTCTTTCCACTAAGCCATGCTGCTTTTTCTGGCCATCCTACCCTCTTCCTGACCTCCTCTCATGCCCCCCTCGTCCCCAACTGGATGAAACTGCTCCCTCATCACTGAAATAGTGATGAGGGCTGACTTCATCAGGGTTGGTACAGCAGGCTCTGGTAGAGATTAGGAAGTGATAATAATAATAAATACTAATAACTTTGGTATTTAAGTGCATACTATGTGCTGGGAACGGTATTAAACGCAGGGTAGATACAAGATCATCGGGTCCCAAGTGGGGCTCACAGTCTAGACGGAGGCAGGAATCTCCCTTTTGCAGATGAGGAAACTGAGGCACAGAGTCATTAAGTGACTTGCCCAAAGTCACACAGCAGGGATTTGTAGTGCTTCACGCAAACACTGCTTTTCTGTTTGTTTTATTACGGTGTTTGTTAAGTACTTACTGTGTGCCATACACTGTACTAAGTGCTAGGACAGATAGAAGATAATCAGGTTGGATGCAGTCCATGTCCCACAGTGAGACTCACAGCCTTAATCCTCATTTTACAGATGAGGTAACAGTGGCACAGAGAAGTGAGGTGACTTGCCCAAGGTCACCCAGCAGGCTAGTGGGGGAGTCAAGATTAGAACCAAGAGATCCAGGAGGTGAGCAGCCCAACCTTCACTGAAGCATCTTAGGGCCATCCAAGCATTCTCCACCAACACTTACCCAAACAGCAACATCTGCCTCAACTAGCCTGCAGGGCTAGAATGGTCCCATCCCGCAGCTCTTTAAAGCTCAATCACTCAAGGATATTTATTGAGCACTTATCCTGTGCAGAGCACTGTACTAAGCGCTTGAGAGAATACAATACCATTGGTAGACTCGATCTTCACCCTCAAAGAGCTTAGAGTTGGGGCCTTATAGACAAGGGCTGCTGGATTTTCTGAGAGTCACAGTAATGAATGAATGAATGATGGCATTTGTTGAGCGCTTACTATGTGTAAAGCACTGTTCTAAGTGCTGGGGAGGATACAAGGTGATCAAGTTGTCCCAAGTGGGGCTCACAGTCTCAAACCCCATTTTACAGATGAGGGAACTGAGGCACAGAGAAGTTAAGTGAGTTAAGTTAAGTCATGGTCAAATGAAGTGGTAGGAGAAGGTGGCAAGATCCCTGGCGGACCATTTGGGGTGGGAAGTCCACGGCTCTAGAGGGCACTTAGGAGAGGCAGGAAATTCTTGCTGCTCCTGCTCAGAGCTTGGGGCCACATTACAAGGGGTAAAGAGTTCTGTGCCAACCTGCCCATTGGTGTGGAAAGCAGCCAGCCGCAGAAGCCAGGGAGTTCCCACACTCTCTGAACAATCGGGAACAAGTCAACCGAGGAACCGGAAGGAATTGCTCTAAACCTCACCCATCTTGAAAGTTGGCAGGGGACAAAGGAGTTCAGGTCCTGCAGAGATGTAGCTTCGGAGGTTGTAGTCCATTTACACACACACACACACACACACACACACACACACACACACACACACACACGACTTTCCCATTGCATTACCATGGAGACACATTCCAGACTTACGATCAACTTTAGATACACCAAACGCTCCCTCTAGACTGTAAGCTTGTTTTGGGCAGGGAATGTGACTGTTTATTGTTGTATTGTACTCTCCCAAGTGTTTAGTACAGTGCTCTGCACACAGTAAGTGCTCAATAAATACAACTGAATGAATCAATCAAAATCTGCTCCCTATTTGTACATGCATTTATGAAGCCCCTCATCGATCACTCACATATTTAAGTTTCCTCAAATGGCAGTTTATAACTGAGGGACTTGATTGTTTAAAGCACTCAATCACCTTGCTCCCTCCAATTTACCTCCCTGACTTTCTACTATAACCCAGCCCACACACTTCACTCCTCTAAAGCCAACAACCTAGTCACTGTATCTCGATCTTATCTATCTCGACATTGCCTCTGGCCTGGAACACCCTCCTTCTTCATATTCAACAGAAAATCACTTCCCCACCTTCAAAGCCTTATTGAAGGCACATCTCCTCCAGGAGGCCTTCCCCAATAAGGCTCTCGTTTCCTGTATCTCCTACTCCCTTCTGTGTCACCCGTGCACTTGGATTTTCACCCTTTATTCACCCCTTCCTCAGCCCCACACCACTTACATACACATTCATAATTCATTGATATTAATGTTTGCTTCCCCCTCTAGACTGTAAGTTTGTCATGGGCAGGGAGCGTGTCTACCAACTCTGCTATATTATTTTCTCCCAGACACTAGAGAAGCAGCATGGCTTAGTGGATAGAGCACGGGCATGGGAGACAGAGGTCGTGGGTTCTAATCCCGCCTCTGCCACTTGTCAGCTGTGTAACTTTGAGCAAGTCACTTAACTTCTCTGTGCCTCAGTTACCTCATCTGTAAAATGGGGATTAAGACTGTGAGCTCCACGTGGGACAACCTGATTACCTTGTACCCCAGCGCTTAGAACAGTGCTTGGCACATAGTAAGTGCTTAACAAATGCCATCACCATTATTATTATTATTACTATTTAGTACAGTGCTCTCCTTGGCACAAGACAATAGTATCTCGTCTCCCTGTATGCAGTGGAGTAAAGAGCCGTCTTCACTCCTTCCTGCACTCTCCTACCTGGAGATCGATCAATCTATCGATATCTATCTAGGTATTTATTGAGTGCCTAATGAATGTAAAGCACTATACTAAGTGCTTTGGAAAGCACAATGGCATGAGACATAGACTCTGTCCTCAAAGAAAGAGAGTCCCTGCCCTCAAGGAATAAATTTGACTCAGAAGTCACTAGTATCATCAAAAGTACTCAATAAGCACCTGTTTTAGGCAGAGCTTTGTCTTAGGCCTTTGGGAGCAAACAAAAAAGTATAAAGTATATGGCCCCTATTTTCAAGGAGCTTGCAATCTAAATGGGGACACAGGTGACTACAGATAGTATACATTAAATGGGTACAAGAGGGAAAACACAGAAACACCTGGAAACAAATGCTAGGCTCCAGTAGGCTCGTTGTGGGCAGGGAACATGTCTACCAATTCTGTTTTACTGTACTCTCCCAAGAGCTTAGTACAATACTCTGCACACAGTTAGCGCTTAATAAATGCGCTTAATAAATAAATAAATGGATAACAATAAAAGGACATCTACGCAAGTGTTAACGGTGACTGTTGAGAGGACCTGATCAAGGATGTGGTAATTAGTGGGGGAATGCGTTATGGAAGAGGGGGTTCTTCGGAGGGCTTTGAAAGTGGAAAGAGATGGGGCTTGGTGGATTGGAGGAGGGAGGGCACTCCAGGCAGGAGGAAGGAAATACATAACGGGTTGGAATGAGATGACTCAAGAGCTAAGTACAGTGCCATGGGCCTCTGGGAGAAAAGATTCTGGGTAAAGGAAGCTAAGAGCATCCCTCTGGAATTGGTGAAGCAGAGCTGGCAGATATACCCAAAGAAATGCCTGACGTGGCATATTCTGGCTAGCATTTCACACTCTGGGACACCCTTCCTTTGAGGGCTTTAAGGCCTCCAGAACACAAGGTCCCTGTGGCAATTTCTTCTCTCGACTCTAGCCCCTTGTGAAAGCAGCCAGGGCATCTTTAACTCATTTCAGGCAAGGAACAAGTCTGCTCATTCTGTTGTATCGTACTCTCCCAAGCGCATAGAACAGTGCTCTGCACAGAGATAGTGCTCAATAAGTACCATTGATTGATTTATGGTCCCACTCCCCACACCCACTATCAGGGAGGAGAGAGTGATCATGTGTGTATAAAATGTACCAGTGTTTAACCATTAAATGTAGCAGTGTTTTAATTAAACCCAGAGAGCAGCCCGTGCCTCTAGGCTGTACGATCCCCAGATTTTAAGTGGGACACAGCACAAAGACAGAAATGCCTTCTCTAAAGACTAAACATAAAGACCTGTGATTTGGGACAGAACAGTGGAAATTCAAAAAAAAAAAGAAGTTGGGCTTGTGACGGGTGGAATTGGATAAATAATCTGAACAAACAAAAGTGATTTGAACTGAGAAAAATATCCAGCTGCTTAGTGTCTGCACTATGAGTTTAAAAAAAGTTACAGCAACACTGCCAGTGATCTAATATATTTTGAAGTCTGTTCATTAGTTGTAATTTGGTCTTTAAAAGCCCCAGGTTTTCATCCTAAAAACCATGAACTTTCTTGCTTCTCACTATCTTCACCTAGTATGTTGTTGATGATTTTTTTTCTAAAAAAACAAACCACTAATGCCCATTTGAAACTTTTTCAAATACAGTAACCAAATATACTGATCCTACTTTGTACGACAGAGAGGGTGTACTGATCAGTATGAGACGTGGGAGATGGAAGAAAAACACTTTCAGGGAAAATGAGCCGTCTCTGGTTGTCTTACTGCTAAGGAAATGAATATGCTATTTGCAAATGTAAATTCCCAAGTGATCGTTCCCTGAATATGTTTACCAGTGTTCCTGGGCTAGCAATGTTCCACAAGGCAGAGTGCTCTAACGATAGGGTTTCAAAACAAACTGCCTCCATGAACTAATTTTTGTCCTAATTTGTTCTGGTTTTCAAAGGTCTTTTATTTTCTCTGGGCACTAAAGACAAAAATCCACATTCATTCCCTGGGTTCCCGGTTTTCAAGGGTGAAATTTTCTAAACGTGCTCCCGATATTTCCAGCCGTAGCTCTGCAAGCACTCTAGGGTAGGGAGGACAAGTGAAAGGGCTTCTCTGAGTGAGAGGTGGCAAGACGCTGCTGGTTTTGGGCTTTTCTGTGAGGATTGAAGTTACATGACTTCAATATCATTCCTACTAAACCACACGGAGTGCTATCGGTTCATACTGCAGCCAACGTTGACGGCAGGTTGGCAAGGAGCCCTTTGGAAACCATTCCACCCGCTGTTTATATTGGCGCCTGTCCGAGCTTAAAAGGTAAAACTGAAAGCTCCTAGGGAATAATTTCTAAAATTAAAGACAACCACCGCTAAATACTGCAACTTTTTGGATTCTAAATCAATTTGAATTATTAGTGGAACTGACAATTTTTTTTGCTCATCATTATTCTAACCTTCATTCATAGATACCTAGACCTTGAGTATGACATGGGGCTAGATTTGCAACATGAAGTAATGATAGTTATGATAAGTTTCATAAATTTAAGAAATACAGTAGCCGATTTCAAGAAGCATAATTAGTTATGGTCTCCTGTGTGCCAGATCCCTTTCTAAATGCTGGAGGTAGATACACAATGGGAGAGGTAGAGAGAGCAGGTAGCTTATCTTCCTTTTACAGATGAGGAGACTGAGACGCAGAGAAGTTGCCCAAGGACCCAAAGCATGCTGGACTCAGAACTAGGGCCTCCAAGTCCTCCAACAAGGGCCTCTTTCCACAACATCTCAATCCAGTTAAACAATCAGTGCCATTCATTTTAACATTTAGGGAAGCGGCATGGCCTAGTGAAAAAAGCACAGGCTTCAGAGTCAGAGGACCTGAGTTCGAATCCCAGCTCTGCCACTTGCCTGCTGGGTGACCTCAGGCAAGTCATTTAGCTTCTCTATGCCTCAATTTCCTCAACTATAACATAGGGATTCAATACTTATGCTGTGAGCCCCATGTGGAATAGGGACAGTCCTGTCTGGTTAACTTGTATCTATTCCAGTGCTTAAAACAGTGCTGGACATACTATAAGCACTTAACAAATACCACTAAAAAACCACAGCAACAATAAAAAAACAACGACAGGAATGTTATCATTAGCATGTTAGAAAGATGACAGTTTACTACTCAACAGAGAAAACATCCAATTCCTCATTTTTGGTGTCCAAGTGGAGGTGAGTGGCAAGCTTCGGGGAAAGACCCAAGGCCTTAACTCCTGTCATTATATTCTCCAGCCTTCCATCAACCCCTGGTATTCTCCCAAGTGCTTAGTACAGTGCTTCAGTAAGCGCTCAATAAATACGATTGGATGAATGAATGAATTCCTAGCCGTGATAAATTCATGATCAGCCACCGCCTGGAAAACACTATTTCATGAATCCTTAACTCACTTATACCACAAGCGCACCATACACATGTCCCAAGTTGGGTTCACCAGCTGACATTCGTGTTCCTTCATTCATTCTTTCATTCAAACGTATTTATTGAGCAGTTACTGTTTGCGAAGCACTGTACTAAGCACTTGTTCCTTACACCTTTCTTGGCTTAGCCCTGAAACATCGGTTGGAAGATAAGTCTAATGGCTACAGCAGTTGGGTACATCTTCAGGGGTGCTGCCTAAGAGTGCCTCCTTTCCCTCCACTTTTGGTTTGACCATATGACTGATGGGCATAAAATACGTAATTAGTCAGGATTTCTTAGTGTGAAAAATTTAGTCTGGAGGCAGCATGGCTTAGTGGATAGAGCCCAGGCCTGGGGGTCAGAAGACATGGGATTTAGTCCCAGCTCTGCCACTTGCCTGTTGGGTGACCTCGAGCAAGTCGCCTAACCTCTCTGGGCTCCATTGTCCTCATCTTGTGAGACTGTGAGCCACAAGTGGGAAGGGGACAGTGTACAATCTGATAACCTTGTATTAATCCCAGCACTTAGTATGGAGTAAAGGCTTAATAACTGCCATAATTAGAAAATCTGCCAGTTCGGCACAAGTGGCATTCATCTATCCTCCTTCCCATCATATTCCTTATCCACTGTCCCCATCACATTCACAACTAACAAAATCCCACTCCCATAATCCTCTTTGGTATTGTTCCTTTTGACTATCCCCAAGAAGGGATAACTTTCGGGACTAGCAGGGGCCAATTCATTCAATCGTATTTACTGAGCGCTTAGTGTGTGCAGAGCACTTGCCTGCTCTCGTCCAGCTGTTCTAAAATGCCACGAGTCTTTTCCATTACTCTTCTATTGTTTTGTTCACTAGACTATCAAACGTTAATTTCACCTCATCCATAAGGATGATGTTGCTGTATTCTTCTCCTTGGTCTTGGCCCTACGAATTGGTGAAATTTTTCAACTTTTCATCTGTCAAGGCAGTTTCTGAGAGATGGTTGGTGCAATCTCATACCCAGTCCTTCCCTTCACAGACTTCAGTCACTGCTGCACTCTGTTCAAGCACAAGCGCTTAGTACAGTGCTCTGCACACAGTAAGCGCTCAATAAATGCGATTGATGATGTTCAATGTGCAGTTTGCTGTGTTAGCATGTAACCCTCTAATTCATCTCCAACCTGTGGCCATTTAGCTTTGTTGCCACGATTTGACTTCTAGGTTTTCTATACAGACCATCTCCTGCTCTGCACTAAAATCCAGTTATGACCCTTTTAGTGCCCTGAATAAAATCACTCATCTCCCAAAATGATTACAGCTGAAAAGGAGAGTGGTGGGAAAACTGCAAGAAAAAAAAAATGAACAGCAGACTTTTTAAAAGCTCAGCAGTACCTTGAATTTTGAAGATAACATCAGCAAGCATCGGCGTATTAAAGAAAAACCTGAGAGAAGTATTATAAAACCACAGGGGTCTTTTGGACTGAAAGGATCTACAGTTCTTCAGGCAGTTTACCTACAAGACAAAAAACAAAACAAAAAAACAACCAAAAATCCAAAAATTCTGTGCCATATGTTTTGACATTATATCTGTAATTGAGGAGAGATACTGGCATTGGATCTGTGCTCATTTTCTGACAAAGTATACGACCTATGAACCTATCTTTCATGGGAACTTAATTCACTTTAGAAACACAAGTAATGCCTTAAGTCATAACAGCATGAAGGAGAATGTTGAGGCTGCAGCCTAAGAGCTAAGCTGTGTGCAGAAACAAAGACTAACTGAGCAGGACAGCTAATTAGCTATGTGGTTCAAGCCAAAGTCCTTGGACTCCCTTATCTGATCTATCAAATAAGAATGAAAATTTTAAAAGCTAACCTACTCAGAGTGGCAGAACTTACTGCTAATGGAAACTGCTATTTAAATAGTTATCTCCAGGATCCAGATAATTAAGAAAACTCAGATCAAACAGTAGATTATGGTGTTTTCCCCCTTTTTCCTTATCACGTGACCTATTGGTATTCTGTGCAAGAATCATCTTTTCAACAAGTGAAAATTGGAAAACACCTAATATTATTGCTATTAGCAATAATGATAATAATGATGGTATCTAGTAAGCATTTTCATACTAAATGCAGGGCAGATTCAAGGTTGGATTCAGTCCCTGTTCCACCCAGGGCTCAGGATCCATCCTATCCCCATTTTATAGATGAGAAACTGAGGCCTGGAAAGTTTTTATAAAGGTCACACCATAAGCTGATAGCAGAACTGGGTTTCAACTGGGGCTATGACTCCTAAGCCCTGTGATCTGTATACTAGATCCCACTGCCCCTAATTAATCAGCGGTGTTTCCTCTGTTCACAGCGCTGTACTAGGCGGTTGGGAGAATACAACAGAGTTGAAAGATACGTTCTCTGCCCACAACAAGCTTACAGTTATAATAATAATAGTGATAATAATGATGGTATTTGTTAAGCGCTTACAATGCATTAAGCACTGTTCTAAGAGCTGGGGGGGGATACAAGGTAATCCGGTTGTCCCACATGGGGCTCACAGTCTTAATCCCCATTTTACAGATGAGGGAACTGAGACATAGAGAAGTTACGTGACTTGCCCAAAGTCACACAGCTGACAAGTGGCAGAGCCGGGATTAGAACCCATGACCTCTGGCTCCCAAGCCCATGCTCTTTCCACTGAGCCATGCTGCTTTTCTAATAGTAGTATTATTGTAAGTCCATGGTAGCTCTCATGCTTTTCATCCTATGACCACTTTGAGGAGCAGTGTGGCCTGCTAGAAAAAGTACGGGCAAGAGAATCAGAGGATCTGGGTTCTACTCCTGCACACAAATAGCTTGACGAACACAGTGCAAATCCCTGAGAACAGGGAAATAACACATCTTTCTGCAACAGCTCAGCTCACTAGATAAAATCTAGGAGCTTTATCTCACCAGACCCCTCAAAACTGGGCTAGGATCTGTTTGCCTGTGGGCTACTGATCCAAAGAGAATGAGTGTCTCCTTAATATTTTACATCAACAGGTTGGAACCGCAAATCAAACACTGATTGTCCTCACTTTACTAATCAACAAGATACAGGTGAGCAGGTTTGAACTTTTTTAGCTTTGAAGGCCTGTCAGTAAACATATTGACCTGGAGAGAGAAAACTCTGAATTTTACACCTGACTAAATAGATTTTTCTGGCAGAATTCCTGGAAAAGCCGGTGGCAAAGAAGAGGAAATCAACCCACTTCTGAAGAAAATACTAGGATCAAAGGTATAAACTGATGATCCAGTGACAATCTCCAAAAATCTATCACGGACACCAAAAGTCACTGGAATATTTAAACTCTATTCTGGATATGAGTGTTATATAAATAAAATAAAGTAATAACTTTAGGTGTACAAGCTGATGGAATGTTGCACACAGAGTATAGAATAGTAATTGTCTTATAAGAAACAATTTATTTATATTTTAATGCACAAAAGATCTGAAATCCAAAATGTGAATTAGTACAGTCACTTTGCTTTCAAATAATGATGCTAAAGAATAATGCTGATAGAATTCAATGACTTTAAATGAAGATATATAACAGAAATTTTCTTTTAAGAAAAGAAACATCCTCCTCCTTATTTACTAATTTTTCCGGATGAGCTTCAGTGGGCTCTACAACACTTTGAGTTATGGGAGAATTGATCAATTTCCCTCCAACCCACCCATATTCTCTGCTTCCACGGGAATCTGAGTTCCATTGTATCCACATATTCAAAAACGTTTCTACCAGTAATGATAATGTCTGTCTCCTCCTCTAGACAGTAAGTTCACTGTGGCAGGGAACGTGTCTACTAACCCTATTATAGTGTACTGTCCCCAGAACTTAGTACAGTGCTCTGCACACTGTATGTGCTCAACAAATACCACTGATGATGATGATGATGAGACAGTAAAAGGTAGAGTAACCAAGAGTGAACTAAATAAGGGAAATGATGTACCTTTCCTGGAACTTTCAAAATGCATTTCACTTTCTCAAGTACACCTAGAACATGCCCAGGGTCTTTCAACCTCTTCTTAATATCTTCTTCCAATTCTTCCCATTGAAAAGCACCTGAAAACAAACAAACCAATCAGCGAATAGACTGCAAGCTCATTGTGGGCTCATTGTACAACTCGGCTGTACTGAACTCTCCCAAGCACTTAGTACAGTACTTTGCAAAGATTAAGCACTTAGTGAATACCACTGATTGATTTAGGAAAGGAGAAAAAGAGTGATACTTGTTCAGGATTGAGAATAGTCTCGTAATTACGGACAGGAAGTTCTCCCGTTACCCGTGTTTTCACTGTGTGTTTTGGGTAAAATGGTGTTGGGGAATTGTTGTAACATTCTTCCAACAATTCCTGTCTTTTTGGAGAAAATGAAAAGAGACATCAGAAGAAAGAGCTGGCCTTGCCCTCTTCCCTACCTCCAGCTTCCCTACCTCCAGGAACAAATGGCTACTTGCCCTGGACAAGTAGCCAAGGAGCTATTTCCAAGACTCGGCTCATCTCTGCCAACTACCAGAGGAAGTCTGAGTAAATTAAGAGGTGAAAATTTACTCACATTTCATTTTATGACACATTTTCAGGGTCTGAACAGACTACGCCATTACTAAGTTTACATTTCCGTAGAAGATCAGGGATTTATCTGGAGGGCTGTGCATTGCAGTCAGCTTATCTAGATCAATCAGATTCCCAAATGGAATTTCATCAGTTAATTGTTTAGTTCTCCACTTTGGCTGTAATCTACAGTTAGGTATTGATGTTAGCCAATAGCTCTGGCGTTCTCCCTGACTCCTCTTTCAGCTGCCATATTCAGCCTGTCACCAAATCCTGTCGGTTCATCATCCAGCATTCTAGAATCTGTCCCTTCCTCCCCATCCAAACAGAACTCCTCATCCTCCAGTGCAGTGCTTGGCACATAGTAAGCACTTAACAAATACTATCATTATTATTATTATAATAATAATAGCAGCCTGGCTAAGTGGAAAGAGCACGGGCTGTGGAGTCAGAGGTCATGGGTTCTAATCCTGGCTCTGCCACTTGGCTGTGTGACTTTGGGCAAGTCACTTCACTTCTCTGTACCTCAGTTACCTCATCTGTAAAATGGGGATTAAGACTGTGAGCCGCCCGGGGGACAACCTGATCACCTTGTAACCTCCCCGGCGCTTAGAACAGTGCTTTGCACATAGTAAGCGCTTAATAAATGCCATCATTATTATTATTATTATTATTGCCACCTAAACCCTCTACTCCTCATCTTGCCCATCACTGTAGAGAACACCACTATCTTTCTGTCTCACAAACCCTTAATCTTGGCATTATCTTCAACTAATCTCTCTCATTCAACCCACTTTTTAATGTCATCAATCCTGTCAATTCTACCTTTTTTAATTTTAAAGGTATTAAGCACTTATGTGCCAAGGACTGTACTAAGCGCTGTGGTAGATACAAGCTAATCAGGTTGGACATAGTCCATGTCCTACACAGGCTCACAGTCTTAATCCCCATTTTACAGAGGAGTAACTGAGGCACACAGAAGTTCAGTAACTTGCTCCAGGTCACATAGTGGGCATATGGCAGAGCCGGAATTAGAACCCAGATCCTTCTGACTCCTAGGCCCGTGCTCTATCCACTAGGCCACGTTAATTCTCACAACATCTGTAAAATCTACACTTTTCTCTCCAAACTGCCGTTTCGCTGATCCCAACACTTAATAATAATAATAATGATGGCATTTATTTAGCACTTAGTATGGCAAAGCCCTGTTCTAAGTGCTGTTATAATAACGCTTATTATATCTCTCCCTGATTATTGCATCAACCTGCTTGCTGACCTCCCTGCCTCCTGTCTCTCCCCACTCCAGTTCTTACTTTGCTCGGCTGCATGGATCATTTTTCTAAAAAAACGTTCAGCCCATATCTCCCCACTCCTCAAAAACCTCCAGTGGTTGCCTGTCCACCTCCGCATTAAACAGAAACTCCTTTAAAGCACTCAATCAGCTCTTCCCCTCCTACCTTATCTCGCTGATTTCCTACTACAACCCAATCCATTCATTCATTCATTCAATCTTCTAGACTGTGAGCCCGCTGTTGGGTAGGGACCGTCCCTATATGTTGCCAACTTGTACTTCCCAAGCGGTTAGTACAGTGCTCTGCACACAGTAAGTGCTCAATAAATACGATTGAATGAATCCACACACTTCACAACTCTAATGCTACGTGGCTCAGTGGAAAGAGCCCGGGCTTTGGAGACAGAAGTCATGGGCTCAAATCCCGACTCTGCCAACTGTCAGCTGTGTGACTGGGCAAGTCGCTTAACATCTCTGTGCCTCAGTTACCTTATCTGTAAAATGGGGATTAAAACTGTGAGCCCCCTGAGGGACAACCTGATCACCTTGTAACCTCCCCAGCGCTTAGAACAGTGCTTTGCACATAGTAAGCGCTTAACAAATGTCATTATTATTATTATTATTATTATTATTATTATTATTATTATTATTATTATTACTGTACCTTAAACTCATCTATCTTGCCACTGACCCTTCGTCCACATCCTTCCCCTGGCCTGGAACTCCCTTCCCTTCCATATACAATAGGCCACCCTTCCCCCCGTCTTCAAAGATTTATTAAAACCTCATCTCCAAGAAGTCTTCCCGGACTAAGACCTCATTTTCCCTCCTCCCACTCCCTTCTGCTTTGTCTTTGCACTTGGAGCTGTCCCCTTGAAAAACTTCATATTCACCCCACCCTCAGCCCACTGCATTTACGTACACATCCGTAAATGATTTTAACGTGTGTCTCCCCATCTAGACTATAAACGTCTTGTGGGCAGGGAACATGTCTATCAACTCTGTTGTATTATACTTTCCCAAGTGTTTAGTACAGTGCTCTGCCCATAGTAAGTGCTCCATAAATACCACTGACTGACTGATGTCACTGAACTGCAACCTTTGTTCTCCAAAGGTAAGTTGTCTTACCAGCAAGGGACCCGGCAATGGCATCTTCCAAACCTCTCTCTCCTTTCACCCTCACTCCCCATATCCCCTTTCCATTTTGTTGCCTCCCTTCTGCTCTCTCCCTACCCCGTCTCCCCTTTTCGTCTTCTCCCTTTCCTTACGCCCTTTCCCTCGCACCCCTCTCACTCATTCATTCATTCATTCATTCATTCAATTGCATTAATTGAGCGCTTACTGTGTGCAGAGCACTGTACTAAGCTCTTAGGAAGTACAAGTTGGCAACATATAGAGATGGTCCCTACCCAACAGCGGGCTCACAGTCTAGAAGAGGGAGACGGACAACAAAACAAAACATATTAACAAAATAAAATAAATAGAATAAATATATACAAGATAAATAAATAGAGTAATAAATACATACAAACATATATACACATATACAGGTGCTGTGGGGAGGGGAAGGAGGTAAGGTGGGGGGATGGGGAGGAGGAGGAGGTGGGGAGGAAGAAGGGGGATCAGTTTGGGAAGGCCTCCACTCCTCCTCCCTCCACCTCCCCATCTTCACCTGTCTTTTTATATGGCATTTGTTAAGTGCTTACTATGTGCCAGGCACTGTACTAAGCACTGGGTAGATATCAGCTAATCAGGTTGGACACATTCCATGCCTCATGTGGATCTCACAGTCTTAATCCCCATTTTACAGATTAGGTGACTGAGGCACAGAGAAGTGAAGTGACTTGACCAAAGTCACACAGCAGACAAGTGGCGGAGCCGAGATTTATTGATTGCAAATATGTGCAAAGCATTGTGATAATAATAATGATGGCATTTATTAAGTGCTTACGATGTGCAAAGCACTGTACAAAGTGCTGGGGAGGTTACAAGGTGATCAAGTTGTCCCATGGGGGGGCTCACAGTCTTAATCCCCATTTTACAGATGCGGTAACTGAGGACCAAAGAAGTGAAGTGACTTGCCCAGAGTCACACAGCTGACAACGGGTGGAGCTGGGATTTGAACCCATGACCTCTGACTCCAAAGCCTGAGCTCTTTCCACTGTGCCACACTGCTTCTCTTAAGAGAAGAGAGCAGCTGGAAGAAGGAGGAACCCCAAATCCATTTAGATCAGTAGCAATTAGGCAATGCCTTCTACCTCCTAGAGCATGGGCCTGGGTGTCAGAAGGACCTGGGTTCTAATCCTGGCTCTGCCACTTGTCCGCTGTGTGACCTTTGGTACTTCACTTCACTGGGCCTCAGTTACCTCATGTAAAATGGGGATTAAGACTGTGAGCCCTACATGCTACAGGGACTGTATGATTGACTTTTATCTACCCCAGCGTTCAGTACAGGGCTTGGCATCTACTAAGCACTTAATAAATACCATAAAAAACCTCAAGTTGCTACTGAATCATTTGGAGAAGTGACACAATACAAAACCTCAGGAAATTCAGACCTCAGTGGGACTGGCATAGAGGTTTATATAAACCATTGCGGTGGTGGGGAAGGGTTTTTGGCAATCAGAACATCACAATGGAGGAGGGAACAGCACCTGGGCTACTGCTAGCCTTCTTCCAAAAAATAAAATAAAACCACTATCCTTGGCCTGGGAACCTCTGCTTTCTCTTGCAACTAGTTCATGTTACATACCAGAGCACGTGACCCAGGCTGGGGTCTGCCAGGAGAGATGAGCACATAGCCAGGAGTGAGGCTGAATGTCATTCTAAAACAGGGGTGACCAAACATAAACGCTAGGGTTGGCTTAATGGGTCTGTTTATTCTCGCAGAACGTTTTTTTCTCAGGGCCAAGGAATGATTTTTCCTCAGTATTCCAGGAGATCTGCAGCCAGCGGTATTTTGTTGAATAAGTTGCCCTGCTGTCCATGCAAGATCCTTGGCCCTAAGGGAATTCAGGGACCAGGAAACTATAGACTGTATTACTGTATCTGCTGCTTATAAAAAAATTTGTCACGTCAGTCCCAGTCAAAGGGTTCCCGAAATTCTGGTCTTCATGGAAGTAAAAAATTTCATCTATCTTCATGACTTTGTTTTCAACTTGGTTTTGAAAAAAAAACAAACCCAAAAAATCTTGCCCTGGACTGCTTTTAAAGAATGCAAATTGCCCAAATATGTAGTGTCAAAACACAAAAATGTTCAAGAAAAACTTAAAAGTCTGCTTTCTGAACTTTGTCCCAAAAGGGCCCTGGTTCTCCTCCCTGGCACCGGCTCCGATAAGCTTCAATCCGAGGCTGTTGCAGGCTTATGACATGGAAGACACGCTTTCATGAAGACCAGAAAGGAAACTGCCTTTACTTCTTTTTTCTAAAAATTAAAATCTAAATATCAGTGGTGCATGGTAGGTTTTAAATGAAGTCGTGCCATAAAAACCGCAGCATGTGACATCACATCACATGTCCTCAAAACAAAAGTCTTGTCTACCCTAAGGACTCTCCTGGCTTTCCTGTGACACACGTTAACAGGAATCAAAAAGAAAATAGCATTGGCCACAGCATCCCCCTTTGCAGTTCATCTATACATGATGATTGTTTCTTCTTGGGTCCTTTATTTATTCCCTGTTAATTTCCCTAGTTTCCCTGTCCCATTGCTCATCCCAGCAGCATTGCAATAGCCCCATGACTTACAATCAATGGTATTTATTGAGCACTTATAGTGTGCAGAGCACTGTATTCAGTACTTGGGAGAGTATAATAGTTACAATAATGGTGACCGTACAACCCCTTCCCTATGCCCATGTAATTTCTGAGCCAGCTATTAAGCAATTTTTATCCAGCACGACTTAATTTGAATACCACAGTTCTCCCATAACATGTTAGTTTCACGAGGACGGCACTATCATCCTTCCCGTCTCACAAGCCCGCAACCTTGGTGTCATCCTCGACTCCGCTCTCTCGTTCACCCCTCACATCCAAGCCGTCACCAAAACCTGCCGGTATCAGCTCCGCAACATTGCCAAGATCCGCCCTTTCCTCTCCATCCAAACCGCTACCCTGCTCGTTCAAGCTCTCATCCTATCCCGTCTGGACTACTGCACCAGCCTTCTCTCTGATCTCCCATCCTCGTGTCTCTCTCCACTTCAGTCCATACTTCTTGTTGCTGCCCGGATTGTCTTTGTCCAGAAACCCTCTGGGCATGTTACTCCCCTCCTCAAAAATCTCCAGTGGCTACCAATCAATCTGTGCATCAGGCAGAAACTCCTCACCCTGGGCTTCAAGGCTGTCCATCACCTCGCCCCCTCCTACCTCACCTCCCTTCTCTCCTTCTACTGCCCAGCCCGCACCCTCCGCTCCTCCACCACTAATCTCCTCACTGTACCTCGCTCTCGCCTGTCCCGCCGTCGACCCCCGGCCCACGTCCTCCCCCGGGCCTGGAATGCCCTCCCTCTGCCCATCCGCCAAGCTAGCTCTCTTCCTCCCTTCAAGGCCCTACTGAGAGCTCACCTCCTCCAGGAGGCCTTCCCAGACTGAGCCCCCTCCTTCCTCTCCCCCTCCTCCCCCTTTCCATCCCCCCCATCTTACCTCCTTCCCTTCCCCACAGTACCTGTATATATATGTTTGTACATATTTATTACTCTATTTATTTTACTTGTACATATCTATTCTATTTATTTTATTTTGTTAATATGTTTGGTTTTGTTCTCTCTCTCCCCCTTCTAGACAGTGAGCCCACTGTTGGGTAGGGACCGTCTCTATGTGTTGCCAACTTGTACTTCCCAAGCGCTTAGTACAGTGCTCTGCACACAGTAAGCGCTCAATAAATACGATTGATTGATTGATTGACTGAGGAAATTTGAGAAGCTTCTTCCAACAGCATGAGCTTTCTGGATATAGCACGACACCGTGTCGTAAGAAACAGCCTAGGCAAATGAGCTCATCTTCGGATTCAGTGAGTACCACAATGCGAGTTTCTCCTAACATACTTAGAAATTGCGGCTTTCACAATGCACAAGAAAACAAGATAGTGTTGGAAGCAGCGGAAAGCTCTGCTGAGCTCACACAGCACAAGCTGAGATCAAATGACATGCTTAAACCACTTTGGTCCCCCAAAAGTATAATATCTGTAATTTATCATATCTGTAATTTATATATTTCTATTAATGCCTGTCTCCCCCTCCAGACTGTAAGCTGGCTGTGGGCAGGGAATGTGTCTGTTATAGTGTTAAATTGTACTTTCCCAAGTGCTTAGCATGATGCTCTGCCTAAAGTAAGCACTCAACAAATACAATCAACTGACTGGCTGACATAATAAATGCCTTTTAAAATAAAATGAACAATCCTTTTTTTTGTACAGAGCATTATTGCCACGCTTTTAGGTTCCTGGTTTGTCATATTTTGCACTACTTGCCTGCTCTGACTCCACACTTCTGCTAAATTTACATTGATGATCCAAAAGACAAATGCTTTCACTAATCATTGTTTACTTTTTTACTAGTAATAATAATAATTGTGGTATTTATTAAGGGCTTACTATGTACCAAGCGCTTCTCTAAGCTGTGGGGTAGATACAGGGTAGTCAGGTCCCACATAGGGCTCACAGTCTAAATAGGAGGGAGCACAGGAATTGAATCCTCATTTTGCGATGAAGGAACTGAGGCACAGAGAAGTGACTTGCCCATGGTCTCACAGCAGGTAAGTGATGGAGCAGGGATTAGAACCCATGTCCTCTGATTCCCTGGCCTGTGCTCTTTTCCATGCTGCTCCCCCAGTCATAGTACGAGTCACAGTGCTGGGCTGCATCCTTGTTCACCTTCTTGTTCGTGACACCCACTGCCTCAGCAGGAACATGACTGGCAGAGATGAGTGGCTCTGGACAAACCACCAGCACTAGAATCAATTCCTTCACACAGGTTTTAGTTCTGCAGCTTTCGTGAATGCCTAGAGACGCATCTGCTGTTTTAGATGGCAGACTCCATCTTTGGACATTATTCATGAACCCTAATTCTGCTACAGACAGTGCACTTGGTTTTCCTTTAATGCAAGAGTTACATCCCTGAAAACCCCTGTGCTATCATTTGGATTCATGAGCCCTCATTAACATGGCACAGATACTCCCAATTGTTTCCTCCAGCATCCAACTGGAATCTGCATTCTATCTACCAGGCATTAACAGAGACTGTTTCCTGATTTCCTAAAAACGCTCTAGCTGAAACGTGTAGAAATAGCAGATGAAGAGATTATCTCAGTCATGTTTTATCAATGACCAGACACACACTATGTCTAATAATCACAAATGTCACAAAATTCAAGAACTGACACACTCTCTTAACATCAAGTGACCAAGCTCCCCCCCCCCACCCAAAAAAAGCCCCCTAATACAAGGTGGTTAAAAGTCTCCCTTTAGAGTTGATAGTATCACCTTTTGGAGTGCTACACTACCACCCAAATGGGTTAGGACCTGTTGGGTGCCTCTTTTAGCTGGAGTGGCAGAAGGATACCCCCGAGTCACCACAGAGGTGGGTTGGCATCAGGGAGAAGGAAGAATGGAGGAGAGGCTGCTTGGACTCCTCCTCTTTCTCCTCTCCACCTCCCCCCATTTTACAGATGAAGTAACTGAGGCACAGAGAAATGAAGTGACTCTCAGGCCAGGCTCTTTCCACCACTCCACGGCTGCTTCTCAGACAAGACTCAATTAAGGTGCTTACCAATCTTAAATTGGCCAAGGTGGGGAGAGGTTTCTTAGCCAGTAACCCTTTGTAAATGAACTTGTTAGCCACTAAAGGACTACTGCAATGGTAAACCTCACCTCTTGATTACTTCCATCTACCTGATGCAGAAATATCTTTCCAGGGCAGATCTGCTCTGCTGTGGAAACCCTCTGCTCATGTCCACTGGCTCAGTTTGCCCCTTGCACGTTTTCATTTTTGCCTCGTGAATACTAGGCTTGGGCTGACAGCTTTGGTAAACAGCTGAATTACAGAAACGATCCCACCCTAGTAAAGAATTCTTTCTCAAGCATTCCAGTTAGGCAAATACGACAGGACATCCTGTTCTCCGAAGGCACAGAGTTCACTCTGAATGTACTATAAAACAGGATGGACTATGTCACCCTAGACAGCAGTGGTGTTACAACATATTTTTTAAAGATGAAAAGATTTGCCAACCAAATTGGTCCAACCTTGAATTTTTCAAAGGCCAACACTACACTATTTAAGTTGTCTTCTGAAGTCATTTTATTTCCTGAACAGGAAATGTCCACTTTATTGTTGTCCAAATCCCTTTTATTACTTTCCAGGTCTGAGTTAAGTTTTCTTTCCAAAATAGAATTGAAGGCTCACTCCTCCTTTCATCAAAGAGAAGTCAATCCCTAGAAAGAAGCCGGCCAGGGTTTTGGCAAGCCCAAGATAGCGGCAACATTCTTGTTGGAACGTTCTTACACAGAGGCCAATCAGTGAATGGTATCTATTGAGCGCTTACTGTGTGCAGAGCACTGTACTGAGTACTTGGGAAAGTATGACACAACAGAGTTGGGTGACACGATCCCCTGCCCTCAAAGAGCTTGCAGTCTTCAGGGTGAGACAGACACTAAAATAAGTTACAAAAAGGGGAAAGGGTAGAGCACAAGCATAACAATCAATGGTATTTACCATGTGATAGGTCCCTTGCATGCTCCCCTAGATCTACTTTCTGAAGCACTAAACTCAATCTCAGATTTAAGAAAACACACTGAGTAAACAGCAGCAGAAAACAGGGCAGAAGTGGTTTTAATAAAAGACTGTGCAATGACCTTAATCTCACCCCCAAATGGTAATAGCCTCCCCCTCCCCACCTCCATCCAATTTGCATTCATCACGTTTCAATGAAAAATTCTAAAGAGCTGAACCAGATTAAAGAGCCTCCTGCTAGCCCATTTTGGAGCGGGGAGAGGGGTGGGGGAGATTGCCTTTAGAAGTGCTGAAGAATTCATTCTAATTAGTTGGATGGAAAAGAAATACGCCTTTGAAAATTACAAGCCCTTATCACACCTTTTCTGTTCCACCAGGAAAATAGCCCTTGGAAAATAACAAATCTTTTTCATAATGGAGGTTGACTCTTTACAGAATTTCCCATTGTTCCTTTTTCAATTAATAATCAAATGGTGGGGATGACGGACAGCAGAGGAGGAGGTAGAAGCCATGACGGGGGCTGTAGGTAGGCGAGAGCCAGGCCAAGGGAACGTGGGGAAAAAACAGGCAGGAGACTCAGCTATGGGAGTCATTACTTATTTCTACTAACGTCTGGCTCCCCAGCTAGACTAGCTCGTTGTGGGCAGGCAATGTGTCAGTTTATTGTTCTATTATACTCTTCCCAGGCACTTAATACGGTGCTTTAAGCACATAGTAAAGCACAGTAAAGCACTCAGTAAATATGACTGGATGAATGAAGGGTCCAGATGCCATTC
This sequence comes from Tachyglossus aculeatus, assembly GCF_015852505.1. Classification (NCBI taxonomy): domain Eukaryota; kingdom Metazoa; phylum Chordata; class Mammalia; order Monotremata; family Tachyglossidae; genus Tachyglossus; species Tachyglossus aculeatus. The sequence goes on along the minus strand of NC_052088.1, from coordinate 28,044,671 downwards.
CAACAGTAATCCTCCTCCTGGTTTCCAACTATCCGATCTCTCCCCCTGACTTCCGCTACTCCTCGCCGAGGTTTCCTCGGGGCCCACTCTCCTCCCCAGCCATTTGCCACTCCTTGAGGAAGTGAGATAACATGATGGATGTCGGTTGGACAGGACTTTTGATGAATGAGCTGGAATTTACGATACAAACTAACTCCCTTGCTCGGCTGATTATGAATAAAGCTTAGAAGCTCAAAAGCAGCTGGGGAAGGAGATCAGAATAAGGCCAGTAGATTCACAAGGCCCAGATAGCCAGCACTGCTTCCAAGCCGCTATCTGGAGGTCCGTAGCTCTAGCTTTTGTAACTGCCTTGGAACACACCCAGGACACTCCCAGGGTCATAACCCTCCCTCCCAAAATGCTGCACTAGTCTGGTCTTACTATAAACCAAAGGAGTAAATCTGTTATGAATCAACAGAACTTGACCAAATGAAGTTGGTTATTCCTGAGACTGTCTTCATTTGCAATCCACAGCAAGCTTCAGGCCCTCAAAGAAAAAAATGGCTTATTAGACTGACCAAGATCAAGCAATAGAAGGTACCCTTGTTGGGAAGGATAATAATAATAACGAGGGTACTGATTAAGCGCTTCATATGTTCTAAGCCCTGTGTTAAACCCAGGGCTAACTTCAAGTTCATCAGATCGGCCCCCAGCCGACATGTACACAATAAGCATGTTTCAAATCGAAAGTTTGAAAGACTTAAGTAGTCAGAACCACTCTGACAAGATACCTGAATAAATGAAGTGCAGAATGTCTGATAAACAAGAACAGAAGAGGGAGTCTTTAACAATGACTCTTACTGGTGGGTCGCACGGTAGCCCTCGGCTAGCATCTGGAAAAGAAGACTCGCCGGCCACTTCGAAGAGATCCTGGGCCGTCCGAATGACCGCGGAATCCTGGATATCGGCTGGACTCTTCACGTTGAACAGCAACATGAACACATTGCTTACGGAGCACAGGACAACCTTATGGGCTTCTGCTACTTCCTTCAAGTCTTCAGCATAAAATACCACATCGACACATTGGCAGCAGAACAACAAGTTGTGTAAATCCGAGTTATAATGTGAGGCTTCCCCCTTTAAGACAGGCATTTTTTCTGTTATGAGGAGTGGAAGAACAAAAACGATAAGTGAATTATTTGATAGCACTAAATGTGTTCTGATTTCAATTTTAAATGCTGCAGAATTTCATCAAAGCAAGTTTTGGCTCTTACGCGTTTCAATATTTTTCTTTAGCGATCAGTGCAATGCACGACGATAAAACCAAGGCCTACATTATGGAGATGTAAAGCAAATTTTCTCCGGCTCTCAAGTTCAGTAGTTATCATTTTGCACTTGCAGGCAGATAATGACACACTCTGGAAACTGTTCAATGGTGAACTATTTTTATAGCTTAGTTTTAAAAGTTCTGTGAGATAATGAGGTTATAGAGATTGTGACTGCTTGTATATATAACCAAACTGTTCCTAAAAAAGTGTAACTAGCTATCAGCACAAACATCCTTGCATCACCACCCAGATTCCCTATTTATTGAACACCACTGGTTGATTGATTCCTGCAACTTTAGGACTTCCGTATCATCCAGGTACTTGGGTACTCAACCTTGCCAGTTCCCTTTTTTATGTTATTTCTTAAGTGTTTACTGGGTGCCAGGCACTGTACTGAGCACTGGGGTAGATACAAGCTAATCAGATTGGACATAGTCCATGTCCCACATGGGTCTCCCAGGCTTAATCCCCATTTTGCTGACAAGATAACTGAGGCACAAAGAAATTAAGTGACTTCCCCAAGGTCCCACAGCAGATAAGAGCTAGGATTAACCCCCCAGGTCCTTCTGATTCCCAGGTCCATGATCTATCCACTAGGCCATGCTGCTTATAATAAATAGTTAACTTCATTTTTAAATAGTCATTATCATTATAGTTGACCAAGCTAACCACACTAATGGGAAATTGAGAAGCAGCGTGACCTTGTGATTAAAGCATGGATCTGGGGGGTCACAGGACCTGGGTTCTAATGCCGCTCCACCACTTATCTGCTGTGTGACCTTGGGCAAGTCACTTCATTTCTCTATGCCTCAGTTACCTCTTCCATAAAATGGGGATGAACACTGTGAGCCCCAAGTGAGACATGGACTCTGTCCAAACCAATTAGCTTGTGTCTACCTCACAGCTTTGTAGAGCGCCTGACACATAGTAAGCACATAACAAATAACATAAAAAAGAAACAAATTAAGCGGTCATTAGTTAGACTAAATACCTGGCTGTTCAAGTTGAGGTGGTCTGATTCCATGACACTTGCTGCTTTTTTTCCTTTTCTTCATTTTTTCAGATGACTTCTGATTCAAGGTTTGAATCATAAAATATTCCAACTGAAATATGAAATATGTTTGACTTAGATTCATTCATTCATTCAATCATATTTATTGTTTACTGTGCACAGAGCATTGTACTAAGCGCTTGGGAAGTACAAATCGTCAACATAAAGAGATGGTCCCTTCCCAACAACGGGCTCACATTCTAGGTGCCCCATATAAGCAAACAAGAATATGAACATTGATCCATATTTCAAAATGCTTTTTGACATGATAGAATTACGTGAACAGATTAAAAGAAGCATATTGTTTTCCTTTTGAAATGAACCTACCCTGATAATCAGGTGGTAGAGTTGCTAAGGAACAACTGTTATTTGCCTAAGCATAGTTCAACAAAGCATTCATTCTAAGAGGTGCTGTCTTGTGTAAACAATGATGCTGGGAAAGACAACTAGCTCTTTGGTAATTTTTTTTCATTTTTCAAGTAATAAGGGGAATTACTATGGAAGTGCAAAGAAGAAATAGATAAATACTAGAATGTAGCTAAAAAGAAAATATTCAATATGAAAGTTATATCACTAAGGACTCAACTCGTCTTCATTAAGCAAGGTGTTATATTTAGAAATCATGGCTTCCCAGACATTTGAGGAGAATAAAACTCAATTTTTTCACATCAGGCGCACACGAAGTCACCATATGCTATTTTTCTGTTTATCTTCCGACAGCCTTAGGTATCAGATTGGCTCTAAAATTCTTCCCTTTCTCAAATCTCTCAAAAATGTGTTTTTTTTCTTGTATTCTCATGGGTAAGAATCATGTCCTTGCTGTTGTCACCTACATGCTCCTCACCTCACTGATCTGTTTAGATGGGATGAAAATGGTTATGATAGATAGCCACCTAGTATCTGTGTTAAATCTTTTTGGGTAACTCTGGTTAGGCAGATACCAGTTTCAGGGGATAGAAAGAGAGGCAACAGCTTCGAGGCCCACAAGCAACTGACATTTACCTGGGTTACCAACCACATGGGAATGGAATCCGATTCACTCAGTCTTATCAAGTGGATCAAGGGGGAAATACCTTTCAGAGAAACACTATAGGTTTAAGCAGACTTTCCCTATGACATCATGATGTTACACTGAGCACCCGTGGTAATAAATACAGCAGCATCACGTATGCCTGGCTGTCCTGTATCCACAGCCTAAAGAGGAGGTGGCTACCAAAGGAGGAGTCGGTGAAGCCGGCCTTATGGTTAGGTACTACGTCTCCCAGAATTCCTCAGTAGTTTGAATCCTTCTGGGAAGAAATGAGTTCCAGCTAAGGAAAACCACCCAAGGATGGGCAGGTGAAGCACGCCCTGTGGTTAGGTTCTGCACCACCAGAATTCCTCATGAGTGGGAAGCCTACTGGGAAGAAATGAGTTCCAGCTAATGAGAATAACAGATTTCACACATTCATAGAAAGCTTTTATGAGTCAAGGCTGAAGTATCCAGGTACCTTTCCTAGTCCTTGCTCAAGCTCCCTTCCCTGACCTGGTGATGTTGACTTTGGAGAACAAGTCAGGCTGATGGGTGTTAAATGGCTGTTTCTGAGTAACTTATTAAACTGTATCTCGACTGGGTAGTCTGTAGAGGAAGTATGGATGCTGTGCTCAAGAAATTAAGAAACTGAAAATGTCCTGTTTACGATAAAACCCCGGGGAGATTTCTAATCTACGGAAAACGTGGACCCCTCTAGAAAGAGCTGGGTTTAGTTCTTTTCTCGGTAGTGAATCAAAATTCTTATGTAGTGACTCTTGTGTTCCTAATAGTGGGTGGTGAACTTTTCTGTGACCTTTCCTCCATTGGTATAAATTGACCTCCATTTTCAAGATCTCACACAGGTTATAGTAATGACATTGTAAACTTGGAATCTTAATACATGAGCTTTGGAAAACACAAAATCCTAACCTTCTCCCATTGCTGATTATTCTTTCCACAAACTTATTCTATTCACTCTCATTCTCTCTCAACATATACAGACATACATATGTATATATTGAGAGAGAATGGAGAGTGAGGAAAGAGAGAATTAATTTGAGGGTACATATATATATATATATACATATATATATGTGTGTGTGTGTACTTATGGTATTTGTTAAGCACTTTCTAAGTGCTAGGCACTGTACTAAGTGCTGGGGTAGAAACAAGCTAATCAGATTGGACATGGACCCTGTCCCATATGGGTCTTACAGTCTTAATCCCCATTTTAAAGCTGAGGTAACTGAAGAACAGAGAAGTGAAGTGACTTGCCCAAGGTCACACAGCAAATGGCTGAGCCGGGATTAAAACCCAGGTCTTTATGACACCCAGGCCCATGCTCTATACACTAGCCCACACTGCTTCTTGCTATATATAGCTGTTCTTTGGGTTCAAAGACAATGTTACTAACAGCAAGATTTTTATTCGTGGAGGGAAATGTAGATAGTAAAACCAATATGTAAATGACAATTCCTTCTCTTTTGTGCACTTGTAAAGATGGCCTAATGAGGCACATTTGTGAACCACACAGCACCTGGGGCTGTTTTTGCCTCTTCCTCTTGGTGTCATAACCTTCCCATAACCTCTGTTCCAGGGCGGTCACCTTTTCCATTTCTGATTCCTGCAAGTCAGGCTGTCATATCTTCTGCTGCCATTTCCCAATTGCCTATGGCTACTCTAGACTGTGAACCCTTTGTTGGGTAGGGACCGTCTCTATATGTTGCCAATTTGTACTACCCAAGCACTTAGTACAGTGCTCTGCACACAGTAAGCGCTCAATAAAAACGATTGAATGAATGAATGAATGACACATCACTTGAGTTCGTGCTTTACTGAACTTTTAGCCCCATTTATTTTGTCCACCTTGCTTACAGTTAATCTCATTTCAACTCTTCAATCAACTAGTGGTATTTACTGAGTGTTTACTATGAGCAGAGCACTGCACTAAGTGCTTGAGAGAGAAGCAGTGTAGTCTAGTGGAAAGATCATGGGACTGGGAGTCAGAAGACTTGGATTCTAATCCTGGCTCCACCCCTTGTCTGCTGTGTAACCTCGGGCAAATCACTTACCTTCTCTGAGCCTCGGTTCCCTCATCTGCAAAATGGGGATTCCCTGTTCTCCCTTCCACTTACACTGTGAGTCCCATGTAGGACCTGATTGTCTTGTATCTACCTCAGCACTTACTACAGTGCTCAGCACATAGTAAGCACTTAACAAATACCACAATTATTATAATTATTATTTTCATTATCATCATTACAATGCCCCTGCCCACAAGTAGCTTACAGTCTAGAGGGGGCAGATATTAAAATAAATTATGAATTTGTACATAAGTGCCATAAGGATGAGGATGGGGTGCATGTCGAGTGCCTAAAGAATGCAGATCCAAGTGCAGAAGTGATACAGAAGGGAGAAGGAGCAGAGAAAATGAGGGCTCAATTGGGGAAGGCCTCTTGGAGGAGATGTGATTTGAATAAATCTTTGAAAGTGGGGAGGTCTGTCGTACATGAAGAGGGGAGGGAGATCCAGGTCAGAGGGAGGATGTGTTGAGATGGATGAGATCGAGGTAAAGTGAGTAGGTTCGTTATAGAGCAGCAAAGTGTGCGGGCTGGACTGTGGTAAGAAATCAGCGAGTTAACGTAGGAGAGGGAGAGCTGATTGAGCGCTTTAAAGCACTTGTATGGGTTCCCTGATGTCATCAATCCTATTCATGGGACTCGCCCAGCAAAGGTATGTTGTAATGACCATTGCTTCAGGACTCGTGGTCTGACTGCATTCCAACCTCATTGTTTCTGACCCTGGTAGCTATTTGATATTAAGCATTACCCTGGTGGCATTAATGGAAATGCTCTAGAAGTTAAATGGGGTGTTTGAGGAAGTTCAGATCTCTATTGCTAGTGAAGACCTAGCCAGAATCTTTTTGGATCAACTGCTGAAGAACACTGTTTAGCTCGTTTGGGGCAGGGAATGTCTACCAATTCTGCCAATCAATCAATCAGTCAACTAATCAGGGGTATTAACTAATTGCTTAATGTGGGCAGAACATTGTACTAAACTTTCTAGACTGTAAGCTCATTGTGTCTACCACTTTTGTTGAGCTCTCCCAAACACTTAGTTCAGTGCTCCACACAGTAAGCCCTCAGTAAATAACACTGATTAACCACTGATTAACCATGCGCTCCCACGTTGCTTCTCTACAACGCCACGCTGCTTCTCTAGGATTTACCATCTTCAAGCACTGTACTAAGCACTGGGCTATATATATAAGATGATCAGGTCAGATAAGTTCTGTCCAACATACAGCTCACAGCCTAAGATGGAGGGGGAACAGGTATTGAATCCCCATTTTATTGAAGAGGAAATTGAGGCACAAAGATGCTAAGTCACTTGTCCAAGGTCATATGGCAGGCAAGTGGTGAAACCAGAATTGGAACACAGGGGCTCAGACTCCCAAGCCTGTGCTGTTTCTATCAGGCCAGCTGCACATCAATTTAGTCCCAGTCCATATATCATTATTCCAGAGGCCTGTACCCTGGAATCTTCTGATCTTGTCTCAATTTTAACACATGTCTCAACTACCCAACTCCCTCCCCTTGCCCTAACCACATCTTCCATCTATGGGTTAATTTGCTTTTCCTTCCCAGCCATCTGATTTCCTGCATCAAAAACAATCTTCCTTTATCTGATTGCTTTCCTAACTGGCTTTTTTCTTTTCTTCCTCTCCAACCCCTACTTCTTTGGGAAAGGTTTCCCTTATCTTGATACCACCCACTTCACTCCTGATAAGTGAAGAAGAGCAGGCACTGGAAAATAAAACATAAACCAAGCAACTGGATGCCGATTACTTCTCATTAGTGCTAAGTAATCACGTTAAAACAACTGGTTCGGATGATGCTGGCAGAAACTCCATAATAAAACTTCAGGGCACACTTAAGGAGTCACACTGGCATGCTTTCACACACAAACTGAAATCCATTGTATTAATGAGGCCCAGGACAAATTCGAGATTTAGTTCCAAAGAGAAATACCCAAAATCATATGGGTAGAGGTTTTGGAAAGGCCTGATCCTGAGCACCACACCACTGGTTCGGTTATGGAAACATGGCCTTATAATGGTGAAAAAGAATAATAATAATAAAAATAGTAATATTTGTAAAGCACTTACTGAATGCCAGGCACTGTTCTAAAGTTCTGGGGTGGATACAAGCAAATCGGGTTGGACACAGTACCTGTCCCAAGTGGGGCTCACAGTCTCAATCCCCATTTTACAGATGAGGTAACTGAAGCACAGAGAAGTGAAGTGATTCGTCCAAGGTCACACAGAAAACAAGTGGTGGAGCCGTGATTAGAACCCATAACCTTCTGACTTTCAGGCCCATGCTCTATCCACTCCGCCAATAAGACCCAAGAAGGAATTTAATGCCTTACAATTCAGAGCAACTTGTAAAAACAACAGAAAGAGATTTGCCTAAAGAGAAAATGAAACAGTTGTCTCATTCCATCTTGATAGAAGACCACTCCTAATCATTCGCTTCTGTTTTTGAGCTTTGAGCCCAATTTTTTCCCCCAGTGCAGGAAAAAAAGGCTGGTAAAAACTGCAGAGAAAAAAAATCCCATCTCTCTGAATCTTTACATGAGAGAGAGCATGAGGGAGAGAGCATGTCTCTGGAGAAGCAGCCTGGCCTACTGAAAAGAGACAGACTTGGGAGTCAGAGGACTTGGGTTCGAATTCTGGCTCCACTACTTGCCTGCTGTGTAACCTTGGCCAAGCCACTTAATTTCTCTGTGCCTCTGTTTCCCCATCTGTAAAATGGGGATTCAACACATGTTCTCCTTCCTACTTTGACTATGACCCCATGTTGGGCAGGGACTGTGTCTGACCTGATTATCTTGTCTCCAAACCAGCACTAAGTACAGTGCTTGGCACAGTGTAAGTGCTTGACAAATATCACACATACTACTATTTTTGTCCTTGAGGGCAAACCATTGGTGGGAGAAGCTTATTTGTACGGCAGAGTCAGAGAGTCCTGGCCTCAGACTCCAGGCACTTTGGGTGGGAGGTAACATACAGACATAGAGATTGCCATTCCTGCCTGGCAAATGGAAAATGACTTTCCAAGTTCAGTACAGAGGGAAGAGGCTGTAGGCGAGAAGTGCGGTCTTGGGAATTGGGTATGGCTGCATTTTGTCCTTAGCTCCGAGCAGTTATGTCCTCGGAAATTCTGATGAGAGAACTATGCTAAAATTAAAATTTTAGTTTGTCGTCGGGAAAAATGGTTATCTCAAAAAGCTGAAGTATGGCTTAGTCACCATATAATAGAATCTTTCACTTACCACTCCTCCAAAATATTTTCCTACATAGAAGTCATTGAGGCTGTGCAGTTCAAGGTAAGTAGCTCCAAGATCTTTAGCCAGCTGGATTCCTTCAGAAGCAGTGACACAGGTACCTCTATCAGAGGTACACAACGGGCAAGTACAAGGTAATTCTTCTGAGGAAATAAATTTGAATTCTATAAGACATTTGCAATCAACAGATAAAAAAGCACCGATAGCACCCCCCCCCCAAAAAAAATCAGTGGATTCAGATATCAGCCATTATGAAATCAAAAACTGAGCACTCACCAGCTTCATCTGAATGCCTTAGGCAGTAAAATTCAATAACATCAATATCTGCGGCACCCAGCATAAAACTTGTCAATGATGCAGGTAAATCATGACCCAAGATAAACAAAGATTAATAGAGAGAAAAATAAGCTGATGTTTAGAAAACTAAAGACTCAATCTGAAGAATCAATATGCCAAGAAAAGCTCATTCAGCTGCTCAGAGCTTCTGCCTTAATCTTTAGAAAGAAAGGCACTACAGTGAGAGCATTTCCGATCATTAGTGTATCCGTCTGCCTAATGAGAATTATGAAGTCCAAAAAATGTGACTTTTTTTTTTTACCAGCAGGCAACAGGACTCAATAATTCTGGCTTCATTCAGGGAACATGTCTACTAACTCTGTTGTACCATAGTCTCCCAAGCACTTAGTACAGTGTTCTGGACACAGTGAACTCTCAATAACTACTGATTGATTCGATAGCATCAAAAATTAGAATGACTAGTAAACAGATATTAATTAAATCTTTGTAACTACTTAAACCACTAATCAATCAATGGTATTGGGCATACAGTGTGCATAATTCTGTACTAAGCGCTTGGAATAGAATAGAGATATAATAGAGTTGGAAGACATGCTTCCTGACACTAATGGAGATGCTTAATTTACACATTTTCCTCCAATACTTTCTACATATAGAATAATTATAGGACACAACTGTGTTTGATTTTAAAATTGTATTCCTATAAGACAGGATCAATTTGGTAGTCCTGACAATTTTAGGCATTTTTGTCAAAACTAGGTAAAGTCAACTAAAATGACAGAGTGAATCTACATAATCCCCCAAATCTCTCTTTATTAATTTCAAATTTACTAATTATTTAGCAGTAACTTCCATTGTTAATAAATACCAACAACTGACTGATTGAGAGTGTTTTTGTCATTTATGACTAGAAAAGTACCTAACTATACTGCATCCTATCATTTTGAATTGCAATAAAGTGACAATTACCTGATATTATCATTAAAGCAAAATTATGAAGAAAAGATACAAAGTAGAGACGGTCTAATAATCGCAAAAAAGTTGCGGGGAATTTAAGACCTCAGCTTTTTCGTCTTTTATCTAATCATCTGCACAATGCTTTCAACAGCCCTGCTGTGGCATAGTGATAAGAGGCCGGCTCTGGAAATCAGAAGACTTTGATTTCTCTGGCCTGGCAGTCCCTCCTCCTTCACATTCACTCCGCCTCAAAGCATTTATGTATATATCTTTATATTTTTGTTATTGCCCGTATCTGTGATTCATTTTAATGTCTATCGTCCCCTCTAAATGTACCTTGTGGGCAGGGATCATGTCTATCAATCAGTAAATGGTATTTGTTGAGCTCTTACTGTGTGAAAAGCACTGTAGTAAATGCTTGGAAGAGTACAATACAATTGAGTTGGATAGACACGTTTCCTGCCCACAAGGAGCTCACAGTCTAGAGGAGGAGATTGGCATTAAAATAAATGAATAAATAACCACTATGTGCCTCTAAGTCCTACTCAAAAGCCTGGAGAGTTTCCATTACTTCACCAGTACTTCCAGCAGACAAGTGGCAGAGCCGGGATTAGAACACAGGTCCTTCTGACACCCAAGCCCATGGAAGTCTGCTAGGAATTAAGACTGTGGACCCCCTGTGGGACATGGACTATGTCCAGCCTGATTAGCTAGTATCTATCCCAGCGCTTAGAACAGTAGTTGGCACATAAGTGCTTAACAAACACTATCATTATTATTATCATTATTAACCCGAGAGATCAAGTGCTCTAAACTGTAAACTCATTCTAGACTGTAAGTTTATTGTGGGCAGGAAACGTGTTGACCAGTTCTGTTATACTCTACTCTCCCAAGGGCTTTGTATAGTGTACACATAGTACACACTCAATAAATATGATTGATTGATTGATTGATTGCTTTAAGTGTTACAGCCAGGGGTTGCTATTGCACAGCCTCAGCTCTTCATGCCTGGGTGATGGATCTAATTGACCACTCAAGCTGCTAATTCCAGCAGTCATTTGGACTTGCACCCACTGACACACACAGAGTAGGACCACCCAGAAGTGAGTCTGGATCCATTTCCAGTTCCAGCTGGGTCAGTCTGGGTTACTTCTGGTTCACTTGATGACTGAGACTGGGCCAGCTCCAGATTTCCAGCCCATCATGGCTTCTGGTACAGTGACTATCCACAGCTCCAAATGGTTTGGGCTTTTCTGTGGGCTGCATTTTAGCGAAATTGGTTGAAGACACGTTTTAAAGGAAGCTCTTTAGTCTTTCAGTCAAATGTTCACTATAACCCCTGAAGCCAAAACAATCCTCATTTGCCTCACTAGCTATGATCCATCTCTAATTCTCATACAACAGGAAGAGAAGAAATAAAAGTGCCCCTTCAGATCTTTCAACTCCTCAGATAGTTAGGTGGACTGTGTATGTTAGGAAAAGACATTTATCAGCGGGGACATACACGCTGATCTAGAGACATTCTCCAATCACGACGACAAATCCACTTTAATCCTAGAAAAATGTAGCCAGCTCTTCCCACTGATCAAAAATGGCTAAAAAAAAAAACCCAAAACCAATTATTCGGATGTGTTCAGTGAAGGGTTATGGACACTCAAGATCTGGACATGGTCCAAAATCACGCTTGCTTTTTTCTCCTTGCCATCAAAGATAAGACATGATCTGAATTTGTTTTTCCCAAATCAGATTAGATTTCAAACTAAAATTGAAATTTTTATGCATGTTAACCTATCTTGAATAACACTTTGGCATTTTACATTCTTTATAGGGTCTCCATAAACAGCCTCTTTGATTTGCTGAAGACAGAGCCCTCCTTATATTTACAAAGCTCTCCTTCTGTGGCCAGGATGGGGGTGGGTAGATTTCTAGATTCAGTGCCGAATGAATTGTGGGCGATAGCGCTTCAAGGGAAAATTGAATTAACCTTTCATAAAATATACAGAATATTTCTATAAGTATCTGTGATTTGAAAAAGACATTCATTCCAGATTGATGGACTGACTGATAAATCCCATTACTCAGAATCAGGGTTCCACTAAGCCAAGCAGGGGATTGAGACAATTATCTTCATAGTTTGGAACAGACCTTTGCCTGAGAATGATTCAGCCTTAGGGCTGGACTATACATCAAATACCCTAGGCCAGTAATGGATACTGCTTCCTTTCTGAAAGGCCTCTAGACAAGAAGATTCCACAATGCCCCTAAGAAATGAGTTCCACTGCTTATTGTCCCTCGTGCTCAGAAAGTTCTTTACACAGAGTTACAAAGCATTCCTGTGACAGCCGTTTAAACTCATTTCCTCCTCTGACCTAACTGAAGATGATTTTGTAACATCTTTGACCCTCGGTTTTCTCTTCTTCCAGCAAGTTAAATAATTCAAATTCCAATAATTTTTTATTTCTTGCAAAAATGTTCCCTGAACTGTCAATTTTTGGACTTGGCCTAGATATGTACCAAGTGGGTATGGGAGTGGGGAATTAGAAAGAAGACCGGTTCCAACCTGAGAAGCTTACACCTATCCCAGAGCTTAGTACAGTGCCTGGCACACAGTAAACATTTAAGAAATACCATTAAAAAACCTCTTTGGTAATGCTGCTTCTGGAACTCTAACAGCTGTTTGGTGGAGTCAGTTGGTGGAGTCAGAGGCTCAGAGACTCATTAAATAAACTTTCTCCTTCCCTCCACTTATCTTTTCTATTTGCTCTCTGGAGGTTGACTATTGACCGTTCTTTTAGTCCCCTTTCCATTTCTCCTCAGATTTGTAAATTAATTTAGTGCTTACCTCCCCCTCTAGACTGCAAACTCCTTGAGGGCAGGGTTCACGTCTACTAATTCCACTGTACTCTCCTAAACTCTTAGAACAGTGCTCTGCACACAGTAGGCACTCAAAAAATACCACTCACTGAGTGACCTTTTTTTTGCATTCTTTATCTATGTTTTTCACCTCCTCCATTAAAAAAAGGAGTGTTGCTCCTAGATGCCTTCCTATGGAAAACAGAGCCCTACCTATCACCTTTAATCATGGTTTCTAACTCTACGATCTTTATGGTTCTGACCTTTTTTTTAACGGTATTTGTTAATCACTTATTATGTGTCGAGTACTGTTCTAAGTGCTGGGGTAGATACAAGTTAATCAGGTTGGATACAAACCCTGTCCCACATGGGGCTCACAGTTTAAGGGGGAGGGAGAACAGGTACTGAATTCCCATTTTACAGATGAGGACACAGAGGCATAGAGAAGCTAAGTGACTCACCCAAGGTCACACAGCAGGCAAGCAGCAGAGGTGGGATTAGAACACCGGTCTTGACATCCAGGCCTGTACTCTTTCCACTAGGCCACACTGCTTCCCCAGTCCAAGTTCCCTGCATACATCTTAATTAAATTGTGGAGCCCAGAACTCTAGTCAATGACCAACCAGTGCTGAGTGTATTATTAATGCATCCCAGATTTTTCTTTGAAAATAACTGTGTTCCCTCATCGGTAGAGTGGAGATTCAAGACGTGTCTTCCTTCCCTTTAAGACTGGGAGCCCCTAGACCCAATCTGATTCCATCACTCTACCCCAGAGCACAGCACAAATGCTCAGCACCACCTTCACGTAGGACAGGTATTGGGCCAATCTCACAGTGCTTGGCGATGAGTAAGAGATGGACAAATACTACTGTTATCACTATTACCATGGCCTGGTCTCAATCACCTTGCCCCCTCCTACCTCACCTCGCCGCTCTGATACTGCAATCCAGCCCGCACACTTCACTCCTCTACTGCCATCCTACTCACTGTACCTCAATCTCCTCTATCTCACCGCCGACCACTCGCCCACAGTCTGCTTCTGGACTGGAATTCCCTCCCTGTTGATATCTGACAGTCACTCTCCCCACCTTCAAAGCCTGATTGAAGACACATTCATTCAATCCTATTTATTGAGCACTTACTATGTGCAGAGCACTGTACTAAGTGCTTCATTGAGGCCTTCCCTAAGCCCTCATTTCCTCCTTTCCCACTCCCTTCTGAGTCACCTCGATTTGCTCCCTGTATTCATCACCCACCCTCAACCCTAGAGCATTTAAGTACATATCCATAATTTATTTATTTATATTAATGTTTGTCTCCCCCTCTAGACTGAAAGCTCATTGTGGGAAGGGAACATATCTACCATTGTACTCTCCCAAGTGCCAAGTATAGTGCTCTGCATGCAGTAAGTGCTCAATAAATACGACTGATTGATTGATTATGGTTTAGATTTCAGTTTGTGGTCCACTACCCCACTGTAGTGTTTTTTGAAATACTGTACTACTTGATTTTCTCACTCCTCCTCCTTTGAACCTCATTTTGTCTGGATTACCTGAGTAATGTAGCCATAACATTTATTTTCATGTCTTATTATTCATTAGAAAATAAGTAGAAGTTACTTTCATGAAAAAGTCTCATTTAATGTATTAGGCCTCATTGTTTTTCAGTAAGGGATATATTCCAAACAATTTTAAATTGCCCTTAAAAAAAACTGCACTGACAAGAATTGATACAAAGTACTAGTTCAAAGTAAAATTATGACTTTCTCTGATATGGGATATAATACCTACCGTTTTGTCTTACCCCAACAGCAGAAATTATTACTGGAACTGAGCAATGGCTTAATGCTTTTTTTATCACTGGAATATAGCTATCTTTTACTTCTTGAAATGATGACTTGTCATTTACAGAGTATTTAATTATGATGATGTCGGCTCCAACAATAAGATTTCGAGAAGTATACCAATCACTGTCAAAAATGTCCTAATGAAAATAAAAAGACCATTCCTTTAGTCCACTGGCAAAAAAACTGATTTACACCTTATTATGAAAGACATTTTTTTCCAATTGATAATTTAACTTTCTTGCTGTATTTAATTAGCAGGCCACATGCCAAAGGTTCATTTGTTTTAACTGAAAAGGGGCAGGGATTAAAGGCACTTGAATTCTCCAGTTTCTCTGAAAATCAATCCGTCATATTTACAATCAATCCGTCATATTTATTGAGTGCTTACTCTGTGCAGAACACTGTACTAAGCACTTGGAAGAGTTCGCTATAACAGATTTGGTAGCTACATTCCCTGAAAATGTATTTTCCTGCCTGGAAAATTGTGCACCAACATGAAAGTAGGCCTTGGTAGATCTTGGAAGTCTGAGGAGAATAGGAGACTAAATCCTTAGCACTTGAATTTAAAAATAAGCACTCTGCAACAATATGCTTTGTCTCTTTAGTCACTTAATAATTCCAAAAATGTATAACTATAGCAGCAGTTACTGCATCACTGGTTTAAGGGCTTGAGTTGTGATGTATCTCATGTGACCCAGTTAAATTCTATAGGACATTACTGTGGGCTTCTACACGGACATTTTGCTGCATGCTTTCTTTGTGAAGTTTTCTTTGCCAGTACCCATAGTTATGGAATTTAGACATTCTTTCCAGCTTTGGCACTTTCTGCGGTGCTCAGGGAAAAATCTGCACAAAAGATGCTGTGTAGTCACTGGTTAGGAAGCATACAGAAGCATCTGCAATTCCTAGACTTTAGCCACATAAATTATAAAAGCACCAGAGCAATTCTCCTTCACTGTTTTGAAAGCCGTGGATGAGGAGGATACAAGGAACTGGATTCACAAAATTGATATAATGCAGCAATGCTCATGACCAATATTTACAGTGCAAAGTCTAAAGTGCATGAAGTTTGCCACCAAATACTGTAGGTCAAAGTCGAACACTTGGCAAATCCATCTTACACATTGTTTCAGCACAGAGGGTCACTGTGGACTGTGGCCAAACCAATAGGTTTACCTCAACAATTCCTTTTTCCCCTACTTGGCAAAATTTCACGCTTCTTCCAGGAGACTTTTGGGACGGCTCTACTGTTCAGAAAAGTAGGAAATAGGACAGAGGGTTAAAGAGCTGGCTTTGAAAAAATGGGCTAAATGTGGTGGGTGATGAAAACTTCTATTTTGAAACCTAAATCCAGAAGAGAAGAATAGTGTGGAGGCGGGCTGTCAATAAGAAGTAGTGCTAGAGGTAGGGTGTTCAGTGTTCTTGCCCAGAGCTATCTGCTATTCAGAACTGCCCCCACCCACCTCCCCAATCTCAAAAAAACCAAATGATTCTTCTTTTCCTTCTAACTCTACAGAGCACTGCCCTAACCCTATAAACTGTCGGGCCGATCAGCAAACAAGCTGCAGCTTTCGACAGCAGGTGAGAAAATAAAGAGGCATCATAGAAATCTGAACAGCATGGAGAGAGTCAAGAGCAGACAACTATTGAGGAAGTTAACAATAAGAAAAAGGAAAAAGCGTTCTGGGTCTGAGAGGTCAGCAGACAATGGAGAGAGGCAATACAAGCTGCAGGAAGGAAAGCCAGCAGAGAGGGACAAAGTACAGTCAAGGTTATGAAAGCGCCCATGCTCGGCTCAGCCAATATTTTCCAATTCTGACCCACAAGACCCTCAGTGTTCTAACTTGGGATATGTTTGAACATTAGCATAATATACCACTGAAGTAGGCAGGAGACAAAAATGAGAGAGTCGTTAAACGAGATGTTAAATTATGTATTTACCCACGTTTCAAAAAGGGAATGGAGCTGCTTAAACCCAAAGAGAGGGATGGCAAGTAAACATCAATCTGGATCGAGAAAATGATTCAAAAACACATAGCCCTTAAAGAGATGTAAGTAGGAATATGAGTGAAAACCGGGAAAACAGTTCACTATACTTGGGACTAAAGCAAGATTCCTAAACTGATTTTCACTTGTGATGCAAGTCATTCGTTCATCCATTCATTCAATCATATTTATTGAGTGCTTACTGTGTGCAGAGCACTGGACTAAGCACCTGGAAAGTACAAAACGGCAAAAAGGGGAAACAAATCCCCACTCACATGGGCTCACTCTTAAACCTTTTTAGAGGGGAATGGTGAATGCATTAGCTCACTGCTACTGAGAAGCAGCTGTGGCCTAATGGATAGAGTGTGGGCCTGGGAGTCAAAGGACCTGGGTTCTAATCCTGCCCTTGCCACTTGTCTGCACTGTGACCTTGGTCAAATCACTTAACTTTTTTGTGCTCCACTATCCTCATCTATAAAGTGGGGATGAAGACTGTGAATCCCATTTAAGACATGGACTGTGTCCAACCTGATTAGCTTGTGTCTATTCCAGTGCTTAGTACAGTGCCTGGCACAAAGTAACAAATATAATTTTTAAAAAAGTAGAGATTTTTAAATGAGAGCAACACACAACCAAGGAAATATAAAATGCACAATAAAAGTTTAATGTGTGATAGAAATTTACTCTAAGTGGATCCAGTGGTAAACAGGCATGGATCTGAAAAAACTTTGGAGATCTTGGGAAGAGTTCTAATAAAGTATGATATTGTTTTAATAATTCAAAAATCCAATATGAAGTTATTTTAAAAGTAATTCTAACAGTTTGCTACACCTCACTATTAGCATTATTAGAATTTACTAACAGCTGGCAGTTCATGGTAGCATAAACTACTAAATAAAGATGTTTCTTAGGGTGTCACAATTAATCTGCCAGTCAATGCTAAGTGCTCAAGCGCTTTAAGATTCTGATTTAAAGTGAAGCTTCATTTAGAATTATTGTCGTAACCTACTGATTATAACACTGTATTTAGAGTTTAATTCAACATTTTGCATATAAATCTCTTCATTTTACCCAGTTGTTTTAGCTCTAACTAAATTATTATGTTCTCAATCTGACATTCCCCTGGGGTTTCTTTAAAAGATGGTTTTAAGTGCTTTAAAACTTCCTTTCTGAAGAAACATAATTCTGTCCACTTCAGGTGCTTGTTTATACTAGATGGGTGAAAATATCTTGAATTTTTAACAAAATGTAGACAAATAATTAAGATTTAGTAGGCCACTAGAAACTACTGTTTCTAGTTGTAAAAGCCAAGTGCAAAATGCTACAATAGATAGATGTGTAAATCCCACCCCCTTCTATGGAAATCGTGAACATTTAAAGATAATTTTTTTTGATATTTTCCAAATGTGTATTCCATAGTGACGTCAGATGGTAAGTGCATGAACATACTTAACTTTGATGTCTCTGACTATCTTGGTTTCATGAAGGAAAAAGTCACTTTACGTACAATGTTGGGACATGAAGACTGTGAGCCCCACGTGGGACCACCTGATCGCCTCGTAACC
Organism: Tachyglossus aculeatus; assembly: GCF_015852505.1. Classification (NCBI taxonomy): domain Eukaryota; kingdom Metazoa; phylum Chordata; class Mammalia; order Monotremata; family Tachyglossidae; genus Tachyglossus; species Tachyglossus aculeatus. The sequence goes on along the minus strand of NC_052088.1, from coordinate 28,026,448 downwards.
TCCCCAGCGCTTAGAACATAGTAAGCGCTTAATGAATGGCATCATTATTATTGTTATTATGGCTGCCAATTCAAGTCCCTTCACTGTGTCGAGGGACAGGCCGATGGTAGAGAAGGGAGTTGGGCGGCGGAGGAGGACGTGTGGACTGCACCGTCGGAGCTTAGCTCTGGTCCCTGACTCACCCCAAGCGCTTAGTCCAGTGCTCTGCACACAGTAAGCGCTCAATAAATACGATTGAATGAATGAATGAATGAGTGAATATGGCTAGAACAGCAGTATTAAGTGTTTAAAAGGGTACAGGCCGTGCCAGCCTAGGAGTCCACAGTCCAACGAGAGAAACAAAATGAATTCACCTGTATATATGTTTGTACACATGTATTACTCTATTTATTCATTTTACTTGTACATATCTGTTCTATTTATTTTATTTTGTTAGTATGTTTGGTTTTGTTCTCTGTCTCCCCCTTTTAGACTGTGAGCCCACTGGTGGGTAGGGACTGTCTCCATATGTTGCCAATTTGTACTTCCCAAGCGCTTAGTACAGTGCTCTGCACATAGTAAGCGCTCAATAAATACGATTGATGATTGATGATGACATGGACTTTCATTACTGTTTGGTCCCTGATGACTTACCAAATTACACTTATGACCAGACAAACAGAATTAATGTAATAAAACAAAGCTAACGTTTAAAACACATATTTCTTTATGTGAGCCTACAATAATTTCTATCTATGGAATACTGTGTACTGACATCGTTTCCTAAAAATGACCTAAAGTATTTTTACAAAACCAACAGAGGAAATGCAGTACATACTTGAATCCTTTCGGAAATTGCCTTCACTTTTTTTTCGGGGGGGGGGGGGGGGCGGTGGCCCTGTAATAAATCTGTGCTCATGTCATCATCATCACCAATCGTATTTATTGAGCGCTTACTGTGTGCAGAGCACTGTACTAAGCGCTTGGGAAGCACAAATTGGCAACATATAGAGACAGTCCCTACCCAACAGTGGGCTCACAGTCTAAAATGTCATGATAAGTGTGTTTATATGTGGTAGTCTGAAAAAACGTCTAATTTTTTCAACCAATTTTTGTGATAGAATAATATGAACTTCAAAGCAAGCAGGAGCACTTGCTTCGTACGCTACTTGAAGATCTTCAGTGTGTGTACAAGCTTTGATTTGAAGCACTGTTAAGTTAAATCCACAACAAAGACGAAAGGGAAAAATGAATATAAGACCTCTTTTCTAATTCCATCTGTGTTGTTAGGTTGTTTCTTGCTTTCATATGTCTGTTGTCTGTATTAGCAGGAAGCTTCTTCAAGCAGGATCTTAAAGAGTCTGGTGATCATTCTACATTGCTTAAGCACAGATGGGTACCTAATAGCTGAGATGAACAATGCCAGTTATCATTATCATTGAGGTTGGAGTGTCACCCTTTGCCTTGAAATGTCTTACATTTGGATGACATTTTCCTTTAGTCATTTAATGCAGATTTCTCTGCAGTTTCTTTCAATTAAACAAAATATACATTGATGCCTCATCAAAAAAAAGAAACTGTGCTTATAAAATTACTAACTGCATGCCGCAAAGAGGCCTCACTGATAGCTTCTGGCTCCTTTATCTTGAGCCGTTCCAGTTTTATAACATATACTAATCCCTTCAAAAGAGGGTGCTCATTTCTAATATTGTGGTTATCTAGTTCAACAAAGAATACTTATACGTTTGTTCTTTAGAAATCTCCCCAATTCTCATTTTCAGGACTTTCCTAGCTTTGGATGTAAGAATTTTTCCAACCCAGATACTGTCTTTTTTTGTTTAGGGTGAATCCAATCTGTAATTCTGTATGCTTAGAGGGTCCTATTAAAATGAAATAAATTTGAAAAATCAAAGTAATCATCAAAAATTGAATTCTGGAATATCCAGAAAAGTTGTGTACCACTTTTCACTATTATTAAAAATTTCACTACGCATATATAGATATAAATTACCAACCAACTATGCTGGCACACACACGTACACATACACACTCTCTCCCTCTTCCTCTCTCCACCCTAGGTTTTTTTCATTAAATTTTGTCTCTTTCCCAAACATCCCATCGTGAAATTAGGAAGATGCATTTACTGCAATCTACTAAAAATTACCCAATCAATGTTGGTTTTACTTAAAAATTATCATCAAAATTGATGGATTCAACTGCCTGGTTTCTGAGTTCAAAAAACCTAAAAGGCAGATAGTACAGCGAACTGAACTGCTAGATTAAAACATTATAGATGAAATATTTACCTCAAAATGAAATCTCTCCATATTCAAAACTGAAATATTAGTAAACCTGGGTTGCATTTTTAATGCCTCTCATGATGACGATGAAGCCTGCATACTTAAATTCTTCTCTTGTCTTTTCATTTAGTTTCTGAACTCTCCCACAAAGATTTTTTTCCCTAGGTTACCACACAGCTCATCATCCAGGGGAAAAAAAAATCTCATCTTCTTACAGGTGCCCCACAGCCACATCGCACAATGACAGGGGGTTTCACCATTAGCAGCCACCTGTCTAAGTATAGTACTGACATATTGCTAGCATTTTTATACTACCTCTTGCCTTCAAAAAAAGACGTGTAGCCTAGTGGATAGAGCACGGGCCTGGGATTCAGAAGGACCTGGGTTCTAATTCCGGCTCTGCCACTTGTTTGCTGTGTGACCTTGGGCAAGCCACTTCACTTCTCTGTGCCTCAGTTACCTCATCTGTAAAATGGGGATGAAGACGGTGAGACGGTGAGCCCCATGTGGGACACAGGCTGTGTCCAACCTGATTAGCTTGTATCATTCCCAGCGCTTACAACAGTGCCCGGCACACAGTAAGCCCTTAACAAATATCATGAAAGAGAGTCTTAATCTGACGGGGGTTTTGTTTTTGATTAGTTTGTTTTCTCACCGTAAGGAATCACTCTGGAATTTCCAAAAACAAAAAAAGGGTTGTTGTTTTTTTTGATCCTTTCTAAATTCTGTGGCTAGATCAAATAAAATGGAGGCTAAAAAGCATCTTCGCCCGGACTTTAGAAGTAGATAAAGCCACCGCTGTCTCTTACCCAGATGGGACAGTCGTGAACCACCAGTCTGACATTGCCAAATACGCAGGCTTGGTACTCGGTAAATACGGGATGCGTGACGGAGTTGGCGGGGTTCAGCAACAAGCTGCTCTCGGCCTCCGAGACGAGGGCGCTTCTCCCCAGATAGGTCCAGATGAGGCCTGCCCGGCGGGTGTCCTGCGGGAACCCTTCTCCCTCCTTTCCCAAGGCAACGATGTGGATGGACCTGTACACAAACAGACACACACAGAGGAGTGGATTTCTGCTGCTGCCCCTCTGCCCTTCCCAGGGTAGGGGATGGACGGATGAATGGATGGATGGATGGAGGGATGGACGTATGGACAGGTGGAGGGCGGGATGGATGGATGGATGGATGGATGGATGGAGGGATGGATGGAGGGATGGATGGATGGATGGATGGATGGATGGATGGAGGCGTGGATGGATGTATGGACGGGGGAGGGAGGAATGGATGGATGGAGAGAGGAATATCCATGGATGGATGGAGGGATGGATGGGAGGGGGGATGGATGGAGGGGAGGACAGACGGAGGGATGGATGGACGTATGAAGAGATGGAATGAGTGGACGGCTGGAGGGATGAATGGAGAGATGGACGGGCGGAGGATGGACATACAGAGGGGTGGATGGACGTATGGAGAGACAGACGGAGGGATGGGTGGATGGAGAGAGAGATGGATGGAGGGATGGATGAAGGGATAGATGGGCAGAGGGATGGATGGAGGGGTGGACAGATGGAAGGATGGATGAAGTATGGAAAGATGGAATGAGTGGACGACTGAAGGGATGGATGGAAGGATGGACAGATGGAGGGGTGGAAGGACGTATGGAGAGACGGAGGGAGGGATGGGTGGACGTATGGAGGGATGGAGGGAGGGATGGACGGGTGGGGGGATGGATGGAGGAGTGGACAGATGGAGGGAGGGATGGATGGAGAGATGGGATGAGTGGACAGCAGGAGGGATGGACGGAGGGGTGGACAGATGGAAGGATGGCTGGATGGAGGGAGAGATAGGATGAGTGGATGGCTAGAGGGAGGGATGGAGGGGTGGGTAGATGGGGGTGGATGGATGGAGGGAGAGACAAAGAGAGGGATGGGTGGACGAAGGGAGGGATGGGATGAGTGGACAGCTGGAGGGATGGATGGATGGAGGGGATGGGTAGATGGAGAGGTGGGTGGACGGATGGACAGACGAAGGGAGGGATGGAGGCACGGAGGGCCGGGTGGACGGAGGGCCGGGTGGACGGAGGGAGCTGTAGAGGGGCAGAGGGTCGGGAGGCCGCGTCCGTCCGGCCCCGTCCCCCGGTGCCCGGCCCCCGGCCCCCGGCCCCCGGTCCCCGGCCCCCGGCCCCCGGTCCCCGGCGGGTCCTACATGGTGTCAGGTCCCGGCGCGGCGGGGCGGGAAGCGGCAGGTCGGCGGCCCGGATCATCCCCGCTCCCCGGGGCGGGGCGGGGCGGGCCGATCTCCCTCCCCTCCCCCGGGACCCCCGGGACCCCCGGGCCCGCCGGGCCAAGGGGGGCGGGGCGGGGAGCTCAGGGCCGGTGCTGCCCGGCGGGAGGCCGCCCTCCTCTGCGGACGGGGACAGGCCGCTCGGGCTCCGCCTCCAGCGCCGCCAGGACCCGGCCGGGGGCTGCCATTAGCCCGGCCCTCCTCCTCCTCCTCCTCCTCCTCTTCCTCCTCCCGGTCCTCCTCCTCCTCCCGGTCCTCCTCCTCCTCCTCCTCCTCCTCCCCCCGGCCCGCGCGGCCCGCACAGCCCAACGGTCAGCGGGGCGGGGGCCGGCCTGCACCGTTCAGCCAGCAGATGCAATCTCCTCGATCAATGCAATCAGTCGGAGTCCATGCAATCGTTGAAAGCAAACAGAGAAAACCTAGAAAGGAACGGCTTTGGGCCGTGCATGCACGCCGGCGTGTCTGCATGCATTCATTCGATCGTATTTATTGAGCGCTTACTGTGTGCGGAGCCCTGGACTGAGCGCTTGGGAAGTACAGGTCGACTGCATGCCTGCATGTCCGCATGCACGCCTGCATGTCTGTCTGCACGCCTGCATGTCCGCCTGCACGCCTGCATGTCCGCCTGCACGCCTGCATGAGCGCCAACCGGCCGCTGCACGACTGCTCCACTGGAAAGGTCATCCTCCCTCCAGGGCAGGGAAGAAAAGTTGGGGGGTGAAGGGATGTCTCCCCCTCTTAGACTGTGAGCCCACTGTTGGGTAGGGACTGGCTCTATATGTTGCCAAATTGGACTTCCCAAGCGCTTAGTACAGTGCTCTGCACACAGTAGGCGCTCAATAAATACGATTGATGATGATGATGATGGGGGGACAAAGGGAAGGGGCAGGAGAAGGGGGAGAGTGGGTGGGCAGGGGGAGGCCTGCTGGAGTATCCATTCAATCGTATTTATTGAGCGCTTACAGTGTGCAGAGCACTGGACTAAGCGCTTGGGAAGCCCAAGTTGGCACCATATAGAGACAGCCCCTACCCAACATCACCATCAATCGTATTTATTGAGCGCTTACTATGTGCAGAGCACTGTACTAAGCGCTTGGGAAGTACAAATTGGCAACATATAGAGACAGTCCCTACCCAACAGCGGGCTTACAGTCTAGAAGCTGTGCCCGCTCAGGGCAGAGGTGACCTGCATCTCTGGAAAGAATGCCCCAAGCTTCGGTTGGCTAACAAGTCCGTTACTGCCCCCCAATTTTTGTTCTTTTTTTTACCCCCCTCTTAGGGGTGAAAATGTTTCACCGCGTCCGTGGCTGTGTCACTGCCAACAACCTGGTTAAACCCGGGTACTAGTTAGTGCTGCTCTCTAATTATACCTGGGGGAGAGAACAAAGACAGCAGAACTGGCTCATGGGACCGACTTGTTTGGCTGGTTGTTTTTTTCTTCCCCTTGGCCCAGAATTAAACCCTAACACCAAAATCAAAAGGTTAAGTAGGCTTAGATTATGGCCTAATTGGTTCTCCTGAATGATTCCGGTATAACCCCGCATAAAAACCCCAATTGTACATCAATCAATCAATCGTATTTATTGAGCACTTACTGTGTGCAGAGCACTGTACTAAGCGTTTGGGAAGTCCAAGTTGGCAACATATAGAGACAGTCCCTACCCAACAGTGGGCTCACAGTCTAAAAGGGGAGACAGAGAATAAAACCAAACATACTAACAAAATAAAATAGAATAGATATGTACAAGTAAAATAAATAAATAAATAGAGTAATAAATATGTACAAACATATATACACCTAATCACCTTGTGTCTCCCCCAGCGCTTAGAACAGTGCATTGCACATAGTAAGCGCTTAACAAATACCATCATTATTATTATTATTATTAATCCCCATTTTACAGATGAGGTCACTGAGGCACAGAGAAGTGAAGTGACTTGCCCAAAGTCACAAGGCTGATTAGAGGCAGGGCTGGGATTAGAACCCATGACCTGACTCCCAAGCCTGTGCTCTTTCCACTATTAATCAATCAATCGTATTTATTGAGCGCTTACTGTGTGCAGAGCACTGTACTAAGCGCTTGGGAAGTACAAGTTGGCAACATATAGAGACAGTCCCTACCCAACAGCGGGCTCACAGTCTAAAAGGGGGAGACAGAGAACAAAACCAAACATACTAACAAAATAAAATAAATAGAATAGATATGTACAATGCTGCTGCACTGGATCCACCCTGGCGTTTAGCGCAGTACATGATAAAACTTTAGTTACTGAAATTTAAAGCAACCAACGGAGGCTTTTAATAGGTTTGCTTTAACACCAGGTTTCCATACCTAACTAGTTTTTGCTGCAGGCAGGGTTACTTTTCTTACAGCGCAGCGTGGCTCAGAGGAAAGGGCATGGGCTTTGGAGTCAGAGGTCATGGGTTCAAATCCCAGCTCTGCCAACTGTCAGCTGTGTGACTTTGGGCAAGCCACTTAACTTCTCTGTGCCTCAGCTACCTCATCTGTAAAATGGGGATTAAAACTGTGAGCCCCCCATGGGACAACCTAATCACCTTGTCACCTCCCCAGCGCTTAGAACAGTGCTTTGCACATAGTAAGCGCTTAACAAATATCATCATTATCATTATTATTATTATTACAGATTTATACTACTAATAATAATTATTATGGTATTTGTTCATTCATTCAATCATATTTATTGAGCGCTTACTTTGTGCAGAGCACTGTACTGAGCGCTTGGGAAAGTACAATTCTGCAACATGTAGAGATGGTCTATACCCAGCAACGGACTCACAATCTAGAAGGGGGAGACAGACAACAAAACAAAACAAGTAGGTGCCAGTACCATCAGAATAGATAAATAGAATTATAGCTATGTAAATATCATTAACAAAATTAATAGAGTAATAAATATGTACAAATATACACAAGTGCTGTGGGGAGGGGAAGGGGGCAGGGCAGAGGGAGGGAGTGGGGGTGATGGGGAGGAGGAGCAGAGGAAAGGGGGAGGGCTCAGTCTGGGAAGGCCTCCTGGAGGAGGTAAAGGTAGGGATTTGGAAGAACAGGTGTCCCCAGTTAAGAACAAACACTTAAAGCATGTGAGGGGCATGTCCCCTCTAGACTGTAAGCTGGTTGTGGGCAGGGAACATGTCTACCAACTCTGTTATCCTGTACTCTCCCAAGCGCATAGTACAGTGCTCTGCATACAGTAAACACACAATAAATGCCATTGGTTGTAAGCACGATACCAGATCAACTACTGAACAGTGAGCAAAAGTGGGGACTTTTTTCTTTTTTTTTGAATGGTATTTGTTAAGCGCTTACTATGTGTCAAGTTAGATTGAACACAGGCCCCATCCCATCTGGGGCTCATGGTCTCAGGGATTTATAAACAAGAGACGACAGCGTGGCCTAGTGGAAAGAGCACAGGCCTGGGGGCCGGAGGACCTAGGTTCGAATCCCTGCGCTGCCACTTTTCTTCTGTATGACCTTGGGCAAGTCACATAGCTTCTTTGTGCTTCATCTGTAAAATGGGGATTAAGATTGGGAGCCCAGTGTGGGACAGGAACTGCTTCCTAACTGATTATCTTGTATCTACCCCAGCACTTGGTACAGTGCCTGGCACATAGAAGGGGTTAACAAATACCATTAAGAAAAAAAAAAAAGAGCACTGAAGAAACATATTATGGGCCCACTGAAGCAAAGCCTTAGGCAATGTGCACAGCTCTGGTCAACCGAGAGCCCACAACAGTAGAAAGTCTTTGAGAGCCATCTTATGTCTAATTAAAGCTTGTCTGATGAGACCGTAGCAGACTCTGACTAAAAATAGATGCCCTCAGAGCTGAGGTTTCAAGAAGAAACATAAAAAGGCAGAATTGGAAAGAGCATAAGACACCGCAGGTAACAAATGCTACCAATGCAGAGAACGTGGAAGGAGTCCTAGCCATGCAGATTTAATCAGTCACTCTCAAACACACAGATATAATCTCATTATGAATAGGGATATAATCTCGTTATCTTTGTATCCTAAGGAATGTGACCAAGGTCGAAGTGGAACACTCGGGGTGGCTGCCTTATCTGCGGCCTGGTCAGGCCAATTTTTAATCTCAGTTGGGCCAAACCCATCCTACACTTTCATCAGACCAGCTCAGCCTAGTACCTCAGCCAAAACAGGGGAAGCAGTGTGGCCGAGTGGAAAGACCAGGGTCCTGGGTTCCTTGGGTAAGTCACTTTACTTCCCTGGGCCTCAGTTACCTCATCTGGAAAATGGAGAACAACACTCTGAGCCCCACATGGGCCATGGACTGTGTCCAACCTGATTTGCTTTTATCCACATCACTGTTTAGTACAGTGCCTGGCACATAGTAAATGCTTAACAAATGCTACAGTTAATTATTCATCATCGTCATCACCATCGTCATCATCCCGGCTCTTCCACTTACCTGCTCTGTGACCTTGAGCAAGTAAGTTAACTTCTCTAGGCCTCAGTTCCCTCATCCATAAAATGGGGATTCAGTACCCGTTCTCCCTCCTACTTTGTGAGCCTCACGTGGGACCTGATCTACCCTAGTGTATGTGGCATAGAGTAAGCACTTAAATACTATTATTATTATTTTGTTGACAATATTAATAATAAAAAACTGGAATTCCTTTCTTAGTTAATAATAATGGTATTTATTAAGCACTATGTGCAAAGCACTGTTCTAAGCACTGAGAAAGTTACAAGGTGATCAGGTTATCCCTCATGGGGCTCACAGTCTTAATCCCTGTTTACAGATGAGCTGAGGCACAGAGAAGTTAAGTGACTTGCCCAATGTCACACAGCTGACAAGTGGCGGAGCCGGGATTAGAACCCATGATCTCTGACTCCAAAGCCCGGGCTCTTTCCTACTGAGCCACGCTGCTTCTTAGTTGTGGTGGCGTAGCCTGCTCTACTAGGTTATTTGTAAAAAGTGTGGTATTTCAGTGTCCTCATTTATAGTTTTTTCCTTGCTTAAAGTTCTTCCAACTCCTCTCTCTGCTTCGTTCTCAGGTCTCTTTTGGTCCTATTCAGCCAGCCCCTCTCCTCTCCCTATATGCTTTCCCAGTTTGGTTACCTACCTCCGCTACAACAAAGCAAGTCTCATTTCCTAGTCTCTTATTTCTGCACTCATGAGTACGGCTGTTCTATTTGAGGCCCTGAAATATTTTGTCCATTGTAATCCCAGCCCCTTCCTCTGTCTAGTTTTCCTTTCTACTGGGAGTACCAGAATTTTACACTACTGGTAGAAGTGGTGGAGCAAGTTGCCGTACTCTCTCAAGCACTTAGTACAGTGCTTCACACACAGTAAGCGCTCAATAAACACGATTGAATGAAGGTGGCAAAAATACAAGAGAGTAAATAGGCCCTTTCCCTGCCCTCACCTAAGTAAGTTTTCACCAAACTGATTTTAAAATGCTAGAGGTTGGAAAAAAAGATCTATCTACCGTCATTTTCACTGGAAGCATTTATTGAGCACCTGCTGTGCATGAAACACTGTACTAGGCCCATGGGAAACAGAAGTAAAAGTTGTGGTTTCTGTCCTTGAAGAGCTAGCAGTCTATTTGTAAACTACAAGTTTGTCATATAATATACACTTAGGAATTCAGTTGAAAATCCAAGCTGCCATTTATATGCAGCATCTCACAAGAGGCCAAAAACACTTTTCTAAAGAGTTTTCCTCCTATCCACCCACCTCTTTTTCTACTAATAGGTTCTGTGGTATCTCTCAGGCTTCTATGCTCATTTCCAATTCAACTTTTATTTTGGAGGCTAGAAGGGCAGAGACACGAAGCATCCATCTGAACCACGGTGGTCTGAAATTGCCAACATTTCTCAAGGGATTGCCATGAAAAAGAATGTGTGTTGTTATCCTATAGCATGCCTGCCTTTCCTCCTTAGTCCTTAGGGAGTTAGTTGTTTTGAACTTACAAGGTACCCAGAGGACATGAAAAAATGAATCGAAGGGGTCATTAATTTTTTGAAAGTGTTACATATATATTTTTTAAGACAAATCAAGTGCATATGAACAATGTTTCCATACATTTTGGAATAGTATTTAATTGATGAGAACTTTAAAAAAATCAGTGTCACTTCTCTTTCATTAATTTTAATCAATTATATTTACTGAGTGCTTACTGTATACAGAGCACTGTACTAAGTGCTTGGGAAGAGTACAGTATAGCAGAGTTGGTAGACATGTTCCCTGCCTACAGTGAATTTGCATTCTAGACAATGAGGTTACAGTAGTTATTAGAAAAATGAACATTCTTCCTACCTATCCTTTCTCCAGGGATTTCTCCTTATCCTCAAGATCCCAATGCAAAATGGAGATTCCCAAAACAGAGATTTCAATGCAGCAAGTGGTGAGTCCTGAGGCTACACTTAGCTCTCTTCCTTGCATAGGATAAGAATAATATTAGCAATAATAATAATAATAATGTGCCTATTATCATCAATCCTATTTATTGAGCACTTACAGTTTGCAGAGCACTGTACTAAGAGCTTGGCAGAGTACAGTACAACAGTGGTGGCAAGCCCATTCCCTGCCCACAAAGAGCTTACAGTCTAGAAGGGGGATAAATAAATAAGTATGCCAAACACTGTACTAAATGCTATGGTAGATACAAGATTATCTGGTCAGAAACAGCTCCTGTCCCTCATGGGAGTTACTGTCTAAGCAGGAAGAAGAACAGGTATTGAATCTTCATTTTTCAGGAAATTTTAAGGTACAGATGAGTTACGCAACTTGCCCAAGGTCACAGAGCAGGCAAGGGGCAGAGCCAGGATTAGAATCCAGGGCACTTGACTCCAGGCCTGTGCTTTTTCCACTAGGCCATGCTGCTTCTCTAAAGTCAATTGCCTTTAAAATCAGTACAGAAGTGCCGAGGTGGCTAATGAAATGTCATAAGCAGGAAGGCCGGAATGAGTTGGTTCAGTAGGATGTACTCATTTTGACTATAGACTGTAAGCTCACTGTGGGCAGGGAATGTGTCTGCCAACTCTGTTGTACTCTCCCAAGTGCTTAGTATACTGCTCTGCATTTAGTAATAAATACCATTGCTGCTGCTGCTGATGATGATGATGATAAGCCATCTGGAAAACGGTCAACATTTGAAGAATTTTCCAAATACAAGTTCCACTGTCCGCAAGGTCAGATTGCCTTCGTGGTCTCATTCGGTTTTGCTTTTTGGAGGCGGTAACTTCTTAAAGGGTATTTTAAGAGAGGAGGGATGTAGTTTAGCGGAACCGAGGAGGAGAGAATTTGCCAGACTGAGGGAAAGGCATAAGAAATGAGTCAGATTCTGGCCAGTTGAGAGCAGAATTCAGTTAGCGGGTTACCTTGGGAGGAGCTGAGGTTGAACAAGAGAAGAGAGTGAAGAGGTAAGGGGGAGACAGTAGATGGAGGTCCTTGGAGCCAAAGGTGAGATGGGTTTTATTTTAGGTGAGAAGAAATGGAGAGTTTCTAGAAGCAAAGTGCTGTCCTCTCACTAGCTGTAGCAATATGCAGCTTAGACTGAAGCGGAGGGAGACTTAAGGTACAGAAATTGGGGCCAACAATTTAGTAAAAATTCTGTCATCCTTGTATGCCCACAATTTCCATGGGATAGGGCAGGAAAATATACTTCATATATTGTGTTCTAACACCCACACAAATATTTCTTTTAATGGTATTTGAGAGGGGCTTATTGTGTGCCGGGCAATGTACTAAGTGCTGGGACAGATACAAGCTACTCAGATTGTAAACACAGCCCATGTCCCACATGGGGCTCACAGTGCTCATCCCCCTTTTACAGATGATGGGGCACAGAGAAGTGAAGCGATTTGCCTAAGGTCACATGGCAGGCAAGTGGCAGAGCTAGGATTAGAACCCAGGTCCTTTCACAAAACATAACTAAAACAACAACAAGGTTCTTTAAAAAGGGGGGTATTGGATAGTGAAAAACCAAGAAAGAAATAGGTTTTCAGCATATTGTTGCTCTAATATAAATGCATAATATAGCCAGGAAGATGAAATAAACCCAGTTTATATGACAGTTGTTGAGCAGGGATTACCTTCTTCTCTGATTATTCCTACTTCCTTTGGCCTTTTCAACTTAAGGGAGAAAAAGAAGAGGGAAGTGAGGGGCAAAGGGGAGAGGGCAAAAGCGGGAAAGCTGTAAAGGAGGGAGTGGGAGAATGGGGAGAGGCAGCAAGGCCAGGGGAACCATTTACTTCTTTTGCGGCCGCCTCCACTAGAACTGTCTTTCTCTGCTGATGCCTCCCTGCTGAGAGCTCCATTTTCTTCAATCTGTAAATACATTTGAGGGTTGTTCCCCTTTCCTCCAAGTGCCTCCTGACATCTGCGGCAACGAAGGCATTCAGGTAATTTTTTCCACTTATTTTATTTTAAATCAGGACCTGAAAGCTATTTCTGAATGTCCTCCAACCTCCCATCTAGAATAACTTGGAATACACTGAGAAGAAGCATGGCCTAGTGGATAGAGCTAGAGCCTGGGAGTCACAAGGATCTGGGATCTAATCCCAGCTCCGCCACTTCTTTGCTGCGTGACCTTGGGCAAGTCATTTCACTTCTCTGTGCCTCATCTGCAAAATGGGGATTAAGACTGCGAGCCCCATATGGGACATGGGCTGTGTCCGACCTGATTATCTTGTATCAAACACCCAAGCACGTAGTACAGTGTGTGACACATAGTAAGTGCTTAACAAGTACCATTAAAAAAAATATAAATACTGGACCTTCTGCAGTCACTACCTTTGTGGCATAACACTATACCCTACCCTGAATCCAGTCACTACTTTTATTCTCTCTCTTCCCTATCCAGATCAGCAGGTCCAGCACTGCTTTTTTAAATTATTACTATAATAATAACCAGAACAACAAAAATATTTACCAAGTACTTTGCACTGGAGTAGTTACAAGATAATCAGTTCCAGACACGGTCCATGTCCCACATGGATTCACAGTCTAAGGGGGAGGGAGAACAGATATTTTATCCCCAGTTTACAGGTGAGGAAACTTAAATCCAGAGACGTCAAGTGACTTCCCCAAGGTCACACAGCAAGCAAGTGGCAGAGCTGGGATCAGAATCCAGGTTCGTGACTCCCAATCCTGTGCTCTTTCCGCTAGATCACCTAGTAGTTTACTATTAGTACTACTAAAGTAATCTTTCCTTCCACAGAGACCCCAGGCAGAGATTCAGTAGGCACGAGCTGTTTCCATTCAAGGCAAATAGAAGAGGGCAGTGGAGACAGAACTCTTGTCTTGTTTTATGCAGTCGATAAAATCTCTGACGTCTAGTGACAGCATGGACACGTCTCTCCCAGAACACCCCATCTCCACCTGCAATCGTTCTGCCAGTGTATCCATAGAGTTTCCTTGGTAAAAATATGGAAGTGGTTTACCATTGCCTCCTTCCGCACAGTAAGCTACAGCCTCCGCCCTCTCCCTTCTCCCATAACACTGCTGCCCAGCTCAGGTGAGTTTTGACTTGTAGCAGATTGCCTTCCCCTCGCTAGCCACTGGCCAAGCTAGGAATGGAATGGGTATGCCTCTACTTGACTCTCCCTCCCGTAGTCAAGACTGGTAGAGTACTGGAAACTCTCCAGGTGCGACCCTGAGAGAGGACAGAACTCTTAGTAATTAGTCATAACTACATTTCACAAAGGTGACTAGTAAGAAATTTGACTGAATACAATTTTCAAACTCTTAAAAAGAGTGGACAGTATTGGAGGAAAGAGATGGGTAAGTGGCAATTTTTTTGGACACGCTTGAGGTCTTCAGAATAGCTGTGGTTATCTTTCTTTGCATGACTCACAAATTTTTCAGGATTGTTGATGAAGATCACTGGGTCTATTAATGGAAAAAAAATTGATGAGACACCCAACAATGGAAAGAAAAATATCCCCAGGACAATGTATTGAAAACACTGAAGTATGGCATGAAAAATAAAGAACAAAGTGAAGTTTATTTTGCTTTTTACAAATATGTTTGCACTCACTATGTGTAACTTTGAAATGGGACAGATTGTTTAGAGAGAGCAGTACAAGAACAACAGTAAATTGCTTAGCATTAGTCATCCTCTGTCCTGAACCAAAAGACTAAGAATTTCAAGCCTCTCCATTTTACTATCTGTGCAGTTTCTTATAAATTATTTAGCCTCTTGTAAATGTTTATGAACTCAGCATCTATTACAAAATGCCTAGCTATTACTTTCAAAGATCTATATCAGTTCCCATATCTACTATATGTAAATAGATCTGCCTACACCTAGGTATTCCTGAATGCAACCTTCTTTTTTTTCCATTTGTGAGACCTTTCCCAGCACTTAGTACAGTAGGTGCTTAATAAATGCAATTACTACTAATCTGGAAACCTCAGTAAATTCTGCTACCTAGGCAGAACATCATCCAATGATGCCAAGAAGGAGACGTAGAAACGGGAAAGTAAATTAAGAAAATCTGCATGTCCTTTAGAAAATGGCCAAAGAAGGACAATGATATGACATCAAGCATCAGATCAAATTAGGGTTCTGAAAAGGAACTGAGATATCCAGCTTCTTATACAACTGTAAATCTGGGAATCGTCACCGAAGTCACTTTGAATTTCTTGAGCAATTTCATCAGCATCTCCTAAAGGTACCACACAAAGTAGGTTAAATAAACACAATCCCTGCCTTCTGGAAGTTTATAGTCTAAAAAGAGAATTTGGTGAGCCAGGAATGGGATACAAGGCATTCCAGGTAAAATATACTATTTAGGAGGAAGTTATAAATGAGATATTTGGAAATAGGCGGCATTGGCTTGGATGAATTGCACTGAGTTTACAGAAGTTTTAAAAGCTTTTCAGAATGCTCTAATTTCTTAATGGCCCTAATGAAATCTGTGATGTAAGCTAGCTAATAACAGGGGATTTCCACCACAAAAATCCTTTCAAAAATGTGTTAGTTTCTGCAGACATAGCTATTAGCAGTTGTATATGGTGGGGAGGGGAGCATTTAAGGCAGAAAAATATTTTTTGATTCAAATCTGCACTGGACAAATCCAAAGTTAGACAAGTTAACATTAGCAGAGATGAATAAGATGAATATTTTTGGACACATGTTATTAATTGTTCATTGTAGAGAATGTGGCTACTTATTGTTGTATTGTACTCTCCCAAGTGCTCTCAGTAAATGTGAATGAATGAATGCTCACTATAAAATAAGTAGACCCACTGGACTGAGAGACTGCATTTGGCTTTAAATCTGACCCCACACCCTATCCCTTGCCTAGCTGTATTCTGCAAAGCATTAAAAAACCAAAATCCCATCTGATAAATAATAACCCATTTGAGGCAAAAAGAGAGTTACAGGAAGACCTTCTGATTTACAACTCAATTTATAACCCACTATTAATTGTCTGTGTACAGATGCCTTGGCTGCTGAGTGACTATGTCCTGAGGGAAAAAAATTGACCCTAAAGAACTTGAAAAGCAGCTTTTCTGCTCAAAGATGTCAATGAATGATTCATTAGACATTACTTGAACTAATTTCTATCGAGGGAATTTGACTGAGAGAGGCAGAGGTGAGGTGAAGGAGTTAAAGGAGGAGTAAATAAGTAGAATATTTTGGAAATATGTAGTGGAAAGATTTTAATTAAGAGGATGAGGATTTTGACCCTGATCTCTGGGGTCTAAGGAAAGGGCTGGCATGGGAAAATGGGAGAAAAAAAAACTTTGGGGTTGGTTTAGAAGGTTGAGGCTGGAGATGGGCAAAATTTAGGGAAAAGAAGATTGTGATATTTCAGACCTGAGATAACCAGAATCTGTGTTAAAACAGTGACCCTGGAGAGAGAAAGAAAGGGGTAGACTCAGAAGATATTGGGAGATGTCTATTTTCACAAAAGTATTTATTCCACTACTATTACAAAAAAGAAACATCTCCCACAGTAGATGGGTTTCTTACATGGCTGTGTTACCCTAAATTCAGAGTATATAATAATTATTATGGTTTTTGTTAAGTGATGACTACATGCCAGGGAATGTGTCTACCAACTCTGTTGTATTGTACTCTCCCAAGAGCTTAGAGCAGTGCTCTGCACACAGTAAGTGCTCAATAAATAATAATAATAACAATGGTACTTGTTAAGTGCTTACTCTGAGCCAAGCACTGTTCTAAGCACTGAGATAGATACAAGTTAATCAGTTGGGACACAGTCCCTACATGGGACTCACACTCTTATCCCCATTTTAAAGATGAGGTAACTGAGACTCAGATAAGTTAAGTGACTTGCCCAAGGTCACACAACAGACATGTGGCAGAGCCGAGATTAGAGCCCAGGTCCTTCTGACTCCTAGGCCCATTTGTTATCTACTAAGCCATGATACAACTGATTGATTGATTGATAAGCACCGTACTGTGTTGGACACAATTCTTTTAGAATATGGAGCTAACAGTCTATATCCCAAGTACTTCCTCTTACCAATATTTCAAAAGGAAAGTTCCATTTCCTCCCACAGCTGGTATGTCAAACTTGTGGCTGTCTGAAAATTTCTGTGCAGCCTTCAGGTCTGTGGTCAGAGTAGAGAAGAGTTATTGTGAGGCCTTGTAGATTGTGAGCTCCCCACTGGACAGGGATTGTGTCTAGAGAAGCAGCATGGCTCAGTGGGAAGAGCCTGGAATTGGGAGTCAGAGGTCATGGGTTTTAATCACGGCTCCGCCACTTGTCAGCTGTGTGATCTTGGACAAATCACTTTACTTCTCTGGGCCTCAGTTCCCTCATCTGTAAAATGGGGATGAAGACTGTGAAACCCACGTGGGACAACCTGATCACCTTGTATCCCCCCAGCGCTTAGAACAGTGCTTCGCACATAGTAAGCGCTTAACAAATACTATCATTATTATTATATTATAATTCCCACCTGTGTATTCTCTCCCAGTGCTTAGTACGGTGCTCTGCACATAGTAAGCACTTAATAAATACTATCGCTACTATTGCTCTTTCTGCTGCAGCAGCAGCAGCTGTTGCTGCTATTATTAGTAGTAGTCAAAGTAATATCATATTTAAGTGCTTATTATGTGTCAAGCAATGTGTCAAGCAATGTCCTAGGCCCTGGAATAGATACAAGTTAATCAGGTAAGACACAGTCCCCATCTCATATGGGGCTCCCAGTTTAGTAGAAAGGAGAATGAATCCGCTAGACTGTAGGCTCCTTTCATTCATTCATTCATTCGTTTATTGAATTGTATTTATTGAGCGCTTACTGTGTACAAAGCACTGTAGTAAGCACTTGGGAGAGTACAGTATAACAACAAACAGACACATTTCTGTTGAACGAGTTGTCTACACGCGCTGCCTAGAATTCCTCAACAACAACTCTCTCCTCGACCCCCTCCAGTCTGGCTTCCGTCCCCTTCATTCCACGGAAACTGCGCTCTCAAAGGTCACCAATGACCTCCTGCTTGCCAAATCCAACGGCTCATACTCTGTCCTAATCCTCCTCGACCTCTCAGCTGCCTTTGACACTGTGGACCACCCCCTTCTCCTCCACACGTTATCTGACCTTGGCTTCACAGACTCCGTCCACTCCTGGTTCTCCTCTTATCTCTCCGGTCGTTCTTTCTCAGTCTCTTTTGCAGGCTCCTCCTCCCCCTCCCATCCTCTTACTGTGGGGGTTCCCCAAGGTTCAGTGCTTGGTCCCCTTCTGTTCTCAATCTACACTCACTCCCTTGGTGACCTCATTCGCTCCCACGGCTTCAACTATCATCTCTATGCTGATGACACCCAGATCTACATCTCTGCCCCATCTCTCTCCCCCTCCCTCCAGGCTCGCATCTCCTCCTGCCTTCAGGACATCTCCATCTGGATGTCCGCCCGCCACCTAAAGCTCAACATGTCGAAGACTGAGCTCCTTGTCTTCCCTCCCAAACCTTGTCCTCTCCCTGACTTTCCCATCTCTGTTGACGGCACTACCATCCTTCCCGTCTCACAAGCCCGCAACCTTGGTGTCATCCTCGACTCCGCTCTCTCATTCACCCCTCACATCCAAGCCGTCACCAAAACCTGCCGGTCTCAGCTCCGCAACATTGCCAAGATCCGCCCTTTCCTCTCCATCCAAACCGCTACCCTGCTCATTCAAGCTCTCATCCTATCCCGTCTGGACTACTGCACTAGCCTTCTCTCTGATCTCCCATCCTCGTGTCTCTCTCCACTTCAATCCATACTTCATGCTGCTGCCCGGATTGTCTTTGTCCAGAAATGCTCTGGACATATTACTTCCCTCCTCAAAAACCTCCAATGGCTACCGATCAATCTGCGCATCAGGCAGAAACTCCTCACCCTGGGCTTCAAGGCTGTCCATCTCCTCGCCCCCTCCTACCTCACCTCCCTTCTCTCCTTCTCCAGCCCAGCCCGCACCCTCCGCTCCTCTGCCGCTGATCTCCTCACCATACCTCGTTCTCGCCTGTCCCGCCATCGACCCCCGGCCCACGTCATCCCCCGGGCCTGGAATGCCCTCCCTCTGCCCATCCGCCAAGCTAGCTCTCTTCCTCCCTTCAAGGCCCTGCTGAGAGCTCACCTCCTCCAGGAGGCCTTCCCAGACTGAGCCCCTTCTTTCCTCTCCCCCTCGTCCCCCTCTCCATCCCCCCGTCTTACCTCCTTCCCTTCCCCACAGCACCTGTATATATGTATATATGGTTGTACATATTTATTACTCTATTTATTTATTTATTTATTTATTTTACTTGTACATTTCTATCCTACTTATTTTATTTTGTTGGTATGTTTGGTTCTGTTCTCTGTCTCCCCCTTTTAGACTGTGAGCCCACTGTTGGGTAGGGACTGTCTCTATGTGATGCCAATTTGTACTTCCCAAGCACTTAGTACAGTGCTCTGCACATAGTAAGCGCTCAATAAATACGATTGATTGATTGATTGATTGATTTCTGCCCACAACGAGCTCACGGTCTAGAGGGAGAGATAGACACTAATCTAAATTAATAAATAAATAGATGAATGAATGAATGAATAAATAGATAGATTAAAAAATAAATAACAGATCTATCCCTTGTGGGCAGGGACAGCGTCTGCCAACTCTGCTGTATTGTACTCTCTCAAGGACTTAGTACAGTGCTCTGCAAACAGTAAGCGCTCAATAAATTGATTGAATGGGTATTAGCTATTCTATCTCTCAACTGTCTTCTTCTTTCTAGCTATCTCTTTGGGTCTTATCTGTCAGTTTCTTCCTCTCTATCTCTCTCTGGCTTTTCCTCTGCCTCTGACTCCCTCACCTGTCTGAATCTTTCTTTCTATGTCTCTTCTTCTCCCCCTTTCCTGCCTTCTTCTCCATCCTATTTTGTTCCATTGCTCCTCTGCCTGCAGAATCCCCCTTACACTATGTCTGCAAGAAACAAATGCAGTTCTATCCACCAATTTCATTTCTTTTTGTTCTATTTAAGAGTTACATATAATTTATTCATAGTTTTCATCTTTTTAAAAGCATAGCCCACACACGAATCTATTAACGACAGAGGCAGCCCACCCACAAGACTGAGTTGTGATGTACAGGTTGGAGTGATTTTATAACACATGCACATTACTAGGAACTAGATTTTATTTTTCTTTTGAAGGAAATTCCTATCATTTTGTTCAGCCATGAGGTGTAAAATTGAAAAGTGGAGCACTCCTCGCTGTGAATGAGTTATGAATAAATTTGAAAATAATGTGCAACTATAGTGCTTCTGAGCTACAGAAATTACGTGACTTGTCTTTCAATAAGTAATTGATATAAAAGAAGTGAAAATTTTGAACATGTATCCATGTTCATCAGACTACTCAGACAGCCCTGATTGGAGGTGTTAGCTTCTATTTTCAGTGATTCATATTTTTTCCAAAGTGTTACCTCCTAGATTCCAAAAGCCTCTTTGACTAAACAAAAGACAATCATTAAAACCCTTAAGACAAAACCCAGCACCTGTTTTACATTAATTGGTGCTTTAATTTCAGGACATTATGTAGTATTCCTTCAGATGAGCAACGTATGCAACCATGCCTCTGTCACATGTTCCTCTTCATCCTAGCAGGAGAAACAAAAGACCAATAATAAAAACCCCAAAACCCAAAAGGATTGCTTAAAATACTACCTAAGGACTTAAACGCTTAGTACAGTGCTTTGCACACAGTAAGTGCTCAATAAATATGATTGAATGAATGAATGACTTGAAAAGCACAAAAGCCCAGCAATAATAGTCACCAGTCATTCCTTATCACATTTACCTTCCCCCCTCAAAAAATCACAAAGCCACTGGACTAGTCTTTTGGTATACGAGAACAATTTAATAATTGATGGGCCAATATCAAACTATTTCAGCTTTCCCAAATGATTTCAGATGAGGCACTGAATGACAGCCTTCAAAGGGATAAGACAAATAGAGAAACACCTGGCCTAAGAGAAACACCACACATTTTAACAAGGAAGAGGGAATACCAGAACTGTGACTAGGCTTCCAGTCAGAGATGTCAGTTTTCCCTTTTGAGGGCAGAGACTCAGAAAAAGATAGAGACAGTCTTCTTGAAGCCAACACTACTCCAGTTTTTGGAGGAAGCACCCATGGATACTGTCTGAATTCTTTCAGGCAGCATATTCATTGTTCCCACACCGTAGAATTCTGGATTAGGGGAAAGAGAGTGGGCTTGGGAGTCAGAGGACCTGGGTTCTAATCCTGACTCCACCACTTTGCTGTGTGACTTTGGACAGTCACTTCAGTTCTCTGTGCCTCAGTGACCTCACCTGTACAATGGGGATTAAGACTGTTGGCCCCATGGGAGACAGGGATTGTGTCCAACCCGATTACCTTATATCTACCCCAGTGGTTGCCTAGTACAGTGCCCGGCGCATAGTAAGAGTTTAACAGATGCCTTTTAAAAAATAGTAGTAGGATATTGTGGCAAGAGGAGCACTTGATAAAGACTTGGAATTTGATGAATTCTTCCTTTTGGCCAATGGCAGTTGGTCACCCTCGTGCCTGAAAGGGCCCCCCAACTTCACACCAATCACCGCGACAGAAGCCCCGACTCCTGCAGGAGTAGGGAATGGGCTGCTACGGCAGACACCCGGGGTGATTCCAGGATCAATAGGGTCCCCCTAAGCCTAGACCACTCACACCACCTCTATCATGGACTGCCGCCACCAAAGACCGCTGCTACCGTGGACCACCTCTTTCAGAAGCCGCCTCTTTTAGCATGCTGAGTGGCAACGGTGTTTTCAACCAACTCAGAGGATCTGGGTTCTAATCTGCCACTTGTCTGCTGTGTCACCTTGGGCAAGTCACTTCACTTCTCTGTGCCTCAGTTCCGCCATCTGAAAAACGGGGATTAAAGGTGTGATCCCCGTGTGGGACATGGACTATGACCCCTCGTAGTATCTTGTACCTACCCCAGTGCTTAGCACAGTGCTTGGCACATAGTAAACACTTGATAAATACCATAAAGGAAACAGAGGAATTGTTGCCTGGATTGGTGAGGAGTCCCGAGAACTGTTTATTTACTTATTATAAGATTGCAGTCTTGATTGCTTAATTGGTAACTTCCTGTTGCTCCTAGCTTCACTCTCACTGTTCTTTGTATCTGCCTAACCTCACTTGGATTCTGAGCCCTGTGGGGGACGGGGGCTTTTCCCTATCAAATTATTTTGTATTAACCCTGGCTTAGCACAGTGCTTAGCATAAACTCCTTATGGGCAGGGAACGCATCTACCAACTCTGTTGTAGCAGTGTGGCCTAGTAGAGAAAGTATGGGCCCGAGAGTCAGAAGGTCATGGGTTCTAATCCCCGCTCTGCCCCTTGTCTACTCTGTGACCTTTGGGCAAGTCACTTCATTTCTCTGTGCCTCAGTTACCTCATCCATAAAAAGGGGATCGAGGCTGTGAACCCCACGTGGCATAAAGACTGAGTCTTGTATCTACCCCAGCGCTTAGTACAGTGCCTGGCACATAGTAAGCGCTTATCAAATAACCATGATTATTATCATCGTTATTACTCTCCCAAATTCCTAGTGCTACAGTGTTCTGCACCCAGTAAGCACTCAGTAAATACCATTGATTGATTGATTAATTGATTTTTATGGCATTTTTTAAGCACTTACTATGTGTCAGACACTGTCCTAAGCACTGGGGTGGATACAAGATAATCAGGTTGGACACAGTCCATGTCCCACATGGAGCTCACAGTCTTAATCCACATTTTAGAGATAAGGTAACTGAGGCACAGAGAAGTGAAGTGACTTGCCCAAGATCACATAGCGAACAAGTGGCAGAGTGTTGTTTATTGAGTGCTTACTGTGAATGGGGAGTAAATATCTGTTCTCCTTCCTCCTTAGTCTATGCTACCTCTGAGGAACAGGATTGTATCAAATCTGCATATCCTGTATCTAGGTACTATATTGGCACTTAGTAAGTGCTTATCAAGTACCACAATTATTTTTAATTATGATATTATGAGCTTCAATAGTTACTGTTAATTATTATAAGGACTATCTGTTTTTACTTAGGGTAATGTGGTTACAAAGAAGAATGTGATTACACAGTCCATACACATTTTTCTTTACATATAGAGGAATGAGGTATTTTTTCTAAAACTAAAGGCAAGTTTGAACATTAGGTGAAAAAGCAAGCAAGCACTTTGCATTTATCAAATATGGTCTTTAAAGTTCTAAATATGGTACTGGGTGGGAGGGAATTTTTAAAAATCCAGTTATAAAATGAAATATTTCACTTTTCTGAACCACACTAGAGTTTCGGAAGGCTATAAGCATATCGACTGACTCTGTTCTGTTGTACTCTCCCAAGCACTTAGTACAGTGCTCTGCACAGAGTAAGCACTCAATAAATTCCACTGACTGATTAGTCAGCCCAACCTGTTGAGGTGAAAGGCTTCTTTCTGGTGGTCAGCTCACTGTGGGTAGGGAAGGTGTCTACCAACTCCATTATAATACCGTACTCTTCCGAACGCTTAGTAGAGTGCTCTATACACAGTAAGCACTCAATAAATACCACTGATTGATTCAACCTTCATCACAGCATCATCATCATCATCAATCGTATTTATTGAGCGCTTACTGTGTGCAGAGCACTTTACTAAGCGCTTGGGAAGTACAAATTGGCAACATATAGAGACAGTCCCTACCCAACAGTGGGCTCACAGTCTAAAAGGGGGAGACAAAACCAAACATACTAACAAAATAAAATAAATAGAATAGACATGTACAAGTAAAATAAATAAATAAATACTCATGTGACTTCTCTAAGGCTAGCACATCTGCTTTCTTTGTTTTCCAGAAGGCAAAGACTTAGACATCCTGAATGCCTTTCTGTTTATCTCCTTTCCCAGCCTTGGGTGGGCCTAGGACCCTGTCTTGGCATGAAGTCCATATTCATTCATTCAATCGTATTTATTGAGCGTTTACTGTGTGCAGAGCACTGTACTAAGCACTTGGGAAGTACAAGTTGGGCCATATCCAGCAATATCACCCAGATGGAGAAGCCTCCTAGAGATGTTTGTTCCCTTTAAGGCTAGCAGGCTCTAAAGCAAACCAGGGTTAGAACCTGGGAACTTGCCAAACATTTCCCCATGTCAGATCACTGAAACGAATATAGCTTTACCTTGGGTGGTGGGTGGTGGTCTCCTATACTGGAAGAATCTTCTAACATCATTTAAAAAAAATATTCATTTGAAAAACATATGTTTGGTGCATAAATTGTATTTTTAAAATTCTGTATAATGCAGTGTTCACCAAAGTGATTCGGCCCATCTGTCACACCTTGGCAGCTTGCTCTCTCAAGACGCTTTAAAGCCAAGGAAATTACTGCCACGGATTGCCACACACGACAGAGCCTTCAGTGGGTTTAAGGGTGGGCTCTGGGATATAGTCAGTGTATACCATGTGGTAGTCATTAGTATTTTATTCTGCAGCTCTTAGACCAGTCACTGCATCATGGATGTACTAAGAGATCTGACCAATTTCTGCAGTGTATCTTAGTGGAAAGAACACGGGCCCGGGAATCAGAGGACCTGGTTCTAATCCCGGCTCTGCCAG
Organism: Tachyglossus aculeatus; assembly: GCF_015852505.1. Classification (NCBI taxonomy): domain Eukaryota; kingdom Metazoa; phylum Chordata; class Mammalia; order Monotremata; family Tachyglossidae; genus Tachyglossus; species Tachyglossus aculeatus. The sequence goes on along the minus strand of NC_052088.1, from coordinate 28,001,795 downwards.
TTGTTTGCTTTGTGACCATGGGCAAGTCATTTAATTTCTCTTTGCCTTTGTTTTGTCTTCTGTAAAATGGGGATTAAATAGCAGTTCTCCTTCCGACTTGGGGAAGTCACTTAACTTCCCTGTGCCTCAGTTCCCTCATCGGCAAAATACCCGTTCTCTCTCCTACTTAGAATGTGAGTCCCATGTGGGACTTGATTGTCTTGTATCAGTTGTTGGCACATAGTAAGTGCTTAACAAATACCTAAGTTATATTATTATCAGTATTATTGTTATGGAGGAGGAGAGAGGAGGGAGGAAAGAGGAGGGAGAAAGTAAGAAGGAGGAAGGAGGAAGAAGAAATCAGACTGTGAGCCCCTTGTCGGACAGAGACTATGTCTGACCTGATACCATTGTATAATAATAACAATAATAATTATTATTATGGTATTTATTAGGCACTTACTATGTGCCAAGCTCTGTTCTAAACACTAGGATAGGTACAAGGTAATCAGGTTGACCCACGTGGGGCTCAGAATCTTAATCCCCATTTTACAGATGAGGTAACTGAGGCACAGAGAAGTTAAGTGGCTTGCCCAAGGTCACACAGCGACAAGTGGCAGTGTATCTATCCGGCACTTAGTACAGGGACAGGCACGGAGTAAATGCTTAACAAATACCATAGTTATTAAGTGCTTGATTGCTTCATCATCTCCAGTCCTGAGCCTGAGATTCCTCTGTCTCAGCCTTGGTGGGCCTGGGCAATTAGTAATCAAATAAGCGTATTTATTATAGTACATGGCAATCCTCAAGTCAGTATTTTATGGCCAGTTGATGGGAGATACCCTTCAGGCTTCTCTTTGAAAATGTTTGATCAAGTTGAAAAGCAATCTCTCACAGAATGCTCTGACAAAGAATGGGTAATGAAGTATCAGCGACAGTAGCAACATGGTCTATTGAAAAAAACACGGGTCTTGAAATCAGAGGACCTGGGTTCTAATCCCAGCTCACCACTCATTTGCATTGTGACCTTGAGCAAGTCACTGTGGCCTTGAGGAAGTCACAATTTTTTTGTGCCATTGTTTCCTCATCTGTTAAATGGGGATTAAGACTCTGAGCCCCATGTGGGGCATGGACCATATCCAATCCAATTATCTTGTATCTACCCCAGCGCTTAGTACAGTGCCTGGAACATAGTAGGTGCTTAACAAATTTCATTTTTTTAAAAAGTTAGGACAGGGCTGGATTAACACTGTGGAAATGGAACAATAGCTCCAGGCCCAAAATCAATCCTGATGGTCCAGGTTCTCATTGAAGTTTCTTTCTATCTTAACCACTGGACTACAGTTAATTCTCTTCCCTAGCTCTGGGACAAAGTTACACCACCCTGAAAGGCTTGGGGCTTGAGAAGCAGTGTGGCATAGTGGACAGAGCACAGGCTTGGGAGTCAGAAGTACCTGGATTCTAATCCTGGCTCTGCCATTGTCAACTATGTGGCCTTGGGCAAGTCACTTCACTTTTCTGTGCTTCAGTTACCTCATCTGTAAAATGGGGATAAAGACTGTGAGCCCCATGTGGGACAGGGACTGTGTCCAACCCCATTTGCATGTATACACCCCACTGCTTAGTACAGTGCCTGGCACATAGTAAGTGAAAAGCTGCGTGGATTAAAAAATAGAGCACAGATCTGAGATTCAGAAGGACGTGGGTTCTAATCCCGGCTCCGTCACATGTCTGCCATGCGACCTCAGTCACTTAAGTTCTCTGGGCCTCAGTTACCTTATCTGTAAAAAGGGGATTATGAGTGTGAGCCCATGTGGGAGAGGGAGTGTGGCCAACCTGCTTAACTTGTATCTACCCCAGCGCTTAGAACAGCACCTGGCATGTGGTAAGCGCTTAACGAGTACCATAATTATTACTTTTGTTATTAATAACAAATACCATAATTATTATTATTATTGTTATTAGGTAGAGGCAAAGTAAGAGAAACTCCGACCCGCAAACACTTGCCCTTCTGCCTTCTGCTGCCCCGTCTGTTCCTGAAAGGCTCCCAATCTGGTCCCTTTCCAGGGCTTTTACTTTGGTTCTGGCTGTGGATTGGTACCGATAAAACTAAACTGCAATGCAGGAAGGGGAGGATTTTTGAGATTGGAAACTACATGAGCAAAACCTGTGCTCAGACACGATCCGAACAAATTGGATTTATTGCACATATGTCGGATCACGAAGGAATCGCTTTCTAAAAATCCATTTATTAGATGAGAGACTCTAGCATTGCTTCTGCCTATTAAACGGTATCCCTCTGGCTCAAACAGTTAATGCCACTTCCACTGGGTGATTGGTTTTATGTTTTCCGGCTAACAGAAAACCAGTCCTTCGTGCACCAGATAATCTTTGTAAAATTTACGGATTACTTATTGGATTTCTGGAAACCCCTGTTTTGACAATATCTGACAATGCATCTAAAAACCAAAGGCGAATTCCAGATTTTCTGGCTCTGGCTATTCCTGGTCTGGGCATTTAACTTCTATGTGCCTCAGTTACCTCATCTGTAAACTGGGGATTAAGACTGTGAGTCACATTTGAGACAGGGACTGAGTCCTACCTAATATTCTTGAATCTACCCTAGTGCTTAGTACAGTGCCTGGCACATAGTAAACGCTTAACAAATACAATTTAAAAAAAACAGAAAACAGCATGGCCTAGTGGAAAGAACCCAGGTCTGAGAGTCAGAGGTCCTGGAGTCTAATCCTGGCTCCACCTGTTGTCTACTGTGTGACCTCAGGCAAATCACTTAATTTATCTGGGCCTCAGTTTCCTCAACTGTTCTCCCACCTACTTGGACTGTGAGCCCTATTTGGGACGAGGACTGTATTTGATCAGATTAACTTGCATCTACCCCAGAACAGTGGGAAGCAGCATGACTTAGAGGATAGAGCATAGGTCTAGGATCAGAAGGTCCTGGGTTCTAATCCCGGCTCCACCACTTCTCTGCTGTGTGATCTCAGGCAAGTCACTTCGGTTACTTAATCTGTAAAATGGGGTTTAAGATTGAGCACCCCTTATGGGACAGGGACTGTGTCCAACCTGATTACCTTGTATCTACCCCAGTGCTTAGAACAATGCCTGGCACATAGTAAGCACCAACAGAAAACAAAACAGTGCTCGACATATTTTAAGCCCGTAACAAATACCATAAAAAAGAAAACATTATTGGATGTAGTAAGGATTGATTGTATTGAAGGATTATTCACATAAACACCATACCATAAAATACCATACCGTAAATAACAGCGTGGCTCAGTGGAAAGAGCCCGGGCTTTGGAGTCAGAGGTCACGGGTTCGGGTCCTGGCTCCGCCAGTTGCCTGCTGTGTGACCTTGGGCAAGTCACTTGGCTTCTCTGTGCCTCAGTTCCTTCATCTGTAGAATGGGGGTTGGGACTGTGAGCCCCCCGTGGGATAACCTGATCACCTTGTGACCTCCCCAGCGCTTAGAACAGTGCTTTGCACATAGTAAGCGCTTAATAAAAAAATAAAAAAAATGACCTCCTGACTTCCAGGCCCGTGCTCTAACCATTAGGCCATAAGCACTTTACCTCAACTGGCTTAGGGTTTTCCAATTCATACAAAGCTCGGCAGGGTTGTGTGTACGCGGGCCTCCGGGTGTGTATAGATCTATAATTCTATTTATCTATTCTGATTCATTCACTCAATCGTATTTATTGAGCGCTTACTGTGTACAGAGCACTGGACTAAGCACTTGGGAAGTACAAGTTGGCAACATATAGAGACGGTCCCTACCCCACAGTGGGCTCACAGTCTAGAAGTATTGACACCAGTCTACTTGTTTTGTTTTGTTGTCTGACTCCCACTTCTAGACTGTGAGCCTGTTGTGGGGTAGGGACCATCTCTATATGTTGCTGAATTGTACTTCCCAAGCGCTTAGTACAGTGCTGTGCACACAGTAAGCGCTCAATAAATTGAATGAATGAATGAATGAGTGGGTGAAGGCCCTGAGAGCTCACCTCCTCCAGGAGGCCTTCCCAGACTGAGCCCCCTCCTTCCTCTCCCCCTCCTTCCCCTCTCCATTCCCCCGCCTTACCTCCTTCCCTTCCCCACAGTACCTGTATATATGTATATATGTTTGTACGTATTTATTACTCTATTTATTTATTTTACTTGTACATATCTATTCTATTTATTTTATTTTGTTACTATGTTTTGTTTTGTTCTCTGCCTCCTCCTTCTAGACTGTGAGCCCACTGTTGGGTAGGGACCGTCTCTATATGTTGCCAACTTGTACTTCCTAAACGCTTAGTACAGTGCTCTGCACACAGTAAGCGCTCAATAAATACGATTGAATGAATGAATGGATTGATGAATGAATGAATGAATGAATGAATGAATGAATGAATGAAGCAGCGTGGCTCAGGGGAGCAGAGTGGCTCAGTGGAAAGAGCACAGGCTTTGGAGTCAGAGGTCATGGGTTCAAACCCCGGCTCTGCCAATTGTCAGCTGTGTGACTTTGGGCAAGTCACTTAATCAATCAATCCATCAATCAATCATATTTATTGAGCACTTACTGTGTGCAGAGCACTGTACCAAGTGCTTGGGAAGTACAAGTTGGCAACATATAGAGACGGTCCCTACCCAACAGTGGGCTCACAGTCTAGAAGACTTAACTTCTCTGGGCCTCAGTTCCCTCATCTGTAAAATGGGGACTAAGACTGTGAGCCCCCCACGGGACAACTCCATCACCTTGTAACCTCCCCAGCGCTCAGAACAGTGCTTTGCATATAGTAAGAGCTTAACAAATGCCATCAAAAAAAAAAAATGAATGCGAGGTGAGGCTGCACCGGCTTTCCCCGCTAGGAGGCGCCCCGGAGCGGCCTGAAGGTGACTGGCCGTGTTCGGCCTCGTGATTGGCTGGCTGGGTGCCCGGGACCCCCACCCCGCGCAGCACGCATGCGCAGCCTGAAACGGCCGGCGGAGGGCGCGGCACGTGACCCGGCCTTCAGGACTGGCCCGCCGCCATTTTAAGGAGTGAGGGGCCTCATCTCACTCGACGACGCCAAGGGTGGAGGGCAGCGTGGCCGCCCCTCCACACCCCCGGAGAGAGCCCACCCGCCATCCCCACAGAGGCCCGGGCCGAAGGGATGGCTCGGTGGTGGCCGTGGGGTGGAGGCTGGCGGCTAGGACCCAAGTGGGAATCGCTGGCCCGGCCTGAGGCGAAAGGGAGATGTCCAGCCGGGTGGTCCCGCCATTACTGGCGCTCGGCCGAGCACGGGGAGGCCCTCACGCTGGCGGCCTCCACCTGGGATCGGGATCACCACTACGTCCACCGGAGCCTCATCCCGACCCTGCACTTCCAGCAGAGCCTGCCCAGGTCAGGCCGGCCGGGCCTGGGCCTGAGGAGAGGGCGAGCAGGACAGCAGGCGCCGGCGCACTCTGGGAAGCCCCATCAGGGGTGTCCATTGACGAAACTCCCAGAGGCCTTGTGCCAACCCGTTGACCAGAGGCCCAAGCGTGCGGACAGGGCCCGCAAACTGCCCGGGACAGGCAGGGCCAGGTGGACCTAGGGGTGATTGGGCCATCGGTAGTCTCCGTTGAGCACAAATCACCGAACTAAACGCTTAGTATAGGGCAGTAGCGGTAGCGATCGATAGTGATCATCGTGGTATTGGTAAGCAGCGTGGCTTAGTGGATACGTTGCCAACTTGTCCTTCCCAAGCGCTTAGTACAGTGCTCTGCACACAGTAAGCGCTCAATAAATACGATTGGTTGATTGATAGAGCATGGGCCTGGGAGTAGGAAGAAACCGGGTTCAAATCCTGGATCCGCCACATGGCTGCTGTGTGGCCTTGGACAAGTCACTTCACCCGTCTGTGCTTCAGTTACCTCATCTTTAAAACGGGGATTAAGGATGTGAGCCCCGTGTGGGACAGGGACTGTGTCCAACCTGATTAAGTTGTATCTGCCCCAGGGATTAGAACAGTGCTTGTCACATAGTAAGCACTTAACAAATGCCATAATGATAATTATTATTATCAGTCAGTCGGTAAATAAATCACATTTATTATTAATAATAATAATGATGGCATTTATTAAGCGCTTACTATGTGCAAAGCACTGTTCTAAACGCTCGGGGAGGTTACAAGGTGATCAGCTGGTCCCCCGGGGGGCTCACAGTCTTAATCCCTATTTTACAGATGAGGTAACTGAGGCCCAGAGAAGTGAAGTGACTTGCCCAAAGTCACACAGCTGACAAGTGGCGGAGCCAGGATTTAAACCCATGACCTCTAACTCCAAAGCCCGGGCTCTTTCCACTGAGCCACGCTGCTTCTCAATTCTTTATTGAACACTTACTGTGTCCAGAACACTGTACTAAGCACTTGGGAGAGTGCAATATAACCAACACATTCCCAGCCCACAACGAGTTCAGTCTAGAGGGGGAGATGACATTAAAATAAATAAATTACGGATATGTACACAAGTGCTGTGGGGCTGGGAGGGGGGATGAATAAAGGGAGCAAGTCAGGGTGCTGCAAAGCAGAGTGGGAGAAGAGGAAAGGAGGGCACAGTCAGGGAAGGCCTCTTGGAGGAGATGTGTCTTCAATAAGGCTTTGAAGTGGGGTGAGAGTAAGTGTTGGATAAGAGGCGGGAGGGTGTACCAGGCCAGAGGCAGGATTTGGGGCCAGAGGTCGGCAGGGAGATAGATAGAGATGGAGATACAGTGAGAAGGTTAGCATTCGAGGAGTGAAATGTGCAGCCTGGGTTGCAGTAGGAGAGTAGCAGGGTGAGATAAGAAGGGGCAAGATGATCAAGTGCTTTAAAACCAATGGTAAGGAGCTTCACTTTGATGCAGAAGTTTAAAATCTTTTATTAATTGTGGTGCTTGTTAAGTACTTACTGTGTGCTAAGCACCAGGGTACATACAAGACAATCAGATCAGACCCACTCCCTGTCTCAAATGGGGCTCACAGTCTAAGGGGGAGAGAGACAAGGTATTTAATCCCCATTTTACAGATGAGGACAGTGAGGTGCAGATATATTAAGTAATAAAAATAATAATGTTGATATTTGTTAAGCACTTACTATGTGCCAAGCACTGTTCTAAGCACTGGGGTAGATATAAGGTAATCAGCTTGTCCCACGTGGGGCTCACAGTCTTCATCCCCATTTTACAGGTGAGGGAATTGAGGCCCAGGGAAGTTAAGTGCCTTGCCTTGCCTTCTAGACTGTGAGCCCACTGTTGGGTAGGGACTGTCTCTATACGTTGCCAACTTGTACTTCCCAAGCACTTAGTACAGTGCTCTACACAAAGTAAGCACTCAATAAATACGATTGCCTAAAGTCACACAGCTGATAAGCGGCAGAGCCGGGATTCGAACCCATGACCTCTGACTCCTAAGCCCATGCTTTTGCCACTAAGCCATGCTGCCCTTCCCTATCAGCCATGCTGATTTACCCCAGGTCATACAGCAAACACGTGATCCTTGCCTTCAAAGAACATGAAATTTGGTGGACAAGATCAATCAAGACAGACACTGAATACATTACAGGTAGGGGAAAATAACATAATTTAAAGATAAGTGCTATGGGAAGAAGGCATGTAGGCTGACTAGATGCTGAGGAGTTAAGTCCTTGAGTGCTACAGGAAGAGGGGGAAATAGGGTGAAATGAGAGATTAGGGAGAAATGAGAGATTGGTGAGAGCATAAGCAGGAGGGGAAATGAAGCAATGAATTCATTTCCAGACAACGATCTAAGCCATGGAGCAGCATCTAGCCACCCAGCAGTATTGATAGCAGTAATTAGATGGTGAGCCAGAGGATACTGTTGTCCATTATAAATTATGGATTTTGTTTCAGGGTACTAGAAACCATGATGATGAATTGCCAGTGAAGCAAATCAGAACTTAAAATTGTAGGAATGGCCCTTCCTTATTTCTCCCGTCACGATTCTTCCTTAATTGGCTCTCATACTTCATCCTTATCCTGTTTATTAGAAATGCTTCAAATTTGTTCTGGGGTTTTCCCCCTTCTGCTGATTTTACTGTCCAATAATTGTATTCCCATTCATTCAATCTTATTAATTTTCCCTGGATCATTATTTGAGAAGAATTTTTAAGAGCATCTGGCAACACTGCTTGGAACAGTTTCCCTTTCCTTTTTTATATTTTTCATTATGGAATTGATGAGACACAGGGGAAGTAAAGTCATCCTCTTCCAGCTCTGACTGGAGTTAGAGTGAAACATGTTTTTGCAGGGATTCCTGGGCGTATGGTGCTTCCCCAAAGCATTGCAGAAGCCCCAAACTGAATTTTGAAGCTTTTCCTTAGCTGCTTCCCTTTCAATCTTCTCAGTTCCCACCCACCCCGCCTCCCAGTATCTTTGTCCTCTCTACTCTCAAATACTCAACCTTTGTCCTAATTCTCGTACCTACCCCCTGATCTAGTCTTAATCTATTTTTTTTTACTCTTCCTATTCATTAGTTTCTCTGGTCAGTTTTTTTTTCAGTTCCTCTCATCTGAACACTTCATATGACCGATGGGTCAGTTCCCTGACTTTTCTTCTCCCTTGCCTTCCTTTCCCTTGTTGGTATAATAACAATAATAATAATTGTTTTTATTTTATATTTTTATTAAGTGCTTACTATACTTAACACTGAGATGAATACAATACTAGCAATGTGGGCTAGTAGGTAGAGCACAGGGCCTGTGAATAAGGGGACCAAGGTTGTAATCCCAGCTTCACCGTTTGCCTGCTGTGTGACCCAGGGCAAGTCATTTAACTGTGCCTCAGTTATCTGTAAAATGGGGATCAACTACCCATTCTTCCTCTCTCTCAGACTGTGAACCCCATATAGGATAGGGACTGATATGGGACTGTGTCTGATCTGCTTATATTGTATCAACCCGGAAGCCTGCTACAGTGCTTTATACATAATAAATATTTAACAAATACCACAATCATGTCACAGTCCCAGTCCCACAAGGGGCTCATAATCTAAAGTGGGGAGAGCAGATATTTAATCGCCATGTTTCAGATAAGGAAACTGAGGCACAGAGCAGTTGTGATTTGCCAAGATCACACAGCTGGGAAATGGAGGAGCCAGGAGTAGAACCCACGTCTCCTGACTCCCACCCCTGGGCTGTTGTTCTCAGTAGGACATGCTGCTTCTCGCTGTAGCTTTGTCTCTACCCATTCCATGTTTTGCATGTTGTTACTAGCCCCATCTGATCATTTTCTGCCCACCCATTGTGTAGTACAAAATAAGTGTGTAATAAGTACCATAATAATTAATGATTAAATTAATTTTCACCAGTGTTGGAACTTTTGCTGTTTTTTCCAGGGGTTTTGCCCAGTCTTGTCAATTGCGTGGATCGAAAGAGTGAGCTCAAGTCAGCTTCCTGACTCGAGCTCACTCTTTCGATCCAGGCACTTACATCATCCCTTTCTTCCTGTTTTGAATTCTTCCTTGCTTCTTTAAGCTTCCAAAATTCAGTCTCAAGGTTTACCATACATGATAGTAGCCTTCAACCTCTGTCCTGGCTCCAACTCACTTCTCTGATCCAAATGCTTACATCACTCCCTCCTGTTCGAGATACTATCGTATGCCACATGCATCCTTGACCCTCACAGTTTTTAGAAATATATACATAAATAATAGTCTCCAACATCTGTGAATGCTCTGACTGCTTATGCTGTTGCAGGAGGCTTAGAAAGTGAAAAGGAAGACAAAGGAAGGAAACAGAGCAAGGAGAGTGGACAGAAAGCTGAGCCATCAGGATGGAGTGGGACATGAGCGAGAGAGCTGAGAGAAGGAGAGGCAAGAACAGACAAGATAGTAATAGCAGAATCCCAGATACGGGGAGCTCAGAAGGTGAGAGGAGGAAGGAAGGAAGGTGCTGAGCATAGATGGGGAAGCCAAGATTGATCAGGTTAGAGAAAGGCGAGAGAGCAGGAAAGAAAGCTACGCAGAATCAGTCAGTCAGTAGATTTATTGAGCACCTACTGTGAGTGTGTATAAAGAAGGATAAGGGATCCAAAAGAGAGCTTTGAGGAATGACCAGTCTTAGTGGATGAAATTCAAAGAAGAGCCAGCCAAAAAGACTGAGAAAGAATGGCCAGAGACCTAGGAGGAGACCCGTGAGGGAGCTGTATCAGTAAAACCACAGCTGGGTAACATTTCCAGGGGAATAGGGTGGTCAGAAGAGTAGAAAGCAACCAAAAGGTCAAGGAGATTTGAACAGAATAGAGCTCATTAGACCTGGCAAGGAGGAGGTCATTGATAACCTTGGTGGGTATAGTCTCAGTGGAGAGAAAGAGGTGATAACCAGATTGTACTGGATAGAGAAGGGAGTTGGAGTAGAAATGGAGGAAGTGAGGGCATTCAACCCATTCAAGGAATTTGGACAGGAATGAGATCTGGGAGATGAGTGGAGAGCTGGAAGGAACAGTATGAGCCAAAGAAATTTTGTTTAGAGTAGGGGAAACATGCATATTTGAATATAGAGAAGCAGCATGGTGTAATGGCTACTGCACCGGCCTGGGGGTCAGAAAATCATTAGTTCTAATCCTGGCCTCTGCCGCTTGTCTCCTGTATGGCTTTGGGCAAGTCACTTCACTCCTCTGGGCCTCTGTTACCTCATCTGTAAACTGGAGAATGAAACTGGGAACCCCACATGGGACAAGGACTTTGTCCAATCTGATTTGCATGTACCCACCCCAGCGCTTAATACAGTGCCTGGCACATAATAAGCACTAAACAAATACCATTATTATTATTATTATTATTTGAATTATTATTATTGAAATTAATATTATTTATATGTTGCCAACTTGTACTTCCCAAGCACTTAGTACAGTGCTCTGCACACAGTAAGCGCTCAATAAATACGATTGAATGAATGAATGAATGAAAGCAAAAGGGAAGAAGCCCTCTGGGAGTGAGTCATTGAAGATGGAAGGAAAGAAAGGTGGAAACTGAGTTTGTTTAGCAATTGAGAGGGTAAGGGATCAGGGACACAGAGGGAGTAGATTTTGAAAGGAGGTGGGAGGTATCTTGAGAGACTGAGGGAAGAGGGAGGGAAGGTGACAGGGTGACTTTGGGGAGCTTACACCTGATGCTCATGTATCAACAAAGTAGAAGAAGCAACATGGCTAGTGGAAAAAGCCTGGGCCTGGGATCCAGAGGACCTGGCTTCCAATCTCACTCTGCCAAGTTTCTGCTGTATGACCTTGGGTAAATCACTTAACTTCTCTGTGCCTCAGTTCCCTCATCTGTAAAATGGGGATTAAGAGTCTGAGCCCTAAATGGGGCAGAAACCGTGTCCAACCCGATTATCTTGTGTCTACCCCAGTACTTAGTACAGTGCCTGACACATAATAATTGCTTAACAAACACCATTAAAAAAGTAATTGAGGAAGCTACAGGTGAAGGAGGTGAAGACTGAAGACTTAAGGAGGGAATTAAAGTGGTGTTTGGGAGGAGAGTAATGTTATCAAGCAGATGAGGGGGCAGAGTTAGGGCAAAGCTAAGTCAGACGAGGGTGAATTTGAAGTGGTGGAAGTCAGCCTAGTGTCTGGATTTTTGCCTCCAGTGCTCAGCAGTGTGAGTGTAGGGCTGGGGGTTGGTGGTGCAAGGGGTGAATGGACAGTTTGATGCAGAGGCTGGTGGGAGGGCACGGATTTATGCATTCAAAGGAAGGAAGGGCTGAGAAGGAGTCCAGGAGAGGCATGATGATGATGGCTTGGGAAAAGTAGATTGGGGTGGAGGTCTAAGGTTTGGAGGTCTCTGGGAGGAGAAAAAAAATTTTGCAGGATGAAGCGGTGTCAGTGATGTGGCAGGTGAGGAGGTTGTGGTCTTAGAGAGGTGACGTGATGATAAGACTCAGTGGGTGGGTGGGGAGGAGGTCTTTGATTAAACTCAGAGAAGGCTTTGAGCAAAGTCCCGCTGAAAGTCTCAGGAAGTGTCCTTCCTCCTCACATCTGCAGAAGAGGAAACCTTATTAAGGCTCAGGCTCCAAACCCCGAGAAAGTCTGTTTGGGGCTAACCCTTTGGTGCATCTATTTGCCTGTCACATTAGGAGATATCCTCTTTGCTGAAGCTGTTAGAAAGGAGATAACTGTATACTAATCACAATAGTAAACTGCAAGCCAGGGAAGGGGAGAGGGAGCTCCCTGATTGACGGGGAACGGAAGGTATTTGGGATCAGGATACTGGGGAGTTTACGCAAACACCTGAGGTGAGTTTTGTGTCTGCTTCCACCCACTCTGCTCAATAAATGCTGTTGGTGTTGATGAAGGTGATTTTGCAAATGGCTCCTTGTTAATCATGAGAAGTGTCGTGGTCTAGTCGAAAGATACCGAGTATGGGAATCAGAGGACCTAGATTCTAATCCAGGCTTTGCCAGTTGCCTACTGTGGGACCTGAAGCAAGTCACTTAACTTCTTTGTGCCTCAGTTTACTCTGCTGTGAAATAGGAATTAAATACCGGTTCTCCCTCCTACGTAGACTATGAACCCCATGTGGGACAGGCACTGTGTCTGACCTGATTAACTTGTATCTATTCCAGCACATAGAATGGTGCTTGACACATATTAAGCACTCAACAAACAAATTCCATAAACAAATAACAAATAATAGTAACAGATATCATTGTGGGGTCAGACCAGTGGCCCACCCAGCCCAGTATTCTGTCTGTGACAATGTCAAAACAAGACTTTTATTTCCATGAATCAGTGACACCACACAAACTTCATTTTTAGGATATGGAATTAATCAGAAGTATTTAGTGAGTACCTGCTGTTTGCAGAGCAGAGTTCTGAGGGGAATATGAGTAGCTTTATGGTCAATCAAACTGGAAAACAAAGGTAATGGATGGAGAGGGAGCTTGAGCAAATGGGTCTGGGAAAAAGAAGAATGGCAAGTGAAATGGCCGCAGGATACGGGTAACTTGGTGAATGCAAATATGTGAGGTAGCAGAGTTCTCTTAATTCGTTTCCCTTAATTTTCTGTCCTTACAGATTGCCAATTCCCCACCTGGAAGATACCATCAGGAGGTATATGGCTGCTCAGAAACCCTTGCTGGATGATGAAGAGTACAGGTGGGGCCCATGAATCTATTTTAAGGACAGATCTATCTAATCATATAAGCTCTCAAACATAATCTCGCCTTAGACTAAACGGAGGTATGCGTTAGTGGTCCTCATCCCGAGGCCTTGGCTGATGGCTTTAAATGCCTCACTGCCCCCCACCCTGCTGGAAAACCATATTGGGTCCCAGGAAGGGCCAAACGTGGCTCCCGAACTGTAGGTTGCAGACCCCTGCTCTAGTTCCCGTCCGTAAGTGTGCTCTTTTGCAATTGTTCCCATCGAACAATTTCCTTTCTAAATTACCTTCCGAGCATATACCTGCATAGGTGAAGTCTCCCATGTCCACTCACTATATCATGACCTTGACCAAAGAATACTTCATTCATCTTCTCATTAATAGAAACTTAGATTAAAAGTTTGAAGCAGTTGCTACCCTCACTTATTTTACCTTTTTCTTTTGTATTATTATTATCAGCATTATTAGTGATAATGATAATAATAATAGTCGTATTTGTTAAGCGCTTACTATGCACCAGGTACTGTATTAAGTGCTGGGTAAATGCAAGTTAATCAGGTTGGGCATAGTCCCTGTCCCATGTGGAGCTTATAAATAGGAGGGACAGCCGGTTGTTAATGCGCATTTTAAAGATGAGGTAACAGACTTTGTCACTCATGAATTCTAAATCTCTGAATATGTTATGTAACTGTCCTTGGTATCTCAGTAGTAGTAGTAATTTAGTATTTAAGTGTTTATTGTGTGCAAAACGTTTTCCCAGAATACTGGGAAAGAGTAGACACGTGGGAATTAAACAGGGATTCTGTCCCTCGGGAGACTCGCAATCTGTGAGCATAACAACACTTATCTTTTCCCCCTGCCAATTATTGCTACCACATCTCAGTTATTCCAGTTATATCAAATCCGATCCTGGGCCATACCTCCCATATCTCCTTTTTGTTTCCTCTTGCATTTGTCTGCAACCAGTACTGAAAGCCATGGATTGTCTCTGCTGTTTTCTGTCCTATTCCCTTGTCATTCATATTAGAATTTTTCAGCGTTTTCTAGAGCCCAAGTCTCCCCCTAGATCAATACAGATTTCATTTAGCTTTGAACTTAAAAGATCCATTACCCCCAAATTTAATTTAAATCCTTCCTCACAGGGTTAGCCTGTCCGCTCCCGAAATTTCTTCCCATCATGAAACGGATCCTGTCTCAGTGCAGGAGGCATTTCTCTTTGAAGGTCAACCTACTGAATCGAAAGCATTCTGTTTGACATCAGACCTTCAGCCAGGGGTACATCTGTTTCCATGGGAGCCTTTCCTCTTAACTAGCAGGAACAACAAACCTCACAAGCTCCCACCTTCTGTATGATATCAGACCCAACAGTAAGAGGAGCGAGGGTCGGTTTTAACCACCCTCCCCTCCCTCCCCTCACCGCCCCCTTTTCCCTTTCATCTTCTACACAGGGCATTTTCAAGCCCTTGACCCTCTCCCTCCATAGCTATAGATTTAGCACCAAATTCTATCTTTTTTTATGGCATTTGTTGAGTGCTTACTATGTGTGCAGTATTGTTCCAAGTGCTGGGGTAAATAGAAGATTATCAGATTAGGTCCAGTCCCTGTCCCACATAGGGCTCACAGTCAAAGTAGTAAGAAAGCACAGGTATTGAACCCCCATTTCACAGATGAGGTAACTGAGGCTCAGAGAAGAGAAATGGCTTACCTGAGGTGCCATGGCAGGCAAGTGGCAGAGTCAGAATTAGAACCCGGGCACTCAGGACTCTCAGGCCCGTATTCTTTTTCATTAGGCCATAGTGCTTATCTTTCCTACTCAGTACCAGTGAGCACTCCAAAACTGGAACAATCATATTATCAAGATCTTTAATTAATTTTTAACTGCCCTCAGGATATAAAAGTGAAAGCAAGTGAGGTGGTGTCTGTTCTTGAGGAACTCCCATGTTGCTGAGGAGGAGAAAACGTATATGTTGAGCTAACTATAAGATCTCCAGTAGGAGTCTGGTGAACTGTAGGCCTATGTCAGCGGTGTTGGAAAAGTACCTAATTGTTTTATGAATCCTAATTACGTGATCCTAATTAATTGGATCCTAGGAGAAGCAGCGTGGTCTAGCAGATAGAGCCTGGTCCTGGGAGTCAGAAGGTCATGGGTTCTAATCCCGGTTCCACCATTTGTCTGCTGTGTGGCCTTGGGCAAGTCACTTAACTTCTCTGTGCCTCAATTACCTCATCTGTAAAATGGGGATGTAAACTGTGAGCCCCATGCGGCACAGGGACTGTGTCCAACCCGATTTGCTCAGTGCCTGGCACATAGTAAGTGCTTAATAAATGCCGTCATTATTATTAGTATCATTATTATTAATTGACGAAGGAAATGTGTACCATTAGGCAAACAAATAAAATGGGGGTGGGGAAAAGGATGTCATTTAATGCCAGTCAATAATAATGCTGATATTAGTAATACTAGTGATGGTATTTATCAATGGTATTTATTGAGCGCTTACTCTGTGCAGAGCACTGCTTGGGAGAGTACAATACAACAGAGTTAGCAGGCATGTTCCCTCCCCATAATGAGCTTACTGTCTAGAGAGGGGCAGACATTAATAGGAATAAATAAGTAATTTATTGAGCTAAATGCTGGGATTGTTACAAGATAATCTGATTGGACACAATCTCTGTTCCACATGGGACTCACAATCTGAGGGAGACTCACAATCTGAGGGAGACAGAGAACAGGCATTTACACTCACACAGGCTTACTATCTATTTTATCCCCATTTGACAGATGATAAACAGGCTGGGAGTAGCCCAATTTGGAATAGACTTCCTAAGGCTATCTCGGGGATTTGAGCAGCCTGTAGTCTGCCATATCCAGCCTCTTTAGCCCACTGCAGTTCACTGAATTGTTCCTGTGGTTGAAACTGCAGCATTTTGTGTTCCGTATCCATAGTATTCATTACCTTGATGTTTTACCAGACCTAGTAAGAGCTGGGTGATATTTAGGCTCTCGAATTGACAGTGACAGTGCTCATACTGTCCCTAAGATGTCCTCCAGCTGTTTGAGCCGAATCATAAAACCACATCCAGATTCGATCATTCGGTTTCAGAATAGGCTAGATACATCCATCGGCAGAAACCTCAAATCCAGGAAACCAGAATGGGTGAAAATGAGCACTGTTGTTTATGCTGCAGTACAAAATAATCCCAGAAGATACGGTTAACATGACCTTCCAGTTTATAGAATGAAACAAAGGCAGTGGGAACATACGACTTTTTGGAAATCAGTGGATGTCATGAGGTAGTACCACTTCATATTGTGATGCTCATCACTTTGGGAGTTTAAAAATGCTTAGCAGGTTCATTTTTTCCCTTCAGAGCTACTTTATTAATCTTTAGTGTAGTAATTAATTCACTAGTACTAAGTGATTTCTAAGTGAGCTTTTAAAATCAAAATATTTTGTTTCGTTATTCCACGTTTAAGTTTTTAGGCCCAAGTTTTTAGACCCAAATTCATCCGAAAAATACACAATTTCTGATAGTCAAATGACTATTTGAGTTTTTAATTAAAAGGGGAGCTTAGAAGAAGACAAACTGTAACGGTGACCATGGAAACAGAAAGTGGTGAAATCCATGTTGTATATGTAGATCTATTCATATTCACTTCTTGAAAAATTGATTAAAATGTAGAATGCTTATTGCACTGTATTAACATTACTTGTACACACTATAGATACACTGAAAAAATTGCAATGAATTTTGAAAAAGGAATTGGAAAACAACTACAGAAAAATCTCGTTGAGCTTGATAAAAGAAATTCCCATACAAGTTACATCTCAGGTTTGTTCATTATGGGTCATTTTATACTTTGGTGACTATTATCTTACATGTGTCTTAATCCCTAAGCTACTTTATGTTTCCTTTCTTAGCCCATTTGATAAGATGGTAAGTATCCTATTCGGTGATTAGCTGTGCGGCATAGTTGAATTCACCAGCCTTCTTGCCCATTTCTTTCATAATATAATAACAATAATAATAATGGCATTTGTTAAGCACTTACTATGTGTAAAGCACTGTTCTAAGTTCCGGGGAGGATATAAGGTGATCAGGTTGTCCCACGTGGGGCTCACAGTCTTTGTCCCCCTTTTACAGATGAGGTAATTGAGGCACAGAGAAGTTAAGTGACTTGCCCAAAGTCACACAGCTGACACTTGGCAGAGTGGGGATTCGAACCCATGACCTCTGCCTCCCAAGCCTGTGCTCTTTCCACTGAGCCACACTGCTTCTCTATTTACTACTGGATTTCCCCTCTTGCCCAGCCTGTTACTTTTGATCATAATGTTCAACTTGGACACACATGACCAATATAACAGACTTGTTGTGGGAACCAAAATTCTTGAGTTCCTTGATTTTCTTAAGAATAGCTTCTCGTACGCAATATCTATAAGCAGTCAAACTGAGATTTAATGTGGACCTCAGGGTCCCTGAAATACAAACATATTGAGGGTGAAATTGCTTTCTCTCAGGTTCCCTTTCCCCAGCCTCAAAGTGGTGCCAAGGTATAGGAGTGCTGGAGGTTACTCATTTTCCAGCCCTGTATATCAATGGTAAGCTCATTGTGGGCAGGGAATGTGACTGTTTATTGTTGTATCGTACTCTCTCAAGTGCTTAGTACAGTGGTCTGCACACAGTAAGCATTCAATAAATATGATTGAATGAATGAATGGTATCTATTGAGCACTTTCTGTACGCAGAACACTGTACTAAACATTTGGGAGAGAGAGTGCAGTAAAGCAGAGCTGGTAGACGTGTTCCGTGCCCACAGGGAATTTACTCTCTAAAGGGAGAGACAGACATTAAAATAAATTACAGATATGTACATTTAGTAACTCCCCAATTTTTTCTGTGAATATCCTGAGTAAAACTCATTAAAACATGGAGGGGCCTGGGAGGTAAAACTCATTAAAACCTGGAAGGGCCTGGGAGTAGAACCAGTGCTATATTGAATACGTTGTGGTTTGGGAAGCACTTTGTAGCAGGTCCTAATAGTATTATCTCAAAGGAGGAAGTATGATGAGGAAAAGAAGAAAAAAAGAAGGACAAAATTACTTATAGGACTTGGAATGCACCTAGATGGCACACATTCTTAGAATCTGGGGATTTTGTTTGTTTATGAGGCTCTGCACCTCACATAAATCACAGCAGATGATGTAGAGCCTTCATAACCCAAAGACTTTTGCCCAGAGAGATCAGGAGCCTGTGGGCTGCCTCCTCCAAGGGTTATTTTAGCTGCTTAGTTTTTGATTGTTGGTCATTTATTCCTATTTCATGTCTGTCCTTCTCCTCTTTGATTGTGACCCCTCTACGAGACAGCACCTCTAACCATAAACCCTAATAAATAGATGAGTGCCATTAGTAGAAGAACAAAACAGAGATGGAGGAGGATATCTGCCTTTTACCATGAACTATCTCCTCTGCCTGTGTATATAAATTTGTAGGGAGTCCAGATTCTGGGTTTTTCAAAGGCCAGGGAATATCCTAAAGTCTAGAGCTGCAGGGGAAGAGGTGGGCATGTTCCCCAAAAAACCTGCATTAAGGAAAATTCACATGTTGGTCCTTACTTGGATTGGATGCTGCGTGTATGAGCACAGCCATTTCTTCTGATTCCACATCATATTCTGTCCATTCACACATTGTCAGAAGAATGTTCCTCAATCCATTGTTGCATTCTGTCCAAAATGCCTAGTGAAAGCCCAGCTAACGTATACACATTCAAACCAATGAATTCATCATTGTACTCTCCCAAGCACTTAGTACAGTGCTCTGCACATGGTAAATGCTCAGTAATAATAATGATGGCATTTATTAAGTGCTTACTATGTGCAGAGCACTGTTCTAAGCGCTGGGGTGGTTACAAGGTGATCAGGTTGTCCCACATGGGGCTCACAGTCTTAATCCCCATTTTACAGATAAGGGAACTGAGGCTCAGAGAAGTGAAGTGACTTGCCCAAAGTCACCCAGCTGACACACTGAGTACACACTGAGAAGCAGTGTGGCCTAGTGGAGAGGGCATAGGCCTAGGAGTCAGAAGATCCTGGGTTCTAATTCCACACTTTGCTGTGTGACCTTGGCCTTGAACTTAAACTTCTTAAACTTAAACTTTTCTGTGCCTCAGTTACCTCATCTGGAAAATGGGGATTAAGACCGTGAGCCCCACATGGGACAGGGACTGTGTCTGACCTGATTAGCTTGTATCTACCCCAGTGCTTAGTACAGTGTGTGGCACATTGTAAACACATAATAAATACCAAAAAAAATACATTCCATTGATTGATGCATTTATTAAGGCCCAAGGTATGCTCAGTTCACATACTTTCAGAACTATTTACTGAACACATACTTTCACTACTATTTAAGGCTTCTCTTGGGCAGAAGACTGATTTATTGTGAGAAGAAACTAGCTTCAGCCAAGCTATAGTGCAATAAAGGAAAATTATTTCCTAGGGAATGTTCCCTAATTCTAATCCAATTTACAGTGTAAACTCCTGCAGGTCAGAGCCCATATCTTCCACTTTTAACAGTAGTGAAAGTGAATGTATCAACTAGTTTCTCTTCACAATAAATCAGTCTTTTGCCAGAGAGAAACCTTAAATAAATCCTTTCTATTTCAGCTAAATTCACAAAATGCTGATTGATTATCTGATCTAATTGGGACTGACTGGTTTAGATAGCCAGATAAAATGGGATAGACTATCTTGGTTAGGTGCTTAATTTTGTTCAGCTGTCTGAACTTTAATTTTTTATTGATCACACTAGTCTCAGCCTGGATATAGCAAGTCATTTAACTGGCTTTCTTCCATACCTGCTTGATGTATAGCCAAATCTCAGTTTTAAAGAGGGTGTTCCTGCCTGTTCTCTTGCCTCTATTTCTCTCTTTCACTGTGTTCTGTCCAACTTTTGGCCATTTGCATCAACGAGCAAGTAGAAAAAAGGAGAAAATACAAAGCTCATCAATTTCTAGTGTTAGTTCTGGCATTCAAACCAATTGCAATAAAAGTTGTATTAAATTCTAAGAAGTTTGTAGGGAAATTCAAAAATCAATAACATGGTACTATCATAGATTTTTTAATAGTTGTATAATCAGGAATGATTATTATCTATAGTTATGGAGTTCAGGGGGAACCTTGATATAACAGGTAAGTTTTGCTGACAAGCTCATGATGAGTGGACACAAAGATGCTATTGTAAAACCTGATCATGTGATTACCATTAGCCAGAATGAGCATTTTGAGGAGTGTTAAAATTGAGAATTCACCGGTTTAGTTCTACTGGACTATGCAGTTAGAAAAGTAGCAGCAGTAATGCCACTAGTCAACAATAATTGTTGAGGAAAACAACTGTGGATTAATTCAATTTGAAGTGGATACAGCAGCAGCTGACATTGAAAATGTTAAGTGCTGGGGAGTGATGTCAGCTTGTAGTCTTTGGAGAAATATATGCTGTGTCCCAAAGTAAGTCAGTGCATCCCATTACATGGAATAATTGAGAGCTGAGTGTACTTGAATAATTTCAGTGGCATAAGATAATTGAAATTGTAGCAGTTAAAAAAATTCACTGCAAAATTAGCATAGCAAAAAACAGTGGCACTATAGCTGAAAATATTCATCATAAATCAAATTGTACTTCAATGTTTGTGCTTTTTTTTTCAGAGCCATGGTTCGATATGTATCTTTCTGCCAGAGACCCCATCGTTTTAAATTTTAATCCTTTCATTATCTTAAAACGAGATCCCCAAGAATCATACAATAACCAGATCGTGAGAGCAACCAACCTGATTGTTTCAGCCACAAAATTTCGAAATTCTCTGCTGAGTAATTTCTTAGAACCCGATATCTATTATGTCAACCCAAAATGGAGCAAGAGTAAAACCTTAAAAAGGTTTCTCCGCTTCCTTCCAACTTCCATGTCTTGGTACGGAGCCTATCTCGCAAATGCTTTTCCTTTAGACATGTCACAGTACACTCACCTTTTCAACAGCTCAAGAGTTCCCAAACAGAACAGAGACCAACTCTTCTCTGATCAAGGTGCTCGACATTTGTTAGTCATGAGGAAAGGGCATTTCTACATTTTCGATATATTGGACCCAATTGGGAATATCCTACATCCATACGAAATCCGGGCTCACCTAATTAGCATCATGCAAGATGGGGTTCAGGTCCCCGACTATCCTCTCGGTTACCTGACCACCGAAAATCGAAACACCTGGGCAGTGATCAGAGAACAACTCCTGGAAGCTGGAAATGAAGAAAGCTTGAACAAAATAGACAGCGCAATATTTTGTTTATGCTTAGATGATATTTCAATCCAGAACAACACTGAACTGTCCCATTGCATGCTTCATGGCTATGGCTATAACCGTTGGTTTGATAAATCATTTAGCCTAATCATCACTAGTGACGGCTCAGCGGGCATAAATTTTGAGCATTCTTGGGGCGACGGTGTTGCAGTCCTGCGGTTTATTAACGAAGTGTACAGAGATAGTACAAGGCACCCGTCTATTGTACCCCAAAGTCGTTCCCCGACTCTAGGCTCCCCAAATGTAGAAAGACTGGAATTCAACTTGAACCACTCGATTCGGTCGGCTGTGGATGCCGCCCGGCAAAAATTTGAGGAGAAAAAGGACGCGATGTCTGTGAGAGGATTGCAGTATCGAAAGTTTGGAAGGAAATATGTAATTGAACAAAGAATGAGTCCCGATGCCATATTTCAACTTGCATGTCAGGTGGCGGTTTTTCGCCTTTACGGGAAAACTGTGGCCTCTTACGAGGCATGTAGCACGGCTGGCTTCAAACGCGGTCGTACAGAAACAATACGGCCGACATCCATCTACACCAAACGCTGTGCCCAGGCCTTCATTAATGGACGAAGGAAGTACAGTGTGCAGGAACTGAGACAGCTGATTGAAAACTCTTCGAAGTATCACAAGTTTTTACAAATGGAAGCTTCATTAGGTGAGTACTGTGTTGTTTACTGTGGCATTGGAAAGGATAAGTAGAATGAATTAATACCTGTGTTTGGCCTAAGGTCTTGTAGTGGCAGAAGACTGATCACTCTCCAGAACCTGGTCCCTGAAATGCATTCTTTGAAAATTTTGGTTTAGTTTCTCAGAAGGTTCATTTTTGTCTCACCCCTAGAATATAGTGATGAATCTAAAGTAATAAAGAGAAAGTTGGGAATGAATGGCAATATTTAATAGCATGCTCATTGGCTCATGGGCACTCAGTAGGTAAAAGGTATAGATTTTCAGGGTATACCAAATTTAACATGATTTTACTCCCATATACATTTGCCTGGGATTAAACATTAAGCATTGTTTTTTTTCTTTAATTTGATGTGGTTTTCTCAAAGCTTTCTCTATGAATGGATTTAAGCCTAGTTCTGCCATGGTTGATTAACATCCACTTAGCACATTTGCGAAATCAATCAATGGTATTTCTTGAGCATTTACTATGTGCAGAGTACTGTTCTAAGTGCTCAATGAATTCTCATTAATAGAATTGATGTGTTTTGGAATGTGATGGGAAGGTTTGATCATTTTTAAATATATTAATTTTCTGGGGGTTTCTCTTCCATTCTGTAAATAATTTGGAGCTTCCTTGGATAGCAAATAACAGAAAAGGAGAAAATCAGAGTGAGGAGGAAAGGGACTGCGGTTTTTCTTGATGATTCTTGTAGACTGTAAGCTCTTTGTGGATAGGGATCGAGTCTACCAGCTCTATTGTGTTGAACTTTCTCAAGCACTGTAGAACAGTGCTCTGTAACAGTAAAGGCTCAATAAATACCATTGATTGACTGGTGGGCAGAGGGAGACTTAAGTAGGCTGGGGGCTTAGAGCAGGGTTTGAACTGTACAAATGCAATAACGAGTTGTGTAAGGTGGCGGCGTAGAGTGGAAACTGTACTTGTTCCCCACAAGGAGGGGTCAGAGGAAGGAGCTTTAACTGGTCAAAAATAGCTGGCAACTAAATTAGGACTCAGACCATTTGCAGAACACCGAACTGAAAATCCTGATGCTCACAATTTTCAGACTGCCAACTGTTGTCTGTCAATTCTATTTATTTATTTTTAATTTTAGACAGTTGAATTATTGAGTGATTATTCATTGTTGTTTTTTAAAACAGTACTTAATAATTACGGCATTTAAGCACTTACTGTGTGCCAAGCACTGTTCTAAGCGCTGGGGTAGATACAAGGTAATCAGGGTATCTCATCAGGGGCTCGCAGTCTTAATCACCATTTTACAGATGAGGTAACTGAAGCACAGAGAAGTTAAGTAACTTGCCCAAGGTCACACAGCGGACAAGTGGCAGAGCAGGGATTAGAACCCATGACCTTCTTATTCCCAGGCCTGTGCTCCCTGTCTCTCCTGGGATTCACAGTCTTAAGTAGGAAGGAGTGGGATTTAGTCCCCATTTTACAGATGAGGGTACTGAGGCACAGAGGCGTTTTGATTTGCCGTAGGTCACACAATAGGCAAGTGTCAGAGCTGGTATTAGAACCCAGATCCTCTGACTCCCAGATTTTCCACTAGGCATCAAAGTGTATAGGTAATTTGTCAATGATCCTAATGTCTTCCCACCCTCACCTTCTCTCCAGGGACATTTCTTTATCACCCTCTCCTAATTGTTTTCATTTCTATTTCCCACCCCAGTAGGTGAGACATCCTTTTTTAAAGGGATTGTCCCATTTGAAACACTTGTCCCGTGTCCCTATTTACCTTTGCCATATAGTCCAGTAAATGTTATTTGACCTGCTGGCTGGGGCACCTTGGGCAAGTCACTTAACTTCTCTGAGCCTCAGTTTTCTCATTGGTAAAATGGGAATTAAATACTTGTTCTCCCTCCCGCTTAGAATAGGAATCCCATGTGGGACAGAGGTGGGGCCAACCTGATTATAATAGATTGTCAACTCCTCCAGATGGCAAGCTCCTCATGGGCAGGGATCGTGTCTGCCAACTTAATTGTATAGTACTTTCCCAAGTGCTTAGTCCAGGGCTCTGCACACAGTAAGCACTCAATAAATACCATTGATTGATGAATAGTTTATCTACTGCAATGCTTAGTACAATGCTTGGCACATAGTAAGCCCTTAATAAATATCCCACTTATAATTATTATTAGTGGTGGAGAGTTCACCTCAGAGCAGTGGAGAGTTTCCCTCTTACTGTAGCATGGCATAATAGCCTCTTGTTCTGCTTCCAAGTTGCTGCCAACCACCAGGGACCAACCACCAGACCATTTGCAAATATTGAGGTCTTTTGAGTTGAACTCTTCAATAGAATCCCAACAACGAAGCACAGAATTTAATTAGGAAGAAAAAAGAGAAAGGAACAGTAGTTCAACTTATTTTAAGACATCATGTAAATTATTAAAGTACAAATTTTCCTTTGGCATCCAACTGGAAATAACATACCGCGTGGGACGCTCACCTCCATAACCTTCTGGGGGGATGGGGGTTTACACAGCATACCTCCTTTCCTTCCCCACAGCACCTGTATATATGTATATATGTTTGTACACATTTATTACTCTATTTATTTATTTATCTTGTACATATCTGTTCTATTTATTTTATTTTGTTAGTATGGTTGGTTTTGTTCTCTGTCTCCCCCTTCTAGACTGTGAGCCCGCTGTTGGGTAGGGACTGTCTCTTTGTGTAGCCGACTTGTACTTCCCAAGTGCTTAGTACAGTGCTCTGCACACAGTAAGCGCTCAATAAATACGATTGATTGATTGATTGATTGATTGGCTCTGTTCAACTCTCTGTGGAACGAATGGAAAGTGACACGGATAGAGGATGGGCCTGAGTCAGAAGAATCTGGGTTCTAACCGTTGTTCTGCCACTGGTCTGCTGTGTGACCTTGGGCAAGTCACTTCTTTGTGCCTCAGTTCATGCATCGTAAAATGGGGATAAAGACTGTGAACCCCGTGTGGGACAGGGACTGTGTCCAACCTGATTAGCTTGTATCTACCCCAGTGCTTAGTACAGTGTCTGGCATATAGTAAGCACTTAACAAATACCATTTAAAGCAAACAACAACAACAAAAAACTAACATGGCCAGCTGAGTCAGAAGCTGCAAACAGCAGCAAACTGGGGCTACAAAATCATTCTGGAAAACAGGAGGTTAGCTAATGGGAGCACTAGAGCCACGGCAGGCAGGAGCAGTAGCAGAGGAACAGAAAGGAGAACACCTTGTTTAGTGCCCCGGATTCAGGCTTTATGCTTCTATCACCTGCTTTTATCACATAGGCTTTTATCACTTGCTCTGGCTACTGCTGGTCTTCATTCAGTCCAACAATCGAGAGTATTCTTTGAGCACCTACTGTGTGCAGAGCACTATACTGGGCACTGAGAGAGTGTAAGAAAGTTGATAGACATGATCTCTGCCCTCAAGGAGACTGTAGCCTAGTAGGGGAGTCAGTCACTATAACAAATTATGGGTAGGTTAGAAGTAAAAGCGTATAAAGATATGTGCATAAGTGCTCCACAGGATGGTGTGAGAATCCAAGGTCTTAGGTGACTTGGCTCCAGTCAGTGTTCTGGGTAAGGGGATAAAGGGAGATTGGGTAAGAAATAGAGAGGTTAAACACTGACACCAAAGGAAAATGTTTAAAAAAAAATGGAAAAAATTCAACTTTGGATGAGTTTATTAGATTAATATCTGAGTAAAGTCTTAAAGTAAAAAATAGCCATAATTTAAATATGACATTTTATCTGAAAGGGTGTTATGTGTCTTTAGGTAGAGGATTTGATCGCCATCTGTTTGCATTGAGATATCTAGCGGAATCCAGAGGTGAACCTATGCCTGAATTTTTCCTGGACTCAGCCTATCAAAAAATCAACTATAATATCATTTCAACTAGTACTTTAAGCAGTTCTGCCATTTTTCTGGGTGGATTTGGGCCAGTTGTGCCGGATGGATTTGGTATTGGCTATACTATAAGTGAGTCTTGGATAGGATGCAACATTATCAGTTATTTAGAAAGAGATGCAGGTGAGTTTTTGGAATGTCTTGAGGGTAGTTTGAATGATTTTTTTGATGTTTTTGAGGGAAAACCACTTGTGTAGGGATATAAGAAATGTTCTTAATTTAGAATTTACTTTTAAATATTTGGGGCTGCAAAAGTAATAATCTGAAATTAACTAGCGGGGTGGTAGGTTGTCATCCTCGTGTTCTCCTTTAGGGCATCTTTTGCCATAAATTTGTTTGAGTTATTGTCAATAAGAATTACAATTGAAACTCTGAGAATTTCTAGGTTAAGTGGATTAAATTTGTAGATTAATGGTTTTAATAAGCCTGAAAATAAAAGACCTTCTTTATTAGTGAATTGAAAAAATGATGCTTTTTTTCTTGGTAACTTTTTTCTTGGATTGTGTGTTCTAGCCTTAAGACCAAAAATCAAAGTCGTAATAAAAATTAATATTTCCAAACAGGTATTCTTCTTATTCTGTAAATTCCTGTATATTCTACCTCACATTTATTTTTCATTGCGTTTGTTGCCATTTTTCTAGGGTAATTTTATGTATTATCTCTGTACCTATGGAGTTAGAATAAAGAGAAAGTACATTACTGTACCACAGAAGGGAATTTCCTTAATGTGCCATAGTTGTATTGAGTTCATCAGTGTATATTCCCCAAGCATTTAGGACAGCATTACACTTCAGTGAAAACCTTCAATATATATTGGAGGCATGATGAGTGATGATGATAAGTGGGTTTAATTTGGCACTCTTAAGACATCCTCCCGTAGTTACTCTTTTGGCTTGTTATGACCTCAGAATCCACATTTCATTGATTTCAAGAAGTCAGTGCTTGCTGCCCTGCTCTGCCCCGCCCCCAAATCGTGCTACAATGTACACATTCATTGTTTCTCTTCCAGGCCACTTTCAAAGGGCCAGGCCTATATGACCACTTGACTTGGTATCCTTTTCCCTGGGGAATCTAATAATCATCCTGGCCAAATCTAACAGCCCAGATCAGCCTCTCTCTTTCTCCAACACAGTAACGCCCTTTTCTTTGAAGTGATTTTACCATCCACAGTTACCATCAGTATCTTGAGCAATGTGCTTTTTCCCTCATATCAAAGGAGCCCCGTCTTGTTGCTAATCCCTGGAAATCTACAACTGTTCTACCACTTCCATCCTAGCCTCATTCTCAGTCACTAGTATTTAGGCGGATGGTCCCAACAGGGGCCACCCAACCACGAAGAGAGAAGGTAAAAGTCAGTTTTTACTTCAGTAAGAGGAGCTGGGAATCAGCACTGCAATGGGAGGGAGAAGGCGGGTAGTGGGAGTCAAAACCATAGATGAGGAGAAGAAGTGGGGAGAAGCTCACTCACTTCTGCAAGGTGGGCAACCAGCACGGCTATCAAACAAAAACAAGGAAAAAGAATATCTTTCCATCAGAGTCCTGCTTGGGCTCAAATCTGTCCATTCCACAGAAACACGTTTGGGACTTAAGAATAAGAATGTTAATAATAATGGTATTTGTTAAATGCTTACTATGTGCCAGGTACTGTACTAAGCACTGGAGCAGACACAAGATAATCAGGTCCCACATGGGGTTCATAGTCTAAGTAGGAGGGAAAACAGGTATTGCCAGATAGCAGGTGGGGGAACTGAGGCACAGAGTACTGAAGTGACTTACCCAAGGTCACACAGTAGGTAAGTGGTGGAGCCGGGATTAAAACCTTAAATCCCCTGATTCCCAGACCCATGCTCTTTCCACTAGGCCGTGCTGCCTCTGAAGAACCCAAAAAATGCCATTTCTGTCCTAGTATTCTGTCTCTGGCCAAAGGATGCTTGGATGAACTAGCATCCTTTAACTTTCCCGTCTGTATCCCCATCTTGACTTCTAGAAACCAAGCATGGGGCACTCAACCATGTGCGTATTCAGATCCTTCATTAGCTATTTTCTGACCATGTATCCTACACTTTGTATCCTGTACTTGTTTGGACCAGGTATTTTTGGACCGGTAAGATTGGGCAAAGCCAACCACCAATGGGTTTAAATTGGGTTTCACACCTTCCAGCATCCTTTAGAAGGGACAGTTGGAACAATCATCACCTCACTTTTTTGGAAGGGAGATCCAGGCCTAATTTCCAATCCACTTCTCTCCAAGTGCCACATTTCTGAGACTCTGCATGCTTGACCCATTGCAGGTCTCTCTAAGGCAAGGGCTTGAGTCAGAGCACTTTAGCCTACCAACCTGCTTACAATAATAATAGTAATAATGTTGGTATTTGTTAAGCGCTTACTATGTGCAAAGCACTGTTCTAGGTGCTGGGGGGAATACAAGGTGATCAGGTTGTCCGACGTGGGGCTCACAGTCTTAATCCCTATTTTACAGATGAGGTAATTGAGGCACAGAGAAGTGAAGTGACTTGCCCAAGGTCAAACAGCAGACAAGTGGAGGAGCCGGGATTAGAACCCATGACCTCTGACTCCCAAGCCCGGGCTCTTTCCACTGAGCCGTGCTGTTTCTGTGGTTATATGGTGTCTCTAGGTCTTCTGCCAGAATCCTAGCCCACTGAATACATTTCTGTAGCTCTAGTACCATACTCTGATTTGTTTTCTATATTCTATGCCTCTGCTATTTGCAGTAATGACTTCTTGTGTGTTTGTGTTAACCTGTTTCTTCCTTTGGTCATCCTCTCTCCCATAGAGCCTGGTGGAGTGTGCTTAATAATAATGATTATTATTATTATTATTATTATTATTACTGTGGTATTTGTTCAGCACTTACTACATGCCAGGCACTGTACTAAGCGTTGGGGTGGATATAAGAAAATCGGGTTGGACACCATCCCTGTCCCATGTGGGGCTCACACTCTAGCTCCCCATTTTACAGATGAGGTACCGAGGCCCAGAGAAGTTAAGTGACTTGCCCAAGGTTATACAGCAGACAAGTAGAGGAGCTGTGATTAGAACCCATGACCTCCTGACTCCCAGGCTCCTGAATAATAATAATAATAATAATAATAATAAGAAATAATAATGGCATTTATTAAAGCACTTACTATGTGCAAAGCCCTGTTCTAAGCACTGGAGAGGTTACAAGGTGGTCTGGTTGTCCCACGTGGAGCTCAGTCTTCATCCCCATTTTACAGATGAGGTAACTGAGACACAGAGAAGTTAAGTGACTTGCCCAAAGTCACACAGCTGACAAGCGGCAGAGTCGGGATTTGAACCCATGACCTCTGACTCCAAAGCCCGGGCTCCTTCCACTGAGCCACGCTGCTTCTCAATACTCTTGATTGATTCATTGACAGAGCCTTCCCATTGAAGCCAGGTAGAGGTTTATGTAGTAATTAATAATTACCGTATTTATTAAACACTTCCTAGCTGTCAAGCACTGTGCTAAGTGCTGAGGCAGATACAAGACAATCTGATCAGACCCATCTCTGACCCACACGTGGCTCCTAAGAGGTCAGAAGAATAAATCCTTTAGCCCAATTTTGTAGGTGAGGCAGGTGAGGCACAGAGAGGTGAAGTCCCAAATAAATACCACTCAATAAATCAATCAATCAATAAATACGATTGATGATGATGATGATGAAGTCACTTTTCCAAGATCACACGGCAAGCCAGAAACAGAGTTCCTGAATCTCAATCCCCTGCTTTCCACCAGGCTAAGTGGACCGTGAAACGTAACGACAATCCGTCCCCAGTGAAAATATGGATAAGCCAGGGCAGAGCCAAAGGTCTGGGTCACAGAACAAAACTTTTTGATTCTGGTTCATCATTCAAAAATGACCTAGTACAGTAATGTATTTCTTTGTGAATTGCCACTCATTTATTCTCATTCTTCCTCCAGTTCCACAGGGCCTTGGTCAAGGGAAGGCACAGCCTTGTTTTCCCAGTCAGACCACTCCATTTCTACCTTCCCTGGGGAACGGAAAAAGCAGTCAGCAAGACCTCCCTACCTAGGGCTCCAGGAGTCTCAGGGCTGCAGGGGAGTTATCATGAGAGGCCTAGTTCCTCTACTAACACACACCCTTCCACCTCCGTCGACTCTGTATCATCATCACCATCATCATCCTGTATCATCGTCATCACCAATGGTATTTATTGAGCATTTACCATGTGCAACGGAGGTTGAGTTTTTGCAGAATCCCGTGTTAAGGAAAATTTATATCGGAGTACTAGCCGCGTAGCCGACTCAGTGCCCAGGCACACAGCCGTCTTTCACACCACATGGGGACTTGGCCAAAGAACCACCTCTATTTCTACTGTTGTGTTTTATCAAAACGTGTAATGAAAACACACACCCTGATAGAACTGAATGTACTTCCTCTCTGCCCCCACTGAATAGAGGAGGTGGCTACCTGGACCAAGATGGTGGTTGGGGAATGAATTCCAAGTATTCTGACTCATATTCTACCTACCATCTGACCTCCCTTGCTTTAAGTCCATTACTCATCCTCTCAGGCGGTGGAAGCTGGCAGCGGGGTGTGTAGACCACCAAATTAGGACTCGGGGCTGGGGGTTGGGATTTTTGAATGCAATTAATCTGTTATCGTTAATGCTAGTGGAGGGATCAGATATCAAGTAGAAGAAGATATCAAGGAGAAGCAGCGTGGCTCAGTGGAAAGAGCCCGGGCTTTGGAGTCAGACGTTATGGGTTCAAATCCCGGCTCTGCCACTTGTCAGCTGTGTGACTTTGGGCAAGTCACTTCACTTCTCTGTGCCTCAGTACCCTCATCGGAATAATGGGGATGAAGACTGTGAGCCCCCCGTGGGACAACCTGATCACCTTGTAACCTCCCCAGCACTTAGAACAGTGCTTTGCACATAGTAAGCGCTTAATAAATGCCATTATTATTATGATTATTATTAATAATAAGAAGCAGTGTGGTGTAATGGTTAGAGCATAGATCTGGGGGTCAGAATATTGTGGGCTCTGCCACTTGTTTGCTGTGTGACCTTGGGCAAATCACTTCACTTCTCTGGGCCTCAGCACCTCATCTGTAAAATGGGGATTGCAACTGTGTTCCCCACGTAGGACAGGGACTGTGTCCAACCTGATTTGCTTGTATCCACCCCAGCACTTAGTACAGTGCCTGGCACATACTAAGTGCTTAACAAATACCGCAATTATTACAATTATTATTGAGGGGGGAGTTTATTAGTAAAGAATTCTCTCTGCTTCAACAAGCTCAGTGAAGCCAAGAGATGGGATTCCTGGGGGGACGCCAAACAGGAGCTCTAGCGGGGAAGGATCAAAAGTTGGGGATATTTATTGTGGTCTTTATTGTTGTACGTTCCCAAGCGTTTAGTACAGCGTTCTGCACACAATAAGTGCTTAATAAATACGATTGAATGAATGAAAACAATCTAGGGAGGAAAATGCCCTCCCTCTGCCCATTCGCCAAGCTAGCTCTCTTCCTCCCTTCAAGGCCCTACTGAGAGCTCACCTCCTCCAAGAGGCCTTCCCAGACTGAGCCCCCTCCTTCCTCTCCCCCTCGTCCTCCTCTCCATCCCCCCCGTCTTACCTCCTTCCCTTCCCCACAGCACCTGTATATATGTTTGTACATATTTATTACTCTATTTATTTTACTTGTACTTATCTATTGTATTTATTTTATTTGGTTAATACGTTTGGTTTTGTTCTCTGTCTCCCCCTTCTAGACTGTGAGCCCACTGTTGGGTAGGGACTGTCTCTATATGTTGCCAACTTGGACTTCCCAAGCGCTTAGTACAGTGCTCTGCACACTGTAAGCGCTCAATCAATACGATTGATTGATTGACAGGGAAAAGGGGAGGACTATAGGAGAGAGCGAGATGTAGAAGCAGAAAGAAAGGGAGAGACAAAGGAAGCACTGCTGGAGCACAGAGGAGGGAAAGGGACGGGGTGGTCCAAGGCTCCTGCAGTGCTTCCTTTGTCTTTCCCTTTCTTTCTCCTTCTACATCTAGCTCTCTCCATATGCCGGGAGGCTCTGCTCCCATTACCTGCACATGGCCTCCAAGGAGGGCCATTTGGGCAATAAAGGTGGCAAGGCAAAACAATGTTCCAGCCCGGGCCGCCAGCGGACAGCAAGGAATCAATTTCAATTAGCGGAGACAAATTGCTCGATCAGTAATGACTCTTTCCCTTTCGGGACGAGGCATCTGGACAGGCGTTGTTCTAATTGAGCCACTAATGAAGTCAGTTGTTACCTTTCTCAATTTCAGCGATTTACCAGCACGTCGCACTTTTTACACCATTTATCTTCCAAGAGCATTCTTTGCGTGGAGTGAATTTCTCAGCTGTCCCAGTTAATCAAAGGTGATTTCTTTGGCATCATCATCATCATCATCAATCATATTTATTGAGCGCTTACTATGTGCAGAGCACTGTACTAAGCGCTTGGGAAGTACAAATTGGAAACATATAGAGACAGTCCCTACCCAACAGTGGGCTCACAGTCTTAAAGGGGGAGACAGAGAACAAAACCAAACATACTAACAAAATAAAATAAATAGAATAGATATGTACAACTAAAATAAATAAATAAATAAATAGAGTAATAAATATGTACAAACATATATACATATATACAGGTGCTGTGGGGAAGGGAAGGAGGTAAGATGGGGGGATGGAGAGGGGGACGAGGGGGAGAGGAAGGAAGGGGCTCAGTCTGGGAAGGCCTCCTGGAGGAGGTGAGCTCTCAGCAGGGCCTTGAAGGGAGGAAGAGAGCTAGCTTGGCGGATGGGCAGAGGGAGGGCATTCCAGGCCCGGGGGATGACGTGGGCCGGGGGTCGATGGCGGGACAGGTGAGAACGAGGCCTAACGGTGAGGAGATTAGCAGAAATAAACCCGTACTAATAGTTTTCTTTTAAGATTCAGATTTGAGTGTGAAAAGGAAGTTCAGATGGCACCACACCCTCTGTTCTGACGGGATAATAATAGTATTTTTTAATGCTTACTGTGTCGACTGTAAGCTCGTTGTGGACAGGGAACGTTTCTACCACCTTTGTTGTATTTTACTCTCCCAAGGACTTAGGACAATGCTCTCAGACATTTCAGCACCCAATAAATACCACTGATTACTAAGTGCTGGGGCAAATATAAGGTAATCAGATTGAACACAGTCCCTGTCCCACATGTGGTCCACAGTTTAACTGGAGACCAGATATTGAATCCCCATTTCACAGATGAGGGAATCGAGGCATAGAGAAGCAAAGTGACTTGCCCAGTGGCATGCATTCCAAGCGCTTAGTACAGTGCTCTGCACACAGTAAGCGCTCAATAAATACGATTGAATGAATGAATGCATTCATTCATTCAATCAATCGTATTTATTCAGGACTTGCTGTGTGAAGAGCACTGTACTAACCTCTTGGAAAGTACAACTCGGCTACAAATAGAGACAATCCCTACACAACAACGGGTTCCCAGCATGCCAGACTGTAAGCTTGTTGTGGGCAGGGAATGTGTCCCTGTCTGTTTATTGTTATATGGTACTCTCCCAAGGGCTTAGTACAGTGATCTGCACACAGTGAACTTAGTAAGTGTGTGGAAAGTACAATAGAACGATGAACAGACACATTCCCTGCCCGCAATTCATTCATTCTTTCAATCGTATTTATTGAGTGCTTACTGTGTGCAGAGCACTGGACTAAGTGCTTGGGAAGTACAAGTTGGCGATGACCGCTGATGGAAAAGTGCGACTGCCTTGCCCTGGAGTCAGGACTTCCCTTCAAGGCCCTACTGAGAGCTCACCTCCTCCAGGAGGCCTTCCCAGACTGAGCCCCTTCCTTCCTCTCCCCCTCGCCCCCCTCTCCATCCCCCCCATCTTACCTCCTTCCCTTCCCCACAGCACCTGTATATATGTATATCTGTTTGTACATATTTATTACTCTATCTATTTATTTTACTTGTACATATCTATTCTATTTATTTTATTTTGTTAGTATGTTTGGTTTTGTTCTCTGTCTTCCCCGTTTAGACTGTGAGCCCACTATTGGGTAGGGACTGTCTCTATATGTTGCCAAATTGTACTTCCCAAGCGCTTAGTACAGTGCTCTGCACACAGTAAGCGCTCAATAAATACGATTGATGAGGAAGAGGAGGAGGACTTTTGGGGCATGTCCCTTAGGGGAAAGGGGCCCATGGGAAGGGGCCTGGGGAAGGCAGATACTTTTTCCATTATTATTATTATTATTGTTGTTGTTGTTAATAATAACAATAGTATTTGTTAAGCACTTACTACGTGCCAGGTACTGGAGTGGACGCAAGCAAATTGGGTTGCCCTGTCTCATGTGGGGCTCACAGTCTCATACCCCATTTTACAGATGAGGTAACTGAGGCCCAGAGAAGAAAAGTGCCTTGCCCAAGGTCACACAGCAGACAAGTGGCAGAGCCAGGATTAGAACGCATTCATTCAATCATACTTATTGAGCGCTTACTGTGTGCAGAGCACTGTAGTAAGCGCTTGGAAAGTACATGTCGGCAACATATAGAGACGGTCCCTACCCAACAACGGGCTCCCAGTCTAGAAGACGGGCTCACAGTCTCCCAGGCCTGTGCTCTATCCACTGTGCCTTGCTGCATTAGACTGTCCAAATTGGAGAAGTAGAAGCTAATGGGAAGAGCATGGCCCAGGGCAGCAGAGGACCTGAGTTCTAAACCTGACTCTGCCACTTGGCTGCTGTGCAACCTCGAGGAAGTCACATAACTCCCCCGTCCCTCCGTTTTGTCACTTGGAAAATGGAGGTTTAAATACTTGTTCTCACTCCCACGTAGACTTGGGAGGCCCACACGGGACAGGGACCATGTCTGATCTGATTATCTTTTATCTACCCCAGCACTTAGCACAGTGCGGGCCACATAGTAAGCACTTTACACATACCACAATTATTGCAATTATTAAAGCAGCGTGGCTCAGTGGAAAGAGCCCGGGCTTTGGAGTCAGAGGTCATGGGTTCATTCATTCATTCAATCGTATTTATTGAGCGCTTACTGTGTGCAGAGCTCTGTACTAAGCACTTGAGAAATACAAGTTGGCAACATATAGAGACGGTCCCTACCCAACAGTGGGCTCACAGTCTAGAAGGGGGAGACAGAGAACAAAACCAAACATATTATTTATTTTATTTTGTTAGTATGTTTGGTTTTGTTCTCTGTCTCCCCCTTTTAGACTGTGAGCCCAATGTTGGGTAGGGACTGTCTCTACGTGTTGCCAATTTGTACTTCCCAAGCGCTTAGTACAGTGCCCTGCACATAGTAAGCACTCAATAAATACGATTGATGATGATGATGATGATGATGATATTAACAAAATAAAATTAATAGAATAAACATATACAAATAAAATAGAGTAATAAATACGTACAAACGTATATACATATCCCAGCTCTGCCAATTGCCAGCTTTGTGACTTTGGGCAAGTCACTTAACTTCTCTGTGCCTCAGTTACCTCATCTGTAAAATGGGGATTAAGACTGTGAGCCCCCCATGGGACAACCTGATCACCTTGTAACCTCCCCAGGGCTTAGAATGGTGTTTTGCACATAGTAAGCGCTTAATAAATGCTATCATTATTATTATCATTATTATCTTATTATTATTGTTGTTGTTGTTGGAGCTTCCTGAGGTAAAATCCCGGATGGTCTCTTCCACCTGGGGCATCTTGGAAGCATGAGGCTTGTCTCGTCTCCCCCGGGCTTTTCTTGCAGAAAAGAAACCCAGTCCCTAACGCAGCTGCAGCCCCGAGGGCTAGGGCTCCTGCCCCGTCGCCGAGAAGAGCAGCCATCCAAGGGCTTCACAGCATCTCCATCCAGATGGACAAAATCCAATACCAAACTCCTGCAGCTGCATCCCACTGGCACATTCGGGTAGCCAACTGACCTCTCCCACCGCTTACTGAAGGACATCAGCCCTGCAGAGGAGGCTATCTGTAACATCCAGGTAGTGGAAGGTATCTCTTAATAAATGCTATTATTATTATTATTATTATCATCTTATTATTATTGTTGTTGTTTTGGAGCTCCCTGAGGTAAAATCCCGGGTGGTCTCTTCCACCTGGGGTATCTTGGAAGCATGAGGCTTGTCTCGTCTCCCCCGGGCTTTTCTTGCAGAAAAGAAACCCAGTCCCTAACGCAGCTGCAGCCCCGAGGGCTAGGGCTCCTGCCCCTTCGCCGAGAAGAGCAGCCATCCAAGGGCTTCACAGCATCTCCATCCAGATGGACAAAATCCAATACCAAACTCCTGCAGCTGCATCCCGCTGGCACATTCGGGTAGCCAGTTGACCTCTCCCACCACTTACTGAAGGACATCAGCCCTGCAGAGGAGGTTCTCTGCAACATCCAGGTAATGGAGGGTATCTCTGACAGGGGGCTGTGGATCCATGCACTTAAATCTGCTCTCTTTGGGCATTTGTTCTTCATCCCACCCTCTCAGCCCCATAGCACATCCCATCAATTACTTATTTGTATTAACGTCTGTCTCCCCCTCTAGACTATAAGCTCATTTTGAGCAGGGAACATGTCTACCAACCGTGTTGTATTGTAAACTCTCAAGCACTTTGTACAGTGTTCTGCACACTGTAAGCTCTCAGGAAAAAACATTGACTGACTGATTTATCGTGGAGGACCAACATGGGCTGTACCTGGGGAAATGAGGAAACTGCTCCACTAGACTGTAAGCTGCATGAAGGCAGGGATTGTAACTGCCAAGTATTGTACTGCACGTAGTGCAGTGGCCTGCACTCAGTAAGTGCTCCGTGAATACCAGTGATTGATTGATTGATTGATTGTTGAGATTCCACGACGCAAAACAAGTTCTCAGCCCGAAACCAACCTACCTGTTGTCGAGGCTTATGAGGCTCTTCCTTTTCTTCCTGAGTTCCAAGTGGATTTTGAAATGGAAGCATCACGGGTACAGAGGATCCTTATCCCTGAACTCTAATGCAGCTGTAGCCCTTGCCGAGGACCTAACCAAAAGCAGGCCAGCCATGTGATTTGCATTTCTTGGATAAATTTTCATACTCGCGGTAGTACTGGTGGTAGTAATCAAGAGTAATAGTTTTCCCTCATTCAGTCATTCATTCATTCAATCGTATTTATCGAGTGCTTACTGTGTGCACAGCACTGTACTAAGCGCTTGGGAAGTACAAGTCGGCAACCTATAGAGACGGTCCCTACCCAACAACGGGCTCACAGACTAGAAGGGGGAGACAGACAACGAAACAAAACATGTAGACAGGTGGCAAAATCGTCAGAACAAATAGAATTAAAGCTATATGCACATCATTAACAAAATTAATAGAATAGTAAATATGTGTAAGTAAAATAGAGTAATAAATCTGTACAAATATATACAAGTGGTTTGGGGAGGGGAAGGAGGTAGGGCGGGGGGATGGGGAGGAGGAGAGGAAAAGGGAGCTCAGTCTGGGAAGGCCTCCTGGAGGAGGTGAGCTCTCAGTAGGGCTTTGAAGGGATGTAGAGAGCTGGTGGATGTGTGGAGGGAGGGCATTCCAGGCCAGGGGAAGGATGTGGGCCGGGGGTCGACTGCGGGACAGGTGAGAACGAGGTACAGTGAGGAGGTTAGTGGCAGAGGAGTGAAGGGTGCGGGCTGGGCTGGAGAAGGAGAGAAGGGAGGTGAGGTCTGCATCACCTATGCACTTGGATCTGTACCCATTAAGTACTCAATAGTCACCCCACCCTCAGCCCCCCAGCCTTTATGAACATATCCATCATTCATTTCAATGTCTGTCACCCCCTTTAGACTGTGGGCCCCTTGTGGGCAGGGAATGTGACTGTCAACTCTGCTGTAGTGTAATTCATTAATTATGGTATTTATCAAGTGGTTTCTATGTGCCAAGCACTGCAGTAAGCACTGCGGTAGATACAAGATATGGTAGAGAAGCGGCGTGGCTCAGTGGAAAGAGCCCGGGCTTTGGAGTCAGAGGTCATGGGTTCAAATCCCAGCTCTGCCAACTGTCAGCTGTGTGACTTTGGGCAAGTCACTTCACTTCTCTGGGCCTCAGTTACCTCATCTGTAAAATGGGGGTGAAGACTGTGAGCCCCCCGTGGAACAACCTGATCACTTTGTAACCCCCCCCAGCACTTAGAACAGTGCTTTGCACATATTAAGCGCTTAATAAATGCCATTATTATTATTATTATTACTCTCCCAAGCACTTAGTACAGTGCTCTGCACTTAATAAGCACTCAATAAGTACCATAGATTGACTGATGGTAATGGCACCTTCTGTATGAAAGCACAGTCTTTTGGGAAAAACACAGGTGAGCACCCAAGCCCTAGGGAGATTAGGTTAAACAAATCAAATAAAGTGAATAAGGTCCAAACCCCCCATGCACAAGGAGGTGAATGTGAAATGCAGATGAGAGAGTTAAAACATATTCAGGAGCCCTGGTAGGGGGCTTTTAAGCCCCTCTCCCTCCAGACTGTAAACTCACTGTGGGCAGGGAACATGCCTACCCACTTTGTTATAGTGTAATCTCCCAAGTGTTCTGCACACCGTAAGTGCTCAATAAATATGATTGACTGGCTGTCCCCATGATAACAGCTGTTGGTCCCATTCCCCAGTGCAATTCATTCCCAGGCTCCGTCCCCAGAGGAGGGCGAGAGTTTGAGAAAGCCCATAGGGAAAATCAATCAACTAATCAATCAAAGATATTTAAGCACCTACTATGTGCAGAACACTGTTCTAAAGGCTTGGGAAACTACAATGCAGTAGAGCTGAGAGACACGATCCGTGCCCACAAAGAGCTTACGGGTCTAGAGGGTGAGACGGGCATTTAAAAAAATGACAAAAAGAGAGTGGGGTGAGCATCAGGTCCTTAAAGGGAACTAATGCAAGTGCGTAGGTGTTGCAGAGGGGCGGGTGG
Organism: Tachyglossus aculeatus; assembly: GCF_015852505.1. Classification (NCBI taxonomy): domain Eukaryota; kingdom Metazoa; phylum Chordata; class Mammalia; order Monotremata; family Tachyglossidae; genus Tachyglossus; species Tachyglossus aculeatus. The sequence goes on along the minus strand of NC_052088.1, from coordinate 27,962,813 downwards.
GTAAGGAAAATGAGTGTTTAATCCAGGCTTCTTGGAGGAGATGTGATTTTAGGAGGGCTTCGAAGGTGAACTGTCAGCTATGAAGTGGGAGGGAGTTCTAGGCTAGAGAGAGTGGATGGGGGCGAGGGGTCAGAGGGAGGAGATGAGAGAACGAGGTACAGGGGGTACAGGAGTGTTCCTCACTCCTCAAGAACCCCCAGTGATTGCCCATGTGAGCCCGTTGTTGGGTAGGGACCGTCTCTATATGTTGCCAACTTGTACTTCCCAAGCACTTAGTACAATGCTCTGCACACAGTAAGCGCTCAATAAATACGATCGAATGAATGAATTCACCTCCGCATCAAATGGAAACTCCCTACCATCGGCTTTAAAGCCCTGAATCATCTTGCCCCCTCCTGCCTTACCTCATTGCTGTCTTACCACAACCCAACCCACACATTTTGCTCTCTGGTGCCAACTTGCTGTGCTGGATCTAACCTATCTCACCACCACCTCTCCCCTACATCCTGCCTCTGTCCTGGAATGCCCTCCCTCTTCATATCCGACAATTACTCTCCCCCGCTTCAATGCCTTATTGAAGGCAAATCTTCTCCAAGATGCATTCCCTAAGGCCTCTTTTCCTTTTCTTCCACTCCACGTTGCCCCGACTTGCTCCCTTTATTCATCCCACCAACCAGCCCCGCAGCATTTATGTACATACCTGTAATTTATTTATATTAATGTCTGTCTCCCCCTCTAGATTGTAAACTCGTTGTCTGGTATATTGTACTCTCCCAAGTACTTAATACTGTGCTCTGCACGCAGTAAGCTCTCAATCAATATGACTGACAATGAATGAATGAGGGGAGAAGGACAATGGGGCAGAAGGGTTCTGCTCACTGGCCTCCACGAGTAGACCTGGCAGAGGGAAGGCCTAGGGTGCGAGAGTTACCCAGGGTCTTGGGCAGATCCCAGTGGCAGTGCCCAACCAGGGGATCCTAAGGAGCCCAAGTCCAGAGCCTACATAGCCCCCTCCAAAACTTTGGGCATCAGGTAGTGGGAGATTGTTTCAGCCTGTCCCACCCACCTCCTATCACAGGTGTTAATGGTCTGGGACTTCCGGAGTGTGGTGGGGAATTTTATGAATTTCCTTTCCTCTCTCATTATCCTCTACCTTCTCTTCCCTGACCTCAAAATGTCCCTGCACACCAAGAATGGTACTACCTGCCCTGCACCCTTTTTCAGAGTGGAGGGGGTGAGGAAAGGGGTGGGACTTTTACATTCTCTCAGGGTATTGGCTGGGTGGAAAGGTCAGAAGGCCCCAGTGCTTAGAACAGTGCTTTGCACATAGTAAGCGCTTAATAAATGCCATTATTATTATTATTATCATTATTATTATTATTATTCTCTGAGCCTCAGTTACCTCATCTGTCAAATGGGGATGAAGACTGGGAGCCCCCCGTGGGACAACCTGATCACCTTGTAACCTCCCCAGCGCTTGGAACAGTGCTTTGCACATAGTAAGCGCTTAATAAATGACATTATTATTATTAAGTACCATTATTATTACTAGAGAAGCAGCGTGGCTCAGTGGAAAGAGTACAGGCCTTGGAGTCAGAGGTAACGGGTTCAAATCCTGGCTCCGCCAATTGCCAGCTGTGTGACTTTGGGCAAGTCACTTCACTTCTCTGTGCCTCAGTTACCTCAACTGTAAAATGGGGATTGACTGTGAGCCCCCTGTGGGATAACCTGATCACCCTGTAAGCTCCCCAGCGCTTAGAACAGTGCTTTGCACATAGTAAGCGCTTAATAAATGCCGTCATCATCCCCTAATCCTTTCAAGGTGCCTTTCACCAACCGAGCAGCGGATCACAGGGCATTTCCTGAAGCCTAATGTCCATCTGAGGTTAATGTTGCCCTTGAGCAGCGTCAGCCCATTAGCATTTCCAAGCGGGTCATAAATCTACAGGAAACGTTCTGCCCTGTGATGGCTGTTGTTAAACCAAGCCTGGATGGAATTCCGTCCAATAATTTCCAGAAGTGGTTGGGGAGGGACTGTATATGTTGCCAACTTGTACTTCCCAAGCGCTTAGTACAGTGCTCTGCACACAGTAAGCGCTCAATAAATATAAATATAAAGTATAACAATATAAAGCTTAACAAATGCCATCATTATTATTATTATTATTATTAAATACGACTGATTGATTGATTGTTGGAAAGAATGCCTGTTTGCCGATTCAAGGGAGCGCCACCTGGTGGGCACTTAGGGGGATCATAACACTGACCAGTGCTCGCTAGGATCATTTTCTTCGGGGTTTATAACTCGAAAATGTCGTCTGTGGAGCTGAAAATTTCACTTCACCCTGGTGTATGAATAGCCTGAATGAATATTCAGGCTAAAATACAGAGAAATCATGAAATGAGTTGGGAGTGGGGGGGCGGTGACAGGGTTCAAGACAGTTGTTTCCTCAATTTATGTCCCACATGGGGCTCATTCATTCATTCATTCAGTCGTATTTATCCATTCATTCAATCGCATTTATTGAGCGCTTACTGTGTGCAGAGCACTGTACTAAGCTGGGCGCTTACTGTATGCAGAGCACTGTACTAAGCGCTTGGGAAGTACAAGTTGGCAACATATAGAGACGGTCCCTACCCAACAGTGGGCTCACAGTCTAGAAGGGGGAGACAGAACAAAACATATTAACAAAATGAAATAAATGGAATATGTACAAATAAATAGAGTAACAAATACGTACAAACATATATACAGGTGCTGTGGGGAGGGGAAGGAGGTAAGGCGGGGGGATGGGGAGGGGGAGGAGGGGGCTCAGTCTGGGAGGGCGCCCTGGAGGAGGTGAGCTCTCAGTAGGGCCTTGAAGGGAGGAAGAGAGCTAGCTTGGCGGATGGGCAGAGGGAGGGCATTCCAGGCCCGGGGGATGACCTGGGCCGGGGGTCGACGGAGGGACAGGTGAGAACGAGGCACAGTGAGGAGATTAGCGGCAGAGGAGCGGAGGGTGCGGGCTGGGCTGCAGAAGGAAAGACGGGAGGTGAGGTAGGAGGGGGTGAGGGGATGGACAGCCTTGAAGCCCAGGGTGAGGAGTTTCTGCCTGATGCATAGGTTGATTGGTAGCCACTGGAGATTTTTGAGGAGGGGAGTAACATGCCCAGAGCGTTTCTGGACAAAGACAATCTGGGCAGCGGCGTGAAGTATGGATTGAAGTGGGGAGAGACAAGAGGATGGGAGATCGGAGAGGACGCTGATACAGTAGTCCAGATGGGATAGGATGAGAGCTTGAACGAGCAGGAGGTTCGTTCAAATCATGAAATGAGTTGGGGGTGTGGGGCGGTGTCGGGGTTCAAGACAGTTGTTTCCTCAATTTACGTCCCACATGGGGCTCACAGTCTTAATCCCCATTTTACAGATGAGGTAACTGAGGCCCAGAGAAGTTAAGTGATTTGCCCAAAGTCACACAGCAGACAAGTGGCGGAGTCAGGATTAGAACCCATGATGACCCCGATCTGTCTTTGAGGTGCCTTTTACATGCCTAGCCGATCAGTCATCTCTGTGATTCTCCTCTGACTCCCCCTGCATCCTTTTAAATTACAAACCTCAGAACCAAATACAGTATTCAGATTCTACATCAGGTTCATGTTTATTCATTTCAGAACTATACTTTCCATTGTTAAAAAAAGGTAATGCCAGACTGATTGATTGTTTTTTCCAGTGCCTTGTGTATAGAAATGTTCCACATCTATAGAAATACTTGTTTGTTATTGCCAAATTTGAGATTAGGCACTTCCTTGTTTAAGCATTTTAGAAATTAGCAGTTGTTTATATTTTTCAGAAGCATAATAATCCGAGTCATACGCAATACTTGTATCTGAAAGAGTCACGTAAACATTTCCGTTCTTTACGGTCACAACATGAATCCTTTGCTTCACTCCTTTGGAGCACCATTCTGGAACTGCTGCTGGATTCTTGGGATCTATTGATTGATATAATCCTTCTCCTGTTGCCAGAGTAATTTTATATTTATGCCACGGGCAAACAATACATGACTGTCCATTGAAGTCCTGGAGGGGAAAAACAAATTAAGCGGATTAAATTGTTTAGAATCTGAAATTTTCCTAGTTAGCCTCTCAAATCTCGAAGCCAGCATTGTGCTAACATCTAACACACTGCAGTGAAATGTCTAAGAATAGAACTGGTTTACCGAAACAACCTAATGGTTTCTAAACAATCTTGCAGCCTACGGGTGCACAATGGTTCCAAGAAAGGGTAAGCATTTTTTTTTACCCTGCCATCATCTTCGAATATCAAAGAACTACCATATTGTCATCAGTTTCTTTCCTCCGCAGAACAAGCGTCTGATCAGGTGAAGTATTGGTAGCTGGCATATCTAGGATCTAGTATGCAGCAGGTTCTCATATAGTACATATTTCACTGGGTGTTTTGGATAAAACACTATGGGAAAATTTGGGATTGTTCTTCCAAAAACATCCATCCGGACAGAATGTCAGAAGACAAGGGTGAGTGCGCGGCTGGTGAGAAGCACAGTGGCCTAGTGGAAAGAGCCCAGGCTGGGAGTCAGAGGACCTGGGTTCTCCAGCTCTGCCACTTGTTTGCTGTGTATGACCTTGGATAAGTCATTTACCTTCTCTCTGCCTCTGTTACCTTATCTGTAAAATGGAAAGTAAGACTGTGGGCCCCACATGGGACCCGGATTGAGTCCAAACTGATTAGCATGTATCTATCAAAGCACTTGGCATATAGTAAGTGTTCAATAAAGACCATTAAAAAAAAAGAAGGGATGGCACCATATTTTTTTAAGGAGAGGGTCTAGCCTCCTTTTTCGCAGAAAAGATGGTCTCAGGCAGAAGGAAGAGGGTCAGGAAGAAGAAAGCTGGAGGAGGTCGGCTTGGAAGGAATGAAGAGCATGAGCTGAGGGGCTGTGACAGAAGAAAGTAGATTGGTAAAAGTGAGTCAGCTGGTGAAGAGGAGCCTTGACTCCAATGATCAGGAGTTGTTGTTTACTAGGAGAAGCACTGGGGAGCAATTGGAGAACTCTGCGGAGGCGAGGAGAGCGGTCTTACCCATACTGATGGGAAAATTAGGAAAAGGAGATTTAGGAGAGAAGAATGAGTTCAGCTTCAGTACCAGTTCTTGGCAAAACTCACACTAACATACTTTCTATTTCACTTGTTTGGCAATGTCCACGGCAAGTAATGGAAAGACCACAGGTCTGGAAGTCAAAGGAGTTGGTTCTAATCCTGGCTCCAGTCCTTGTCTTCTGGGTGACCTTGGGCAAGTCGCTTCAACTTGTCTGTGTCTCAGTCTCCTCGTCTTTAAAATGGGGATTAAATATCTGTCCTCCCTCCCCCTTCGTCTGGTAGCCCTATGGGGGACAGAGATAACCGTGTCTGATCTGATTACTGTGTATATTCCCCAGCATTTAGTAAATACAATGTTTGGCATGTAGTGCTTAAACAAGTACCAGATATTCTGAGTAAGAACTCATCACCCCTCTCTGCTTTGTCCATACCTTCCCCTTAGCAGCCATTCAGTGTGCCTGCTGCTACTCTGCCATCACCTGTTAGATTGCAATTTAATTTCAGGGATTGAGGTAAGAGATTCAAGTACTTCAAGTGAATTGTTTTTAACTGATGGTGGACTCAGATAATTTTTTTTATGGGTCTTGTTAAGCGTTTACTATGTACCAGGCACTGTGCTAAGCCCTGGGGTACATACAACCTAATCCGGTTGGACACAGTCCCTGTCCCACATGAGGCTCACAGTGACAATCCCCATTTTACAGATGAGGTAACTGAGGCATAGAAAAGTGAAGTGCCCTGCCCAGAGTCCTATAGAAGAAACGTGGCAGAACTAGGATTAGAACCCAGGTCCTTCTGACTCCCAGGCTTTACCCATTAGGCCACACTGCTCCTCATTAAAATAACTGAAAATAAGGCAGCATTAGTCTGATCAATTCTAATTTATTCCAACTGAAATCATTTTGCCAAAGTGATATGTGCATGTTTAGAACTGAACATTACTAGGTAGAGAAAAGTATCATTCTGTTGAAGGCAGATTAAATTTTTACCTACCTCTATTTCTCCTAAATGGAGAGGTCCCCCAGCATCTGAAATGAAATGAGAGGTAGCATTACGGTCACCTAACAGGTACATGTCTTGTTTTCTGTAACCTCGTTGTGGACAGGGATCACATCTACCAACTCTATCGTTCTGTACTCTCCCAAGCAGTTAGTACAGTGCTCTGCCCGCAGTAAGCACTCAATAAATACCACTGGTGACTTGATTCCTCTTAGTCATCGCATAAGCACTAGGAGTACAACGGCAAGAATCTTACGGTAACAGCGGTTATCCATGGCATGAAATTCTCCTTTGTGGTAGAAAACAACAACTTCTCTGTTATGGACCATGGCTGTTTTTCTTTCCAATTTTTTAAGGTCGGCTTCCTGCCCTACACAGACAGGAGAATAGTCTTCCAGCGTAACAGAATCTTGGTCGGAGCCCTGCCGATCCATGTTCTGTGAATAAAAATGAACCAGGAACAATCAGCTGGAACGTTACTAGGTGTCTGGAGAAGAGAGATCTTTGCTTTTTCTACAGGGATTTCCCCATGATAACCCTTGGCTTTTAGCCCTGTTTGCTGATGGCACTTTTGGATTTTTATGCTGCTACTTCTCACAGAGTCCTGGCTCTTCGAGATAGTGCTGCAAAGTCCACCATGGCCTAAACACCCCCTTTCTTCTTTCTCTTCCCCTCTGAGGCATTTTGACTGACATACAGGATGATTAAAGCCCGTTTCAATTTAGCATTAGATAATGACAAGGCTATTTAGCAAAACAAATGCCAGATTTCTAGTATATTCAGACTGACTAGGATGTGGATGATAACACATAAAAAAAAGTATTTACATACGGGTATAGTTTAAAAAAAATGCAAATATACATTGCTATTTGGTCATGTAATCATACTGTGTTATCGTTGTTAATTTTTTTACATTTTTTTACAGAATTCAATATTCTGGACTTCAGGAACATTTAATAGTATTTGCTTAGCATTTACTATGTGGCAAGTACATAGTACTTGCCTCCCCCTCCTCCCCCTCTCCCCCTCGTCCCCCTCTCCATCCCCCCCTTCTTACCTCCTTCTCTTCCCCACAGCACCTGTATATATGTATATATGTTTGTACATATTTATTATTCTATTTATTTATTGATTGATTTTACTTGTACATATCTATTCTATTTATTTTATTTTGTTAGTATGTTTGGTTTTGTTCTCTGTCTCCCCCTTTTAGACTGTGAGCCCACTGTTGGGTAGGGAATGTCTCTAGATGTTGCCAATTTGTACTTCCCAAGCGCTTAGTACAGTGCTCTGCACATAGTAAGCGCTCAATAAATACGATTGATGATGATGATGATAGTACGCTTTAGAAGGTTTATACTTTGTTTAGCACTCTTACTGATCCCTGATACTATTTCCAGAGAATAATGAGAGTGCTAACTGGGATACAGCTCTATTCTGTACTTTGCCTGGCTGCTGCAGTGACCAGAGAGGTAAGAATCAGCAGGCTCCGACTATCCCTCTGACTGAACAGAGCATCTCTAAGGGAAAGGTGCTTGTCAGTAGAAATTTGGTCCCTCCATGGGGCCAGTGGTTTCTCCCTTGCCCTCCACCCCACCAGTCTTAGAGGCAGGCCAAGCCAGGGGCCCCTCCATCAGTGGGAGAGAAGAGTCCTTTCTCCACACTCCTTGAAAACTACCACTTCCTCCTACCTTTTTTGCCACAGTGTTGGAAATGCTCTTCCAGGAAGCCTTCCCTAACTAACCTTTCATCTCCCCACTCTACTTACCTTCCTTACTGGGTCACCCATGCATTTGAGTCCTCATAATAATAATAATAATAATGGCATTTATTAGGCGCTTACTATGTGCACTGTTCTAAGCACTGGGGAGGTTACAAGGTGATCAGGTTGTCCCACAGAGGGCTCACAGTCTTAATCCTCATTTTACAGATGAGGTAACTGAGGCACAGAGAAGTTAAGTGACTTGTCCAAAGTCACACAGCTGACAATTGTCGGAGCCAGGATTTGAACCCATGACCTCTGACTCTTTCCACTGAGCCACGCTGCTTCTCATCCCCTAAGCATTTAGCTACTCAACCTCCCCCGGCCCCGGCACCAAACACACACATTTCAAACACAACCGGCACGTACAGACATATCCTCAGACTGGTTGCTTCCCCTACCTATAATTTATTTTCATGTTTATTCCCACCCCCACCACATCTCCCCCACAGAAACACACACACACAAGAATAGAAGATCTTTGAGGTCAGGGATAGTGTCTGCTAATGCGACAGTACACTCTCAAGTGCTTAGTACATTGCTCTGCACACAGTAAGCACTCAATAAACATCACTTACCAACTGCTGTCTGCTTCATTCTTCTGACATTAGAGAACCATATAACACAGAGGGTGATCGACCTCAGGGCATAAGGCAAACGATGAGTATGATGTCATTCTAACACACCAGTCTCCAAGCACCCCAGAAGCCCCAGTGCCCATTTCCTGGGTGGCAGTGCCACTTCCAATCTAGGACAGCTGCTTCTAAGACCCTCCCTGCTGGTGTGGGCATTTTCCACTCTCTGCCTCCTTCCTGTGTAGGAAGCAAGGCCCCCCCCCCCCCCCCGATTTAAGTCTGCCATGGTAGCAGAATTCTCCAGAGCTGCCAACTCGGTGATCCAGATCCAAAAGGGGAAGTGATGGGAGCTGCAGCGTGATTACAGCTTCCCATTAGAGCCCGTTCTGCCCCATTCACCTGGAATTGGGCACGCCAACATTGTTTGTTGCTGTTGCACGGTTTAGGGCCTTATAAGTGCAGGGTGTGAAATGGCTCTCTAGGGGCCTGCAGGTGAATTATCACCACAGGGTGACTGAAGCACTGGAGAGGCTGGGGTATATGTACCCCATATATATGTATGTATATATGTATATGTTTGTACATATTTTTTACTCTATTTATTTATTTATTTATTTTATTTGTACATATCTATTCTATTTATTTTCTTTTGTTAGTATGTTTGGTTTTGTTCTCTGTCTCCCCCTTTTAGACTGTGAGCCCACTGTTGGGTAGGGACTGTCTCTATATGTTGCCAATTTGTACTTCCCAAGCGCTTAGTACAGTGCTCTGCACATAGTAAGCGCTCAATAAATACGATTGATGATGATGATGGGGACCTATCATTTCAGAGGGTTTCCTGGCTTGTTTTTTTTTTTATGTCTGAGTCAGATTGGTTGGAAACTCCATGAGAGACTGAAACGACGACTCGAGCTGCAGAACGAAAATGAACTCTTGCTTTTGATTTTTCTCAGTTTATACATCCCACTTGAAATGAATGGCAAGCCAGACATTCCCAGTGGAGGTACCTTTCCCCCACCTCCTCTGCAATGTCAGTTAGTGTATTACTGCAGCAGGGCTGTGCCTCCCTAAGCATCTAGCTTACAAACTGGAAGCCAGTGGCCCCGAGATTTCCATTGTGAAACACCCTGAGAAAAGTCCAAACAAGAGGTGGTTTCAGTCCCTTATATTCATGAAGCAGAAAACTTCTCATTCACATCAATCCATTTAGAATGTAGATCTGAGGGCAGGGCCCATGTATTTTCCTTCTAATGCCCCCTAATACGCCCCTAGCATAGCACTCTGAGCAGTAGGCACCTAATAAATACCAAAGTGGGAGATGAGAGTCTAGGACTTGATTTTTCAGGATCATTAATTTCCCTCCTTTTCCTCCCTTCGGCCATTTTGGCCACTCAACTGTTATTAATTGTGGTGGTCATGGTGATAATGATAGAGTATACTAAAATATATCACGCCCAATGTGAGTCGCCAGAGGAAATACAGTGAAAATTAGTCACCATGCCCACCTGACTTCAAGGAGCTCATTATCTAAAATACAGGAGGCACATTCAAAGAGAAAAACGTCACAGAGAAAAAACAAAAGTCCAAAATTTATAAGTCCAAACAAGGAGCTCTGGGTGTCAGAGGACGTGGGTCCTAATCCCAGCTCCACCACTGGTGTGCTGCATGATCTTGGGCAAGTCACTTCACATCTCTGTGCCTCGGGTTCCTCATCTGTAAAATGGAGATTCGATACTTGGTCTCCCTTCCCCTTAGACTTTAAGCCCTGTGAGGGACAGGGACTGTATTCAGCCTGCTTATATTGTTTCTACTCCACTGCTTAGTACAGTGGTTAGCACACAGTAAATGCCTAACAAATACCACAGTTATTTATTTTGGATTGCCAAACCCAATGGCCTGGGGTGCCACCCTATGACACCCTCAGTAGGAGTTGCAAAGATCTTGTTAACAGCTTAGGGAAAGGTTTAATTGAGGACTACAATGAAACTAATGACTAAAGTTTAGGTTTGAGATTTCAAATTGCAATGCTCCTTGTGTTAAAAAAACAACACAAAAACCTAACCCACGGCAGCTAAACAGTAAATTTTAAAGTAGAAACCAACTACACTCCTGAGACCTAACAAAATTGTTCCTTACCAAGGAAATATTAAATGTACAATTTCAAACACTAGAGAAATAACAGGCAAAGTCAGAGTAACTCACAATTTGAGAGAGCCATTGCAGCACTTTCAATGAGCAGAAAAGTTTACATTAAGCAGGTCTTCCCAAACCTGTGGGGACTTTCAGTCAATTAGCCTGTATTAGATTGTAAGCTAACTGAGGGAAAGGATGGAGCCTACTCACTTTATCGTGCTCTCCCAAGCACTTATTATAATGCTCTGCACATAGTAACCACTCAAAAAACACCATTGATTGATTGATTTTGCAGCCCCTCTCATGTTGGTCTCATAGTGACCAAAATTACTACTTTCGAGTAAGAGTGCACAAATTGAATAACGGATGGGAGGGAAGGGGAGAGCATGAACAGAAGGCCAACAATTTAACAATTTAAGGTGTGTAATTAATTAGTAACCGGTTTGTCACACAGAGTAGGGTAACATCCCTTCACTGATGAGCATTTATGTCTATGCAAATGAACACAAGCCTCCCCACATCCACGTCCCCACTTCTTTCACTTACATTTTTTCCCCTCAGAAATATGAACGGATTACCAATATAAAATAAGAAAATCGTGCTTCTGGAAGAAAACACTTTTTCCAGACGGAACTGTTTGAGGTTTGTATTGAGCAGAAAAAGGCCGCGATGAACTTTGCAAAAACAGATAAGAACGACTCAAACAGGGCTGAGGCTGAATGATAGTTTTCAGGGAACTGTGTTTACTACTTTTCTCGTTATTAAATGATTATCTCACCCCTTCCTACACTAGAAGTGCTCCTTCTGTGCAATATAAATGGAACATTTATTATTCGTAACATTCAGTGGCCACTCATAATGTCCTCTATTGTTCTTAATGAAATGTTGTCCATATCTTAACCTTTCGACTACGGTATACAAGACATGGTTTTGCCCACTCTAATTACTGGTATGTTTTGTTCACTATTCATCTATCCCACACATTCTAATCCATTTTAATTCCACATTAAAGGCAACAGAATCGCAACAGAAAAAAAAAATCGCCAATCCAATGATTCACCCAATCATTAGTTTAACGGAGAAAAAACATCATTCTAAAAAACGGCAGTTTTGTTTTATAATTGCCTTTGAAAATGTATTTAGAAACAGCTTTGTCCTAGTTAATCCTCTGCTTGAGAGGCAGTAACTGCACAGTACATTAATTAGACCCCATCCAAGCCCAGTGGGTTCCCTATCCAAATTAGACACCCACTCTGAGAAAACGACACACGTTCAGGATTAATGTGTAGCAACAACGTGTTCAACTCAAATAAGTCTAACAACTATTTATCTGACATCAGTGGCGGAAACACAGAGGACGCACAGTTCACTTACTCCCTTTACTGGAGCTCAGGAACTCTGCTTGGCACAAAACTGCGGGACTAAGAATTTTCGGCCACACCTCTTGGGTCCTTCGGCTGGTCATGGGAGGTTTGTGAGTCCTCTTGATGGATCCTGTTAAACATACTTTTTTTCCTCTGCGGCCTCTTTAGTTCCTGTCACCACGAACAAACGATAAAACCGTATCTTAAAAATGACACTCTACCCCCAATCTGAAACCCCAGCGGAAATTACCAAGCCTATTAAAGCAATGCTGCATTAAAACAGTACAAATCCCACGTGAGTCAATTTAATGTAAGTCTCCCGGGGCTAAAGATAACAGTTTGCCAAGGATACATTTTAGGCAGGGAACATGTCTCCCAACTCTGTTGTATTGAACTCTCCCGGGCACTTAGTACAGTGTTCTGTTCATATGAAGCACTTAATAAAACAGTGCTTTGCACATAGTAAGCGCTTAACAAATGCCATCATCATCATTAATTGATACCTTTATATTAAATACTGGGTGTCTACAAAATCCTTTGTTTCATCATTTCCCGCTCTTTCTGTTAACTCGTTGGTGGTGGGGAAGGTGTCCACCAACTCTGTTCATTCATTCATTCAGTCGTACGTATTGAGCACTTACTGTGTGCAGAGCACTGTACTAACTCTGTTATATTGTACTCTCTCAAGCACTTAGTGCTCTGCACACAATAAGCGCTCAATAAATACCACTGATTGGTCCATGGTATTTATTGAGTGCTGTATGTAGAGCACCCTACTAAGTGCTTGGGTGAGCACTCCATAGTAGACCTGATCCCTGCCCTCAAGGAGCTTACAGTCTAGGGGCTGAAATCAGACAGCTGAATTGACCTGCCCTTAAATTAGGGGAGAATCGAGGTGAAAAGCTCATTGTATGCAAGGAACATGTCTACCAATTCTGTTGTAGTGTATTCTCCTATGCAGATACAATTGAATGAATCAGGGGCTGACTGTGGAAATTGGGACAACGGGTATTGAACTCCCCTTTTGCAGATGAGGGGAGGAGAGGCATGGAGAAGGAATTAGTATTGATTAATTGGTTGATCAGTTATGCCATTCTGAGCAGAGCTGCAGCCTGGGCTCAGGGGGTACAGGGAGGAGGTAGGGGGGTTCATTCATTCATTCAATCGTATTTATTGAGCGCTTACTGTGTGCAGAGCACTGTACTAAGCGCTAGACTGTGAGCCCACTGTTGGGTAGGGACCGTCTCTATAAGTTGCCAAGATGTACTTCCCAAGCGCTTAGTACAGTGCTCTGCACAAAGTAAGTGCTCAATAAATACGACTGATTGATTGATTGGGAAGTCCAAGTTGGCAACATATAGAGACGGTCCCTACCCAACAGTGGGCTCACAGTCTAGAAGGGGAAAACAGAGAACAAAGCAAAACATATTAACAAAATAAAATAAATAGAATAAATATGTACAAGTAAAATAGAGTAATAGGGTTGGTGGGAGGGAGGGAAGAGAGGGGGAAGGCGGGGTCGGAGGAAGAGGGCAGGACGGGAAGCCCCGAGATTAACAGGTTTAATAATAATAACTATGGTACTTGTTCATTCATTCAATCGTATTTATTGAGCGCTTACTATGTGCAAAGCACTGTTCTAAGCGCTGGGGAGGACTCTATTTATTTATCTTACTTGTACATATCTATTCTATTTATTTTATTTTGTTAGTATGTTTGGTTTTGTTGTCTGTCTCCCCCTTCTAGACTGTGAGCCCGCTGTTGGGTAGGAACTGTCTCCATATGTTGCCGACTTGGACTTCCCAAGCGCTTAGTACAGTGCTCTGCACACAGTAAGCGCTCAATAAATATGATTGATTGATTGACTGATCAGGTTGCCCCACGTGGAGCTCACAGTCTTCATCCCCATTTTCCAGATGAGGGAACTGAGGCCCAGAGAAGTGAAGTGACTCGCCCAACGTCCCACAGCAGGCAAGCAGCGGAGGCAGCGAGATTTGACCCCACGAGCTGTGGCTCCCAAGCCCGGGCTCTTACAGCCTCTGAGACATGGGTGACGGGCAGCGGGCGGGCCGCGGAGAAATCAATCAATCAATCAATCAACAATCGTATTTATTGAGCGCTTACTGTGTGCAGAGCAGTGGACTAAGCGCTTGGGAAGTACAAGTTGTCAACATATAGAGACAGTCCCTACCCAACAGTGGGCTCACAGTCTAAAAGGGGGAGACAGAGAACAAAACCAAACATACTAACAAAATAAAATAAATAGATATGTACAAGTAAAATAAATAGAGTAATAAATATATACAAACATATATACAGGTGATATACATATATACAGAAAGCCAGCTTCCTCCGGCCCGCCCTCCCTCACAGGACCAGACCAGACCGGTGCATTCATTCATTCATTCAACCGTACTTATTGAATACGATTTAATACGATTTCATCATCATCATCATCAATCGTATTTATTGAGCGCTTACTGTGTGCAGAGCACTGTACTAAGCGCTTGGGAAGTAGAAATTGGCAACATCTAGAGGCAGTCCCTACCCAACAGCGGGCTCACGGTCTAAAAGGGGGAGACAGAGAACAAAACCAAACATACTAACAATATCAAATAAATAGAATAGATATGTACAAGATAAATAGAGTAATAAATATGTACAAACATATATACAGGTGCTGTGGGGAAGGGAGGGAGGTAAGATGGGGGGATGGAGAGGGGGACGAGGGGGAGGACGATTTCCCTTCAAGGCCCTACTGAGAGCTCACCTCCTCCAGGAGGCCTTCCCAGACTGAGCCCCTTCCTTCCTCTCCCCCTCATCCCCCTCTCCATCCCCCCCATCTTACCTCCTTCCCTTCCCCACAGCACCTGTACATACGTATATATGTTAGTACATACTTATTACTCTATTTATTTATTTTACTTGTACATATCTATTCTATTTATTTTATTAGTATGTTTGGTTTTGTTCTCTGTCTCCCCCTTTTAGACTGTGAGCCCACTGTTGGGTAGGGACCGTCTCTATATGTTGCCAACTTGTACTTCCCAAGCGCTTAGTACAGTGCTTTGCACACAGTAAGCGCTCAATAAATACGATTGAATGAATGAATGAATAGCGCAGCGCGTGCCCTGTCCGTCCGTCTCCCTCCGCGGGCCCTCACAGGACAGAACAAGTCCGGGCCGGGCCGCACCACACAACCTCAGCGCGACCCTTGTCCGTCCCCCTCCGCCGGACCTTCACAGGACCGACCGCAGCACCTCAACGCGCGCCCTGCCCGTCTCCCTCCGCGGCCTCACAGGCCCGGACAAGGCCGCACCACAGCATCCCGGCGCGTCCCCTGTCTGTCCGTCTCCCTCCGCCGGGCCCCGGGGCCTCACCGGACCTGACAGGGTCGCATCACGGAGGCTCAGCACGTGACCTGTCCGTCTCCCTCCGCGGGACCTCGGGGCCTCACAGGACCGGACGGTCCGTCTCCCTCCGCGGGGCCTCACAGGACAGAACAAGTCCAGGCCTGACCGAACCACAGAACCTCAGCGCGACCCTTGTCCGTCCCCCTCCGCCGGGCCTTCACAGGGCCGGGCCGCACAGCCTCAGCGCGTGCCCTGTCCGTCTTCCTCCGCGGAGCCCCGCGGCCTAACAGGCCCGGACAGGGCCGCACCACAGAGGCTCAGCCTGCCTCCCGTTCGTCTCCCTCCGCCAGTCCCCGGGGCCTCACAGGACAGGGCCGCACCATCATCATCCGTATTTATTGAGCGCTTACTACGTGCAGAGCACTGTACTAAGCGCTTGGGAAATACAGATTGGCAACATATAGAGACAGTCCCTACCCAACAGTGGGCTCACAGTCTAAAAGGGGGAGACAGAGAACAAAACCAAACATACTAACAAAATAAAATAAATAGAATAGATATGTACAAATAAAATAGAGTAATAAATATGTACAACCATATATACATATATACAGGTGCTGTGGGGAAGGGAAGGAGGTAAGATGGGGGGATGGAGAGGGGGACGAGGGGGAGAGGAAGGAAGGGGTTCAGTGTGGGAAGGCCTCCTGGAGGAGGTGAGCTCTCAACAGGGCCTTGAAGGGAGGAAGAGAGCTAGTTTGGCGGATGGGCAGAGGGATTGGGGGCATTCCAGGCCCGGGGGTCGATGGCGGGACAGGCGAGAGCGAGGTACGGTGAGGAGATTCACCCATCTTACCTCCTTCCCTTCCCCACAGCACCTGTATATATATATATATATTTGTACATATTTATTACTCTATTTATTTATTTATTTTATTTGTACATATCTATTCTATTTATTTTATTTCGTTAGTATGTTTGGTTTTGTTCTCTGTCTCCCCCTTTTAGACTGTGAGCCCACTGTTGGGTAGGGACTGTCTCTATACGTTGCCAATTTGTACTTCCCAAGCGCTTAGTACAGTGCTCTGCACATAGTAAGCGCTCAATAAATACAATTGATGATGATGATGATGATGATGATGATCCGTCATCCCCGGGGCCTCGTAGGGCAGGGCCACAGAACAGAGGCTCAGAGCGTCCCCTGTCCGTCCGTCTCCCTCCGCCGGGCCTCGGGGCCTCACAGGACCGGATCGGACCGCCCCGCGGCGGCGCAGAATGTCCCCTGCCTGTCAATCAATCGTATTTATTGAGCGCCTACTGTGTGCAGAGAACTGTACTAAGCGCTTGGGAAGTACAAGTTGGCAACATATACAGTCCCTACCCAACAGTGGGCTCACAGTCTAAAAGAGAAGCAGCGTGGCTCAGAGGAAAGAGCCCGGGCTTTGGAATCAGAGGTCATGGGTTCAAATGCCGGCTCTGCCACATGTCTGCTGTGTGACCTTGGGCAAGTCACTTAACTTCTCTGAGCCTCCGTTCCCTCATCTGTAAAATGGGGATTAAGACTGGGAGCCCCAGGTGGGACAACCCGATCACCTTGTATCCCCCCAGCGCTTAGAACAGTGCTTTGCACATAGTAAGCGCTTAACAAATGCCATCATTATTATTATTATTAAAAGGGTCCTCACAGGGCCGGGCCGAACAGCGCCGCACAGGGGTGTCCGTCCGTCTCCCTCCGCCGGGCCCCGGGGCCTCACGCTGACCCCTTCCATGTCCCTCCGCTGGGCCCTCCCGCAAACGCAAACCTTCCCCACTGTTGAGTAGGGACTGTCTCTATATGTTGCCACCTTGTACTTCCCAAGCGCTTAGTACAGTGCTCTGCACACAGTAAGCACTCAATAAATACGATTGATTGATTGATCGATTGATTGATTAATTCCCGCATTCAGGGAACGTATCCCTCCGCGGGGCCGCCTCAGGCCGCGAAGCCCACTAGGCCGCCGGCAGGCGAGGCTTCGGGAGCCAGAGGCCTTGGCTTCTAATCCCGTTTCCACCACTTGTCTGCTCTGTGACCTTACCCAGGTCACTTCACTTCTCTGGGCCTCAGTTACCACATCTGCAAAATGGGGATTCAATTCCTGGTCTCCCCCCTACTTAGGCCGTGAGCCCCGTGTGGAACAGGGATTGTGTCTGACCAGATTACCTTAGGCCCACTAGGGTGTTGTTATTGGCCCTTATTCTATAACAAATAAAAGGACTGTCATTTGTGACTATTGTCACCTCAGCGTGGCTCAGTGGAAAGAGCCCGGGTTTGGAAGTCAGAGGTCATGGCTTCTAATCCCGTTTCCACCGCTTGTCTGCTGTGTGACCTTACCCAAGTCACTACACTTCTCTGGGCCTCAGTTACCTCATCTGTAAAATGAGGTAACACAGAGAAGCAGCGTGGGCCCAGTGGAACGAGCACAGGCTTTGGAGTCGTGGTCATGGGTTCAAATCCCAGCTCCGCCAATTGTCAGCTGTGTGGCTTTAGGCAAGTCACTTAACTTCTCTGTGCCTCAGTTACCTCATCTGTAAAATGGGGATTGACTGTGAGCCCCCCGTGGGACAGCCTGATCACCTTGCAACCTCCCCAGTGCTTAGAACAGTGCTTTGCACATAGTAAGTGCTTAATAAATGCCATCATTAAAATGGGGGTGAAGACTGTGAGCCCCACATGGGACAACCTGATCATCTTGTATCTACCTCACCGCTTAGAACAGTGCTTTGCACATAGTAAGCGCTTAACAAATACCGTCATGTTAATTATTTTTAAATGCAGATAATGCCCACAAGCTCCTACACCCTTGGTAGGGACTCTTTTGGGGCCACTACCATGCTAGTGCACCCTGAGACAGTCCCAGTAGTCAACTGCCACCATCCCGAGACTCAGATCTGATACTCCCAAAATTCATGGAAAGCATTTGGGGTTCTGCTAACTGGCTCTGCACCCCACAGGCTAGCTGCTATTCAGGTTCAGAAGAAATGCCAAATGTCTACCCCTTGTTAGTAAAATTAAGGACATTTGGTTACTTTAAGTTTTTCCAAGTTGTTTAGGTGACTCCATGTCAGAACCATCAGCTGAATGAGTTGAACGTGTCCTGCCTTCCTTTCTCCATCACAGTAGGAGTCTAGCAGGGCTGGATTATAGATTCTAAGCAACCGTACTTGAGAATATGACAAGGGACTTGGAGTGCAGTCAATCAGTGGTATTTATTAAGCAATTGCTGTGTGCAGAGCCCCAAACTAAACTCTTGGAAGAGAACAATACAGTATAGTTGGTAGATATGATCCCTGTCCTCAAGGACCTTATATTCTAGAGTCAGAATGTGCTTCTGATCTACCACAAAACACTTCCAACCCATCAGGATAAGGGCATCATCAAAAGAATTGGACTGTCACCTAAGAACAATTGAATACAGTATATGCTATATCAGCATGCATTCATGATTATTATGAATCACTTACTATAAGCTCATTATGGGTGGGGAATGTGTCTGCTAATTCTGTTGCACTCTCCTGAGTGCTTAGCACAGTGCTGTGCACATAGTAAGCACTCAATAAATATCCATCAGTCAATCAGTCATACTTACTGAGTACTTGCTAAGTGTAGTTCACTGTTAGTAAGCTTGGGAGAGTACAAAATAACAGAATTAGGAAACAGGTTCCCTGGCCACAATGATCTTATAGTCTTGATTGACGGACTGACTGATGGACTGATTTAGCAAATATGATAATAAGTCTGAAAAAAAAACCCCAAAACCCTGAAATTACCAGCCTACACCCATGAAGTTTTTCGACACAACCTAAGCAATGTAGTGAAAGCTGAACTGACAGGATTTTGTGACAGATTGAATATGTGGGTTGAATGGAAGAGATGAGTCAAGGATAATGCCAAGATTACAGGCTTGTGAGACAGGGAGGATGGCAGTGCTGTCTAAAGTGATGTCAAAGTCACGGGGAGGACAGGGTCTGGATGGGAATATGAGGAATTGACAGGGTCTGGGTGGGAATATGAGGAATTCTGTTTTAGATACGTTGTTTGAGGCATCGACAGGACATCCAATTAGGCATGTCCTGCAGGCAGGAAGAAAAAACAAGACTGCAGAGAAAGAGAAAGAAAGGAGAGAGATCATGGTTGGAGGTGTATATTTGAGAATCAACCTCATAGAGGTGGTGGTTGAATCCATGGGATCGAATGAGTTCTCCAAGGGAGTGGGTGGAGATGGAGAATAGTAGGGGACCCAAAACCTTGGGGAACTTCCGCAATAAGGGGAGTGGAAGGCAGAAGATGAGCTGGCAAAAGGGACAGAGAGTGAGCAGCCAGAGAGATAGGAGGAGAACCAGGTGAGGACAGTGTCTGTGAAGCCAAGGTTGGATAATGTTTCCAGGAGGAGTGGGTGGTCAACAGTGTCGAAGGCAGCTGAGCAGTCCAAAAGGATTCAGATGGCCATTGGATTTGGCAAGAAGATCATTGGCAACCTTTGAGAGGGCAGTTTTGGTGGAGTGCAGGGTGCAGAAGCCACATTGAAGGGGGTCAAGGACAGAGTTGGAGGAGAGGAAGCAGAGGCAGTAGGTGTAGAGAACTCACTCAAGGAGTTTGGAGAGGAATAGAACAAAGGAGATGGGGCAATAACTGGAGGGAGCAGTGGAGTCAAGGGTGGTTTTCATATATATATATAATAGGAGAGATGTGAGCATTTTTGAAAGCAGTGGGGAAGAAGCCACTGAAGACTGAACAGCTGAAAATGGAGATCGAGGGAAAATGGGAGGGGCAAGAATTTTGATAAGGTGTGAATTGATGGGGTTGGAGGAGCATGGGGTGGAGGGGGTGGATTTTGAGGGGAAGCAGGAGATCTCTTGAGAAAGATGGAAGATTTGAAGAAGAGGCAGGAGGAGGGAGGATCTGGAGAGGAGATGGGGAGATTTTAGGGAGGTCATGCCCAGTGGTTTCAATTTTCTCAGTTAATTACATGGCCAAGTCGGTAGGGGCAAGAGATGGTGTAGGTGGTGGTGGGGAGTGAAAAATAAAGCCAAACAAAAGACAGGAATAGTATTCATTACTGTTATGAAGGAGAACTGCGAGTACAGAGAGTTGAAATTAGGAAAGATGATGTAAGCCTTTTTGGACATCCACTTAAGAATAAATCTATTTAAAAAGATCTATTAGTTGAAGGAAAAGTTTGTAGTGCTCAGGAGTTAATTTTACATTTCATCTAAAGGATGGCACCTATACACACACATTGCTTTTGTCCTAGTGTGACTTCTCTTGCTCAGGGTATGAAGGGGGAGGCTGATGGCGTAGGACCTGCTGAGTAATGATAACACTACCTGAATACTTTGCATTTTTATGGAGTCCTTTTTCTGAAGAACTCAAAAGTGCACCCCATACTAATCCTCGCCAAAACCCCAGGGGGTAAGAAGCCCCAATCTTCTGATTCATCCGATTCTTATATTATGAGATCAGATAATATGAGCTTACTAGGTGCCAAGCACTGTTCAAAGAGCTGGGATAGATACAAGGTAATCAGGTTGTCCCACTCACGGCTCACAGTCTTCATCCCCGTTTTACAGATGAGGTAAATGAGGCATAGAGAAGTTAAGTAACTTTCCCAAAGTCACCCAGATGATAAGTGGCGGAGTCAGAATTAGAACCCACAGCCTCTGACTCCGAAGCCTGTGCTCTTGCTTCTAGACTGTGAGCCCACTGTTGGGTAGGGACTGTCTCTATATGTTGCCAACTTGTACATCCCAAGTTCTTAGTACAGTGCTCTGCACACAGTAAGCACTCAATAAATATGATTGATTGATTGATTGATTGATTGCCACTAAGCCACAGAATCTAAAGCTTTTCATGGGGGCATATTAATGTGCAGAGAAAGAATTGGAAAGACTAACTGGTCCCAAAGTGTGTGGCTTTTTACTTTGTAAAGCAGCTATGATTCACTAGCCTATGTAATGAAATAGAGTTTATTTTAATTTCACTCTACAACAAGGAAATAGGATTTATTTAGACTAGGAAGAGACAAGGCATAAAACTGAAGGAAGTGAGAAGAAAAAAGATGAGAACATTAAGGAATTCCTTTGGCAAGAACATGAGATGAAAACTGCTAAAACCCAAGGAAGACATGGATGCAGTAATAAAACCCTGCTTTCTTGGAGCCAAACCAAGGAAGTAACTTTCAAAATCTGCTTCCAGAGATTACTTTAGGGCACCTCAATCCCAATCAGCGGCACCTGTGTAATGTGTCTTGAAATGAAGAGTTGTCTCGTATTAAAACACCCATTTGGTTTGAGATACTAACCTAAGTGCATTGATGAACTTTTCGTGCAAAACTGACATTCCACTTCAGAATCGGCCTGCTTCTTAATTGGAAAGTATAAAATTAGAAACTGAAGGTTAAAGATAATAAAAGTGGATTGCATGTTATGTGGACATACGTAAAGGCAATGACATTAACGTGAACATAATCCAAATCCAAGAGAAACACTAACCAGGGTAAGCTTCCTGAGAGCAGGGACCATGTCCACTAATAGTAACAGTTATTAGTAGTAATTTACATACTAAGTAGTATGTATTAAGCACTTACTATGTGTGGCCTAGTGGAAAGAGCATGGTCCTGAGAGTTAGAGGATCATCATCATCATCATCAATCGTATTTATTGAGCGCTTACTATGTGCAGAGCACTGTACTAAGCGCTTGGGAAGTACAAATTGGCAACATATAGAGACAGTCCCTACCCAACAGTG
Organism: Tachyglossus aculeatus; assembly: GCF_015852505.1. Taxonomy (NCBI): domain Eukaryota; kingdom Metazoa; phylum Chordata; class Mammalia; order Monotremata; family Tachyglossidae; genus Tachyglossus; species Tachyglossus aculeatus. The sequence goes on along the minus strand of NC_052088.1, from coordinate 27,940,749 downwards.
GGCTCACAGTCTAAAAGGGGGAGACAGAGCTAGGTTCTAATCCCAGCTCTGCCAATTACTTCTATTAATTGCCAGCAGTACGGACTTGGGCAAATCACTTATTAATAGTAATATTAATGGTATTTGTTAAGTGATTACTATGTGCGAGGCACTTTACTAGGCGCTGGGATAGGCACAAGAAAATCGGGTTAGACACAGTCCCTGTCCCACTTGGGGCTCACAGCTTCAATCCCCATTTTACAGATGAGGTAACTGAGGCAAAGAGAAGTAAAATGACCTGCCCAAGGTTACACAGCAGATAAGTGGCGGAGCTGGAATTAGAACCCATGACCTTCTGACTCCCAGGCCTGTGGGAGTAAATATTACTCTATTTATTTATTGTACTTGTACATATCTATTCTATTTATTTTATTTTGTTAATACGTTTTGTTTTGTTCTCTGTCTCCCCCTTCTAGACTGTGAGCCCACTGTTGGGTAGGGACCGTCTCTATATGTTGCCAACTTGTACTTCCCAAGCGCTTAGTACAGTGCTCTGCACACAGTAAGCACTCAATAAATACGATTGATTGATTGATTGATTGTGGACTATCCACTATGCCATGCTGCTTCTCTGTACCTCAGTTTCCTCAACTGTAAAGTGGGGATTCAATACCCATAATACACTTAAGACTATGAGCTCCACGCGGGACAAGGAAGGTGTCCAACCTAGTTGACTTGTGTCTCTCCCAGCGTTTAGAACAGTGTTTGACACATAGCAAGCACTTAACAAATACCATCCAATGAAGAAACAAAGGAACAAGCAAAGCACTCTGAGAAAGAGTACATAGCTGGGAATTAAACACAGACCCTATCTCTCAAAGGACACATACAATCTATGAATATAGATGGGGAAGAGGACCAGAGACAGATATGAAAATGCTAAAGCTACATGAGAAAAAGACAAACAGGCAGCAGGCAAAATAAAAATGAAAGTCGTTACGAAGCTGTGGCTAAAGGAGCCTGAAAATCTGCTCCTCATGGGCAGGGAACATGTCTACGAAATCCGCTTCATTGAACTTTCCCAAGCGCTTAGTACAGCACTCTGCACAAAGTGCTCAGTTGATTGATTTTGATGTGTGTCTCTCAGACGAAGAAGAAGAAAATACAAACCATTTTAGCAGACTGACGGTGATTTTATTGACACATTTTCAACCGGTCTAGTCATTCTTGAGTCTACTCTGCCTTTCTTCCACTGTCTATTAACGTCAATGTCTTTTGAATTACTGTTGGAAACACAAAGGTATGGCTTCCTCTAGAGAGCATTTCCTCGAGAGTAGGGACCGAGTCTACCAACTCTATTGTACTTTCTCAAGCACTTAGTGCTCGGGACACAGTAAGAGCTCAATCAATACCACTGAATACTACTGATTAATTGATTGATGGAGTAGAAGGCTTAGGATAGAAGTCTGAAGGACCCTCCAACCTCTGTCCCAAGTCAACCTTCTCTTCTTCCAGCCCTTCCCAAGGTACGTTCTCCTTGACCCAAACTCCTAGACTTTTTTTAACCCCGCAGGAGGCAAAAGTGGAGGTAAGGATAGGGAGTTGCCTTCACTATGATTGCAGTGAACCCCTAAGGGCAGTGCCCGGGGTGGGGGGAGGCCGGCAGGGAGACCCGACAGCTTCCCCTTCTGCTCAGAAGCTAAAGCGATTTCTAAAATGTTAGTACAATTTTGGATAAATAGGCGAGAAGCACTTCGGCATAATCAAATAATGAAAGGCCTGAAAGTCCTTAAAGCTGTAAGTGCACCCACTTAATGGAGTAGTACTGTCAGAACAAAACCATCACTCATCTAACATCAATAATCACAGAATCAAAAACCTTAGCTCTTGTTTATTTACAGCAACTCTTAGAACTTACGTCTCTATTGAATGGCTCCATTTATTGATTTATTCTTTTTTGCATACCTGCCTGCATTTTACCTCCTCCTACTGAAGGTATGTATTTTACGTCAGCCTGTCTTCCCCTGTTAGATTGTAAACTTCTTGAGGACAGAAGTCTTACTACTTGCATTGCGCTCTCCCAAATATCTACTACCACGCACTGCACAGAGTAGGTACTTCATAAACACCAGGAAATAAATAGGAAGCAATTTGCAGTTTTCAAATATTATTAATTTGTCTATTGCCGCTACTAAAAGTTTTGACAATCGTACATTTGCTAGAACATGGTAATTAGCTCATTTTCATGGCCATCAGCGGCTTTCACAGAGAGTGTCTATTCACCACAGACCACTGGTTCATTCATTCAATCGTATTTATTGAGCGCTTACTGTGTGCAGAGCGCTGTACTAAGCGCTTGGAAAGTACAAGTCGGCAACACATAGAGGCGGTCCCTTCCCAACAACGGGCTCGCAGTCTAGAAAGGGGAGACTGGTTGGTCCCTCTCTAGGACTGTAAGCTCATTGTGGGCAGGGAATGAGTCTGTTTATTGTTACAGTGTACTCTCCCAAGTGCTTAGTACAGCGCTGTCCACACAGTAAGCACTCAATAAATACGAATGAATGAACCATTAATAGTAACTGCATGCTATCTTCATGCCCTTTACAGACATATTTTCAGTGAAATGGTATCCTCTGACGAGTATTCTTATTTATCGAAAACACTTACAAAAACCCCCAAGCCTTGTTTCCTCCTACCATAGGAACGTGAATCCCTCCGATAATCGTCGAGCAGGTGCTCGTGTCTGTTATGTGGCTGCCACTTGTCTGCTGTGTGACCTTGGGTAAGTCACTTTACTTCTCTCTGCCTCAGTTACCTGCTTTTTAAAAATGGGGATTGAGACTGTGGTCCCCAAGTGGGACAGGGAGTGTGTCCAACTCGATTTGCTCATATCCACCCCAGCGCTTAGCGCAGTGCCTAGCACATAATAATAATTAGTATCATCATCATTCCCCAGGGCGTCTGCTGGGGCTGTCCTCGGTATCCAGGAGGCCTTCCCAGACTGAGTCCCCCCCACCTATTCCTCTGCTCCTCCTCCTTTCCCCATTGCCCCCCCTCCCCTCCCCACAGCGCTTGTGTATATCTGGACATATTGATTATTCTATTTATTTTATTAATGATGTGTTTATATCTACAATTCTGTTTATGTATATTGCCACCATTGACGCCCATCTACTTGTTTTGTTTTTTTGTCTGCCCCCCCCCCATCTAGACTGTGTGCCCGTTGTTGAGTAGGGACCGTCTCTATATGTTGCCGACGTACTTCCCAAGCGCTTAGTACAGTGCTCTGCACACAGTAAGCGCTCCATAACCACGATTGAATGAATGAATGAATTGTAGTTTCCAAGCGCTTAGTCCAGTGCCCCGCGCGCAGTCAGTGCTCAGTCAATACGATGGAATGAATGAATGAATCCAGTGGAAGCTCCCCTAATCGCCCCTGCCAGGCTGACTTTAAGGCAGTTCATTCATTCATTCATGCAATCGTATTTATTGAGCGCTTACTGTGTGCAGAGCACTGTACTAAGAGCTTGGGAAGTACAAGTTGGCAACGGTCCCTACCCAACGGCGGGTTCACGGACTAGAAGGGGGAGACAGACAACAAAACATATTAACCAAATAAAATAAATAGAATAAATATGTACACGTGTTATCGAAAAGTAGGGCGCAAAATAGGTTAACTGGTGTAAATCAGCCGCAGAGTTCGTGTACCCGAGGTGGCGACGCAGAGAGGAAAAATGACTCGGAGACATGAGTTCAGACAGAGCAGTAAAGAAGGAAAGTGGCTACCTGCCCGTTCACCTCCCGGGAGAGGTTAAGAGTGACAAGCAGCCCCGATCCCAGCTGCTTCTTCCTCTTTTATTGGGTTTCAAATCCGAGCTACACAAAGGATTCCCAAGAGTGAGGCCTTGGCGTTCCTAGATCCCAAGTTAAAGTACAATCGTTTGTTTGTCATGGTTTGGTTAGTGTTAAAATCCCTGTTTACAAGATGTTATGAGGAGATAACGGTCAACCTAGGATGGGGACATTCCAGACAGAGAGAAGCCACTTGGGTTAATGTTACTTTACAAACACCGGCGTGCTTTCGGTCTGCACAAAATAAAGGGTTACTGTTGGCATGCACAAGATGGAGTCAGTCATGCCAAGTTCGCTTGCGGACAACAACGAGTAAAATAAATAGAGTAGTAAATATGTACAAACATATATACATATATACAGGTGCTGTGGGGAGGGGAAGGAGGGGGAGAGGAAGGAGGGGGCTCAGTCGGGGAAGGCCTCCTGGGGGAGGTGAGCTCTCAGTAGGGCTTTGAAGGGAGGAAGAGAGCTAGGTTGGCGGATGTGCGGAGGGAGGGCATTCCAGGCCAGGGGGATGATGGCGGGACAGGCGAGAATGAGGCCCAGTGAGGAGGTGAGCAGTGGCAGAGGAGCGGAGGGTGCGGGCTGGGCTGGAGAAGGAGAGAAGGGAGGTGAGATAGGAGGGGGTGAGGGGATGGCAGTGCCTTCTGCAACACGCTGAGAGCTCCCGGTTAAGGCAGCGTGGCTCAGTGGAAAGAGCCCGGGCTTTGGAATCAGAGGTCATGGGTTCAAATCCCGCCTCCGCCACTTGTCAGCTGTGTGACTTCGGGCAAGCCACTTCAATCAATCAATCGTATTTATTGAGCGCTTACTGTGTGCGGAGCACTGTACTAAGCGCTTGGGAAGTACAAGTTGGCAACATATAGAGACAGTCCCTACCCAACAGCGGGCTCACAGTCTAGAAGGGGGAGACAGAGAACGAAACCAAACATATTAACAAAATGAAATAAATAGAATAGATATGTACAAGTAAAATAAATAAATAAATAGAGTAATAAATACGTACAAGCATATATACATATATACAGGTGCTGTGGGGAAGGAAAGGAGGTAAGGTGGAGGGGATGGGGAGGGGGAGGAGGGGCCTCAGTTCCCTCATCTGGAAAACGGGGATGAAGAATGTGAGCGCCCCGTGGGGCCACCTGATCACCTTGTAACCTCCCCAGCGCTTAGAACAGTACTTTGCACATAGTAAGCGCTTAATAAATGCCATTAAAAAAAAAGCTCTGAGGGCTCACGGCTTTGCCGTGGGGCGGGCAAGCCGGGCGTGTGGGCCGGGCTCCGCTGCCATGCCCTGCCCTGGCCCTACTGAGAGCTCGCCTCCTCCAGGAGGCCTTCCCAGACTGAGCCCCTTCCTTCCTCTCCCCCTCGTCCCCCTCTCCATCCCCCCATCTTACCTCCTTCCCTTCCCCACAGCACCTGTATATATGGATATATGTTTGTACATGTTTATTACTCTATTTATTTATTTATTTTACTTGTACATATCTAGTCTATTTTATTTTGTTAGTATGTTTGGTTTTGTTCCCTGTCTCCCCCTTCTAGACAGTGAGCCCACTGTTGGGTAGGGACCGTCTCTATATGTTGCCAACTTGTACTTCCCAAGCGCTTAGTGCAGTGCTCTGCACACAGTAAGCGCTCAATAAATACGGTTGATTGACTGATTGACTGATTGATTGATTGAAGCGCCTCCGCTGGGTTCCCCAAGGGGGCGCTCCGGAGCCCGTCCGTCAGTCCCCGCCGGCCTCGCGCGCTCTCTCTCCTGGCCACGGGGGGGCGCCGCCCTCCACCGCCACCGCACGGCGCCCCCTACCGGGCAGAGACGGAAACGACACAGGGAGAGACACAGGGAGATGGAGAGGGAGACAGAGGGAGAGAGACAGAGACAGAGAGAGACAGAGATAGAGACTGAGGGAGACAGAGACAGAGACAGAGGGAGACAGACAGAGAGACAGAGATAGAGACAGAAACAGGGGGAGGCAGACAGAGATAGAGACAGGGAGACAGAGAGGGAGACAGAGAGGGAGACAGAGAGACAGAGGGAGACAGACAGAGACAGGAGACAGACAGAGAGACACAGATAGAGACAGAGAGACACAGAGATTAAGACAGAGAGAGACAGCGATTTAGACAGAGGGAGACAGAGGGAGACAGCCAGAGACAGAGGGAGACAGCCAGAGAGACAGAGATAGAGACAGAAACAGGGGGAGGCAGACAGAGATAGAGACAGGGAGACAGAGGGAGACAGAGATAGACAGGGAGACAGAGAGGGAGACAGAGAGACACAGGGAGACAGACAGAGACAGGAGACAGACAGAGAGACACAGATAGAGACAGAGAGACACAGAGATTTAGACAGAGAGAGACAGAGAGAGATAGAGAGAGACAGAAACAGAGGGAGACAGAAACAGAGATAGAGACAGAAACAGAGGGAGACAGACAGAGACAGAGATAGAGAAAGAGACGGAGAGACAGAGATAGAGACAGAGGGAGACAGAGACAGGAGACAGACAGACACAGAGACAGAGGGAGACAGACAGAGAGACACAGAGATTTAGACAGAGACAGCGATTTAGGCAGAGGGAGACAGCCAGACAGAGACAGAGGGAGACAGAGAGAGATAGAGACAGAAACAGAGGGAGACAGACAGAGACAGAGATAGAGACAGAGATAGAGACAGAAACAGGGCGAGACAGAGATAGAGACAGAGACAGAGGGAGACAGAGATAGAGACAGGGAGACAGAGATGGAGACAGAGAGACAGAGATGGAGACAGACAGAGACAGGAGACAGAGAGACACAGATAGAGACAGAGACAGAGGGAGACAGACAGAGAGACACAGAGATTTAGACAGAGACAGCGATTTAGACAGAGGGAGACAGCCAGACAGAGACAGAGGGAGACAGAGAGAGAAACAGAAACAGGGGGAGACAGAGACAGAGATAGAGAGGCAGAAACAGAGGGAGACAGACAGAGACAGAGACAGAGAGACGACATAGATGGAGACCGAGGGAGACAGAGACAGACAGAGAGACACAGAGACAGAGACAGAAGGAGACAGACAGAGAGACACAGAGATTTAGACAGAGAGAGACAGCAATTTAGACAGAGGGAGACAGCCAGATAGAGACAGAGAGAGATAGAGATAGAGACAGAAACAGGGGGAGACAGACAGAGATAGAGACAGAGACAGAGGGAGACAGAGATAGAGACAGGGAGACAGAGATGGAGACAGAGAGACAGAGATAGAGACAGAGGGAAACAGAGACAGGAGACACAGAGACACAGAGACAGAGGGAGACAGACAGAGAGACACAGAGATTTAGACAGAGAGAGACAGCGATTTAGCCAGAGGGAGACAGCCAGACAGAGACAGAGGGAGACAGAGAGAGATAGAGACAGAAACAGAAACAGAGGGAGACAGACAGAGACAGAGATAGAGAGACACAAACAGAGGGAGACAGACAGAGACGGAGACAGAGAGACAGAGATAGAGACAGAGGGAGACAGAGACAGGAGACAGAGAGACACAGAGACAGAGGGAGACAGACAGAGAAACACAGAGATTTAGACAGAGAGAACGATTTAGGCAGAGGGAGACAGCCAGACAGAGACAGAGGGAGACAGAGAGAGATAGAGATAGAGACAGAAACAGAGGGAGACAGACAGAGACAGAGATAGAGACAGAAACAGAGGGAGACAGAGACAGGACACAGACACAAAGACAGAGGGAGACAGAGAGACACAGAGATTTAGACAGAGAGAGACAGCGATTTAGACAGAGGGAGACAGCCAGACAGAGACAGAGAGAGATAGAGATAGAGGCAGAAACAGAGGGAGACAGCAGAGACAGAGATAGAGAGACAGAAACAGAGGGAGACAGAAACAGAGAGATGACAGAGATAGAGACAGAGGGAGACAGAGACAGGAGACAGAGACAGAGAGAGACAGAGAGGGAGACATACAGAGACAGAGACAGAGGGAGAGAGAGGATGAAAGAGACAGAGAATGAGAGCAATAAAGAGTCAGAGGGAGACAGAGACAGAGGGAGACAGACAATGAAAGAGAGAGGGACAGAGAGAGACAGAGGGAGACAGGCAGAGAATGAAAGAGAGACAGGGAGATGGAGGAAGACAGAGAGAATGAAAGAGACACAGAGAGAGAGAGAATGAAAGAGATAGAAAGAGAGTGAACGAGAGAGATGAGAGAGAGAGATACAGAGAGAGAGAGGAGGGGCGAGGGAAAGCAGCCCAAACCGACCTGGAACAAAATGCAGTGGGTCATTTTATTTATTGATGATGATGATGATGATGATGATACTGCAAACATATAGTTGAAGGGGAAACATTTCGTTTAGACACAGACATCTGTCCTGGAGCTACAAGTAATCAATCAGTCAATCAGTTGTATTTACTGAGCACATGCTGTGTGCAGAGCACTATATTAAGGTCTTGGGAGAGTAATAATAATAATAATCGTAACAATAATAATAACGGTTTTTACAATATAACAATACAACAGACACATCCCCTGCCCACAACGAGCTTAAATTCTAGAAGGGGAGACGGACATAAATAGAAAGAAATAAATGGTGGCTCTGTACCCAAGTGCCATGGAGCTGGTATGGAGAAGAGTGGCAGTTGTAGCCCCGCGGTGTGTAAGCGGTGGGGTTTTGCACACCCTGTAATCCATGGCGACTGTCCCGGGAAAAGAGAAATCCTCACTGTTGGGACGGCACAGGGAACGAAAAACTCGAGAGTGGAACACGCTGTACAGGAAGAAGTCAACTAGAGGGATGCGTCACTTGGGCATTCCTCCGACCAAGCAATCAATCGATTGATCGTATTGACTGAGTGCTGGCTGCGTGCAGAGCCCTGAACTAAGAGCTTGGGAGAGTGCACTGTAACGTTCCCTGCCCACCAGGAGCTGACAGTCTAGAGAGGGAGACTGACCTCGACCAAAGGGTCGAGGCTGGGGCAGGCCCAGCATCCCAACCAGCAGCAGGAGAAGCAGCAGCATGGACTAGTGGCTAGAGCCTGGGCCTGGGCCTCAGAAGGTCATGGGTTCTAATCCCAGCTCCACCACTTGTATGCTGTGTGACCTGGGGTAAGTCACTTCAGGCAAGTCTCTGGGCCTCAGTAAGCGCTCAATAAATACGACTGAATGAATGAATGAATCTCATCTGGAAAATGGGGATTGAGACTGTGAGCCCCTCGTGGGACAGAAGCTGTGTCCAACCAGGTTTGCTCGCATCCACCCCAGGGCTTAGTACAGTGCCTGGCACGTAGTAAGCACTTAACAAATACCATCTTAACCTGGCCAACTTGGCGGCGGCCCAAACCTCGGTCCGGTTGGTCCAGCTCGGCCTCAACTGGTGCCCCGTGATGCCCCTGCCCAGAGGCGACAGGAACAAAAGCATTTTCCCAGAAAGTTTCCATCTCGTCTACCTCAACTGGAGCCACTGCGGCCTTGCGGGCACGGAGCAGGGGCCTTCCAGTCCCCGACCTCCTCGTGGGGAGCCAAGGAGGGGGCTGTGGGGGCCATTTCCTAATACATCCTCCGGCTCCCTCCCTCCAGATGCCCATTGGCGGAGGTGGGAAGAGGGAAGGAATGCAGTGGGGGAAGAGGGAAGGAATGGGGGGGAGAGAAGGAGGCAGGAAGGAGGATGCGCCGGTGAAAGCCCTGCCTGCCATTCATTCATTCATTCATTCAATCGTATTTATTGAGCACTTACTGTGTGCAGAGCACTTTGCTAAGCACTTGGAAGGTACAATTCAGCAATAAAGCGAGACGATCCCTGCCCACAGTGGGTTTAGAGTCTAGAAGGGGACTACAGTCTAGAAGGGTTATTCCTACAGCCCACCCAGGGCCGCGTCCTTGTCCGTGTCCGGGGGGTGGGGGTGGGGGGGCGCAGGTCCAACCCCTCCCCCCTCGGCAGCCCCCAGGAGGGTCCGCTGGCCCCGAGGGTCTCTCCGGCCGCCTAGAAGATGCTCTGGCAGGAGCAGGAGGGCTGCCGGGGGGAGGGGGCCAGTCCTTGGGGGCGGCCGCGGCGCGGGTGAGGGTGTTGGTAGCGGAAGGGCCAGCGGCTTCGGTGGAAGGGCTGGACGCCCCCGGCCTCCTCGTCCTCCTCGTCCCGGGCCTGGTCCCGGTCCCGGGCCCCGGGCAGGCGGGGGCAGCGGGGGCGGCAGCAACAGCAGGATTCCAGCGGCCGCCGACGTCGTCGCCGTCGCCGGCCCCGGGGCTGGAAGAAGAGGCAGACGTAGGGGTCGAGGGCGCTGTGGGTGGCCACCACGATGTCCAGGGCGGCCGCCAGGCCCTCGCCCCCGGCCGGGGGTCCCGCCGCCCAGGCCGCCGCCAGCTCGGCCGTGAAGTAGGGCAGCTGGCAGGCCACGAAGAGCAGGGCGAGGGTCAGGGTCATGTGCAGGCTGCGCACCTTGGCCCGGGGGAGACTGGCCGGGGTCGGGGCCGGGGCCCGGGCAGGGGTCGGGGCTGGGCCCGGGGTCAGGGCTGCGGTTGGGTCTGGGGTCAAGGCAGGGTCCGGGGTCAGGGCTGGGGTTGGGCCCGGGGTCAGGGCTGGGGTCAGGGCTGGGCCTGGGGTCGGGGCTGGGCCCGGGGTCAGGGCTGGGCCTGGGGTCAGGGCCGAGGTTGGGCCCGGGGTCAGGGCTGGGCCTGGGGTCAGGGCCGAGGTTGGGCCTGGGGTCAGGGATGGCCCTGGGGTCAGGGCTGGGCCCGGGGTCGGGGCTGGGCTCAGGGTCAGGACCGGAGTCGGGGCCCGGGGCGGGGGGTCCCGGTTCCTGCTCGGCCTCGGGGCCCGGGCCACGCGCCCGCAGGCCACGGCCAGCACGGCCAACGGGGCGACGAGGCCGGCGGCCGCCCCGTAGACGGCGAGGAGCTGCACGGGCCAGCGCGGCCCGGGCCCGGGGCGGTCGCCGCACGGGGCCGCCGCCTCCGAGGAGGCCTCCGGGCTGCCCCGGGCCCCGTGGCGGGCGAGCAGGGCCGGGGGCAGGGCGAGCAGCAGGGCGAGCAGCCAGGCCAGGGCGGCCAGGGCGCGGGCGGGCAGGGGCGGGCCGCGGGGCCGGCGCTCCAGGGCCAGCAGGGCCAGCAGGGCCAGCATGAGGGCCGGGGCCACGACCCCCGAGGCCCGCACCAGCCGCAGCACGAGGCAGGAGGCCGACTCCGACGGACTCCCCCCGGGGTCCCCCCCGGACCCTCCCCCGGACCACCCGGCCAGCAGCTGCGGGACCACCCGGCCCCCGCACAGGTAGAGGTCGGCCAGGGCCAGCTGCGCCAGCCCCAAGTCCAGCCCCCGGGACCCCCGGGACCCCCGGCCCCGGCCGACCCAGGCCCCCACGCCCCCCAGGCGGGCCAGCAGAGCCGCGTTGCCCACCGCGGCCGCCGCCAGCACCAGCCCCAGCGACACCAGACGGCCACCCCCCAACGCCCGCCGGGGACCGCCAGGAACAGGAGGAGGGGACGGACGAGGAGCACGAGGAGGAGGAGGACCAGGAGGCCCCGGAGGAGGAGGAGGAGGAGGAAGAGCCGGAGGAGGAAGAGGAGGAGGAGGAGGTGTGAGGGCCCGCCAGGAACCCGCCTCCCCAGACCAGGCGGATGCGTTAAGGCCCCGGCCCAGCAGCAGGACGATGGAGAGGTTGCGGCCCGGCCCGAAGGGGTCCTCCATCTCCAGCGGAGGGGAACGGCCTGCAGACAGACACACAGACACACACCCACACACCCAGACAGACATCCAGAGACGGGTGGGGACGGGCACACCAGCACACACAAAGAGAGAAGACGCGGTGGATTAGGAAGGGGGACAAAAGAGGGGAGACAGCAACAAGACAGGTTAGACAGGGAGAGAGAAAGGATGAGTAGAAATGGGCAGAGAGAAAGACAGAGGGTGAGTAGAAATGGGGAGAGAGAGAGAAAGACACAGGATGAATAGAAATGGGGAGAGAGAGACAGCGGATGAGTAGAAATGGGGAGAGAGAGAAAGAATGAGTAGAAATGGGGAGAGAGACAGAATGAGTAGAAATGGGGAGAGAGAGAGAGACAGGATGACTAGAAATGGGGAGGAGAGACAGACGATGAGTAGAAATGGGAGAGAGAGACAGAATGAGTAGAAATGGGGAGAGAGAGAGACAGGATGATTAGAAATGGGGAGGAGAGACAGAGGATGAGTAGAAATGGGGAGAGGCAGAGAAAGAGACAGAATGAGTAGAAATGGGGAGAGAGAGAGAGACAGGATGAGTAGAAATGGGGAGAGAGAGAATGAGTAGAAATGGGGAGAGGGACAGGATGAGTAGAAATGGGGAGAGGGACAGGATGAGTAGAAATGGGGAGAGAGGCAGAGGATGAGTAGAAATGGGGAGAGAGAGAATGAGTAGAAATGGGGAGACAGGATGAGTAGAAATGGGGAGAGAGGATGAGGAGAAATGGGGGAGAGAGAGAGACAGGATGAGTAGAAATGGGGAGGAGAGACAGGATGAGTAGAAATGGGGAGAGAGAGAAAGGGGATGAGTAGAAATGGGGAGATAGGATGAGTAGAAATGGAGAGAAGGACGGGATGAGTAGAAATGGGGAGAGAGAGAGAGAGAATGAGTAGAAATGGAGAGGGAGAGGGAGAGACAGGTAGAGACGGTAGAGGCAGAGGAGAGAGAGACAGTGAGGGAGAGAAAGGTTAGAAAGGGGGAGAGTTTAGAAAGAGAAGGGAGAGAGAGAAAGATTAGCAAGGGAAGGAGAGGGCGACAGAGAAGATAGAGGGAGAGGGATAGAGAGAGATTAGAAAGAAGAGAGGGAGAGAGATGGAGAGTAGAAAGGGAAGGTGCGAGCGGCAGTGACAAAGAGGGGCAAGGAGACGGATTAAAAAGGGAGAGAAAAAGTGGGAGACAGAAATTAGGAAGGGAAGGAGAGAGCGGCAAAGACAAAGAAGAGAGGGAGGGAGAGAGAGATTGGCGGCTGGCCCGCGGGGAGAGTCGGAGTCGGGGGGCGGCGAGGGGAGGAGGGTGAGGGGGACTGGAGGCCCTGGAGGCTCCGGCCTTGACAGTTCTCTTTTAGAGAAACTTTTCCCAAACGCACAGAGGGGCGGGGAATGGCGGCAACCCCCGGCATGGGACCCTCTAGGGGGGCTTCTCGGGGCCCACGGTGCTCTTTCCCGGGGCTCACCCACGCAGGCTTTCCCCTGCAGGGCAAGGGACACGGGACCGGCGGCGACCCTCAAACCGACGGGCCCGGGCCCCCGGCTGAGGGTGGGAAACCCGTCTACACCAGTGACAGCCCGGGGGCTGGGGGCCGGGGGCCAAGCCGGGGGGAGCCCAGTCACCCACCTGCAGTGCCCACCTGGGCGCCTAGGACAGTCCCACCGGCGGCAGCAGCAGCAGCAGCCTCGGGGCCACGCAGCAAGAGTCATCCACAGGACGAAGGGGTTGGGAACCCGGCTGGGCTCAATGGCCAATCAATCCGCTCAACCGCTCTCCTTCGGAGCCGGTGGTGTTCCGGGGAGATGGACCGCACCTTCCCTGCCCACTTTCAGTTCCGTTTCCAACAGATGGCGGGTTGCTAGGAGGAACGCCTCCATCCAACTTCAAAGGTGACTCAGAAGAGCCTCGAGCAGCCAAGTGGGTTTCTTTTTTTTAAAATTATTATTATTTTTTCAGCGCAGGAAAAGCAGAAAGGGGTTTAAACACGCGGCTGCCCCTGCTCTACCTTCCTCCCTCCCCACGCCCACCCCCCAATTCCTTCGGGGGCCACTGCGTCCGCGAGGGGAGGGAGGATGGGGGGAAAAAAAGCAGGGGAAGGGGCTGGAGTGAAAAAAGCCAGCAGCCCCCTGCCCCGAGAAGCAGCCTGGTTTAGTAGAAAGAAAATTCGTTTATTCAATCGTCTTCATGGAGCGCTTACTCTCTGCAAAGCGCTTGGGAGAGTACAGTATCATAATAGACACAATCCCTGCCCACAACGAGCTTAACAGTCTAAAGGGGGAGACAGATAGTGATGTAAATAAATGTAGAAAGAAATTTCGTTCATTCAATCGTCTTTATTGAGCGCTTACTCTCTGCAAAACGCTGTACTAAGCGCTTGGGAGAGTACAGCATCATAACAGACACAATCCCTGCCCACAACGAGCTTAACAGTCTAAAGGGGGAGACAGATAGTGATGTAAATAAATGTAGAAAGAAAATTCGTTCATTCAATCGTCTTTATTGAGCGCTTACTCTCTGCAAAACGCTGTACTAAGCGCTTGGGATAGTACAGTATCATAATAGACACAATCCCTGCCCACAACGAGCTTAACAGTCTAAAGGGGGAGACAGATAGTGATGTAAATAAATGTAGAAAGAAAATTCGTTCATTCAATCGTCTTTATTGAGCGCTTACTCTCTGCAAAGCGCTGTACTAAGCGCTTGGGAGAGTACAGTATCATAATAGACACATTCCCTGCCCACAACGAGCTTAACAGTCTAAAGGGGGAGACAGATATAGATGTAAATAAATGACAGATATAATAATAATAATAGTGGTATTTGTTAAGCGCTTACTATGTGCCAAGCACTGTTCTAAGCACTGGGGTGGATACACGGTCATCAGGTTGTCCCACATCTTTTAGACTGTGAGCCCACTGTTGGGTAGGGACTGTCTCTATATGTTGCCAACTTGTACTTCCCAAGCGCTTAGTACAGTGCTCTGCACACAGTGAGTGCTCAATAAATATGATTGATTGATTGATTATTCCCCATTTTACAGATGAGATAACTGAGGCCCAGAGAAGTTAAATGACTTACTCAAAGTCACACAGCAGACAAGTGGCAGGGCCGGGATTAGAATGTGCATAGAGAAGCAGCGTGGCTCAGTGGAAAGAGCAAGGGCTTGGGAGTCAGAGGTCCTGGGTTCTAATCCCGACTCTGCCACTTCATTCATTCATTCATTCATTCAATGGTATTTATTGAGCACTTACTGTGTGCACAGCACTGTACTAAGCACTTGGGAAGTACAAGTTGGCAACATATAGAGACGGTCCCTACCCAACAACGGGCTCACAGTCTAGAAGGGGGAGACAGACCACAAAACAGAACATGTGGACAGGTATCAAGTCATCAGAATAAATAGACGTAAAGCTAGATGCACATCATTAACAAAATAAATAGAAGAGTAAATATGTACAAGTAAAATAGAGTAATAAATCTGTACAAACATATACAGGTGCTGTGGGGAGGGGAAGGAGGTAGGGTGGGTAGATGGAGAAGAGGAGAGGAAAAAGGGGGCTCAGTCTGGGAAGGCCTCCTGGAGGAGGTGAGCTCTCAGTAGGGCTTTGAAGGGAGGAAGAGAGCTAGGTTGGCGGATGTGCGGAGGGAGGGCATTCCAGGCCCGGGGGGTGAGGTGGGCCGGGGGTCGACGGCGGGACAGGCGAGAACGAGGCCTAACGGTGAGGAGATTAGCGGCAGAGGAGCGGAGGGTGCGGGCTGGGCTGGAGAAGGAGAGAAGGGAGATGAGGTAGGAGGGGGCAAGGGGATGGACAGCCTTGAAGCCGAGAGTGAGGAGTTTCTGCCTGATGCGTAGGTTGACTGGTAGCCACTGGAGATTTTTGAGGAGGGGAGTAACATGTCCAGAGCGTTTCTGCATAGAGATGATCCGGGCAGCAGCATGAAGTATAGACTGAAGTGGGGAGAGACAGGAGGATGGGAGATCAGAGAGGAGGCTGATGCAGTAATCCTGTCAGGATAGGATGAGAGATTGAACCAGCAAGGTAGCAGTTTGGATGGAGAGGAAAGGGCGGATCTTGGCGATGTTGCGGAGGTGAGACCGACAGTTTTTGGTGACGGATTGGATGTGAGGGGTGAACGAGAGAGCAGAGTCGAGGATGACACCAAGGTTGCGGGCTTATGAGATGGGAAGGATGGTAGTGCCGTCTACAGTGACGGGAAAGTCAGGGAGAGGGCAGGGTTTGGGAGGGAAGATAAGGAGTTCGGTCTTGGACATATTGAGTTTTAGGTGGTGGGCAGACATCCAGATGGAGGTGTCCTGAAGGCAGGAGGAGAGCCGAGCCTGAAGGGAGGGAGAGAGAGCAGGGGCAGAGATGTAGATTTGGGTGTCATCAGCCTAGAGATGATAGTCGAAGCCGTGGGAGCGAATGAGGTCACCAAGGGAATGAGTGTAGGTAGAGAACAGAAGGGGACCAAGAACTGACCCTTGAGAAACCCCTACAGTAAGGGGAGGGGTGGGTCAGGGGGAGGAAGAGCCAGCAAAGGAGACTGAGAATGAACGGCCGGAGAGATAAGAGGAGAACCAGGAGAGGACGGAGTCTGTGAAGCCAAGGTTGGACAATTGTCACACTTGTCAGCTATGTGACTTTGGGCAACTCGCTTAACTTCTCTGTGCCTCAGTTACCTCAGCTGTCAAAGGGGGATTAAGACTGTGAGTCCCATGTAGGACAACCTGATTACCTTGTATCCCCCCCAGTGCTTAGAACAGTGCTTGGCACATGGTAAGCGCTTTACAAATGCCATCATTATTATTATTATTATTATTATTATTATTATTATTATTATGTGCTGTGGGGCTGGGAGGGGATGGATAAAGGAGGATGAGACTAAAAGACAGGAGATCCATGTTCAAACCCCCTGTGTAACCTCAGAAAAATCATTCAATATTTCTATGCCTCAGTTTCCTCACCTGTAAAATCCATCGATTGTAGTTTTTGAGCACTTACTTTGTGCCGAGCACTGTACTGCTTGGGAGAGTACACTATGACAGAGTGGGTGGACACGTTCCCTGCCCACAAGGAGCTTACAGTCTAGTGGGGGAGACAGACCTTCATCAAACCCTCGAGGTTGGGCAATAGACACGTTCCCTGCCCACAGGGAGCTTACAGACTAGTGGGGGAGACAGACCTTCATCAAACCCTCGAGGTTGGGCAATAGACACGTTCCCTGCCCACAAGGAGCTTACAGACTAGTGGGGGAGACAGAACTTCATCAAACCCTCAAGGTTGAGCAATAGACACATTCCCTGCCCACAGGGAGCTTACAGTCTAGGGGGGGAGACAGACCTTCATCAAACCCTTGAGGTTGAACAAGTCCAGCATCCGAACCCGGCTAACGTCGTGGGGGCCCCAAGCCTGGATCTGTAAAATGAGGATTAAATATCTGTTCTCCCTCCCCCTTAGACTGTAAATGCCAAGTTGGACATGGGCTGTGTCCTGTCTGATATCTTGCCTTTCACCCCCCTTCTCAAAAATTCTCCAGTGGTTGCCTCTCCACCTCTGTATCAAACCCAAAACTCCTCACCATTGGCTTTGAAGCAGTCCATCACCTCACCCCCTCCTGCTTTACCTTGCTTCTCTCCTTCTCCAACCCAGCCCACACACTTCACTCCTCTGGTTGCCGCTAACCTCACTGGGCCTCCATCTCGCCCGTCTCGCCACCGACCCCCGGCCCATGTCGTGCTTCTGTCTTGGAACGCCCTCCCTCCTCAAATCCACCAGGCAGTTATTCTCCCCAACTTCAAAGCTTTATTGAAGGCACATCTCCTCCAAGAGGCCTTTCCAGACTAAACCCCACTTTTCCTCATCTCCCACTCCCTTCTGCATCACCCTAAAAGCTCCCTTTGTGCTTCCCTCTAGCCCCTAGCCCCATAGCACACAGGTATATATTCTGTAGTGCTGTGGGGCTATGGTGTTATTTGATGTCCCCCCATCTTACCTCCTTCCCTTCCCCACAGCACCTGTATATATGTATATATGTTTGTACATATTTATTACTCTATTTATTTATTTTACTTGTACATATCTATTCTATTTATTTTGTTAGTATGTTTGGTTTTGTTCTCTGTCTCCCCCTTTTAGACTGTGAGCCCACTGTTGGGCAGGGACTGTCTCTATATGTTGCCAATTTGTACTTCCCAAGAGCTTAGTACAGTTCTCTGCACACAGTAAGCGCTCAATAAATACGATTGATGATGATGATGATGATGTCTGTCTCCCCACTCTAGACTGTGGGCAGGAATTGTCATTATTTATTGTTGTTTTGTAATAATAATAATAATAATGGCATTTATTAAGCGCTTACTATGTGCAAAGCACTGTTCTAAGCGCTGGGGAGGTCACAAGGTGATCAGGTTGTCCCAAGGGGCTCACAGTCTTAATCCCCATTTTACCGATGAGGTAACTGAGGACCAGAGAAGTTAAGCGACTTGCCCAAAGTCACACAGCTGACAAGTGGCAGAGCCAGGATTTGAACGCCTGACCTCTGACTCCAAAGCCCGTGCTCTTTCCATTGAGCCACGCTACTTTCCCAAGTGCTTAGTACAGTGCTCTGTACACAGTAAGCACTTAATGAATATCACTGAATGAATGAATGCATTTATCCGAGTGATTAACAAATTCCGTCATTATTATTACCGCACCTCTAGCCAAGTGGCCCTGACTTGCCAGTTCTGGGCTCTGCTGTTGATGCTCATATCCCAGGCAGCAGGGGGGTGATGCACACATCTAGGACACTGCAAATGCCTTGGGGAGCCTCACCCCATTTACAAAGTCAGCTCCATATTTCATCTTGAACTCCTCTTTTAGATTACCCCCACGCCGAAGCAAAAGCTCTTCACCCAAAGGGATCCTGAGATCCACCCTTTTTTCCTCCTCACCTCCGGGAGAGCTGAATGTAGAACTGGCTTTTTAAAAAAATTGCATTTGTTAATCGATTAATCAATCAATGAATGGCATTTATTGAGCACTTGCTATCATCATCATCATCATCAATCGTATTTATTGAGCGCTTACTATGTGCAGAGCACTGTACTAAGCGCTTGGGAAGTACAAATTGGCAACATATAGAGACTGTCCCTACCCAACAGTGGGCTCACAGTCTAAAAGTGAAGAGCCCTGTACTGAATACTTGGGAGCACACAACAGAATTGGCAGACACCTTTCCCGCCCATAATGAGCATTTTAAGGTCTGTGTCCAAAGCGTTGTACAGTGGGGTAGGTACAAACTAGTCAGTTTGGGCACAGTTCATGCCCCACATGGGGCTCACAGTATTAACCCCCATTTTAGAGGTGAGGGAACTGAGGCAGAGAGAAGTGAGGTAACCTGCCCACCGTTGTGCAGCTTTTAAGTGGCAGAACTGGAATAAGAACCCTGGTCCTTCGGACTCCCACGCCCGTGCTCTATCCACTAAGGCGTGCTGTTTCTCACAGGTTTATTCACAAGAAACCACGACCACAATGTCAAATAACCTCATCTGTAGGAAGAGTCCTGTCCGGGATAAGGACGATCTCTGGAACTCTGAAAGCCCCAGGTTTCTCACAGGTTTATTCACAAGAAACCACGACCATAATGTCAAATAACCTCATCTGTACATAGAGTTCTGTCTGGGATTAGGACAATCTCTGGAACCCTGAAAGCCCCAGGTTCCTGAAACCAGATACCTCACTGATCTCCAATTATGTATGGCCCAGCCCGCACGCATCACTCTTTTAGCACCAATTTATTCAATCAACTGTTGCCAAATTGTACTTTCCAAGCACTTAGTACAATGCTCTGCACACAGTAAGCGCTCAATAAACACGATTGAATGAATGAATTACCTGTATATATGTATATATAGTTGTACATATTTATTACTCTATTTATTTATTTTACTTGTACATATCTATCCTATTTATTTTGTTGGCATGTTTGGTTTTGTTCTCTGTCTCCCCCTTTTAGACTGTGAGCCCACTGTTGGGTAGGGACTGTCTCTATATGTTGCCAATTTGTACTTCCCAAGCGCTTAGTACAGTGCTCTGCACATAGTAAGCGCTCAATAAATACGATTGATGATGATGATGATGATGAACTGTATTTATTCAGTGCTTCCTGGGTGCAGAGGACCGTATTAAGCGCTTGGGAGAGCCTCACAGAACACAGTAGAATAGTCCATCACTTTTCTCATTGCCAAAGTCTTATGAAAATTACATTTCCAAGGGACCGTCCCTGACTAAGCCCTCATTTCCTCTATTCCCTTCTGTATCACCCTTACACTTGGAGATGTACCCTTTATTCACTCTTCCCTGAGTTCCACAAGAAGGTTACAGTCTACAGGGCCATCTGAGTTCACTCACAGGTCATCAGTGAATGTGACTGAACAGGCTGACAAAATAATTCGAAGCATAAAGTAGGTTCCACTTGGTTAATCCACACCTAGTATTTAGGAAAAACATGTTTCATCCAAGTAACAACTGAGACATGGTTGAAAAATGACACACAGGTTGTTGAATATTTTTATTTAAATATTTTATGACCATAAATAAACTCTGCTCGATGAATAGTTACAGATATTTTTCTATTATCCAGAGGAAATTGACTTTGTATTCCAGCCTTTATCTTTTCCACTTCTTCTTGATTTCTGTTTTGCATTTAACACCAACCATTTTAAGATGGCATTATTTCTGATAACATGTAACTGCAGGCACTAAAATATTGTTTGTGAGAATGCAGAGATCAAAAAAAGATACAAAAATACTTCAAAGGACAATCATTTTCACTTAGTACATACATTTATAAGTCAACATTAAAGTCCAAATATCAAAATATATTTATAAAAGTGAATATAAAAATATAGGTCTGACTTGTTGCTTTTTTATAGATTGGGGTTAGTTTTAAGCCACCGATCAATTGCACTTTCATACTTCGTTGGTTCTTTCTGCCAGTCCTGATGCCACCTAAGGTTTGCTATAATGTCTGAGTAGTTGTGTCCTACGCTTTGTTTCCAAATAATAAACTGTTCCTTGTTGTACCGGTGGACAGAAGCAGAAACTCTGGGGTAGTTTACAATAGAACGAAGTTTCTGGTCCAAAGAACGAGTGACTTCTGGAAATGCCGTAGCCACATTTGCTAGCTCGTCTGGATCGGTAGAAAGATCTGAAAAAGGAAGGTGAGAAGCTAGTTAAAAATCATATGGATAGGGATAATGGTTCGAGATAAATAGTGAGCAGAGAAAAAGGCCCAACAGGGAGAGAGGCAGTGAGAGAGGCACAAAGAGAGAGGAAAACCCACACTCAACCACCTCCTTTAATCCAGTACTATGTATTGAGTGCTTGCTGTGTACAGAGTACTGTACTAAGCGCTTGGGGGAGTACCACAGAGCTAGTAGACATGATCTGTGCCCTTTTCAGGTACTCTGTACACATACCTTCGCATATATTCTTTCATATATATTTGCATGCACATATACATATCCTTATATTCATTTATAGGCCAACACCCACTTTTGCACACATGCACACACACCCTCACACAAACAGACACACACACAGTATCTTTTTCTTGCTCCTGTTTTGCAGAAGCGAGAGAGAGAAGCAGCAGCAGGGATTGGTTTCTCCCACCCGCACTGGCAGCCCAGCCCCCAGCTCCAGTTCGGAGATTTTTCCGCAGCTCTTCCTGCCAGGGCTGTTCCCTAAGGTTCCTGGCTTGAGAAAACTCACCCAGCCCCATCAGTCCGTCAGTGCTATTGATTGAGTGCTTCCTGTGTGCAGAGCACTGCACTGGGAGAGTACAATGCAACATAGTTGGTAGATATGTGCCCTGCCCACAAAGGGCTTACAGTCTAGAGTCTAGACTGGAGTCTACAGTGGAGAGCTCACAGTCTAGCCTCTGGGCCCCTGAAAGTTCAGAGCAGGCCCACAGAATGGCAGTGGTAATTCCTGCCCGGATCAAAATTCTGGGGAAAAGGAGACATATCTCTCTCCTCTTTCTCCTCCCTCTACTCTCCCCCTCTCTCCATGTCTCTCTCCTCTCCTCCCCCTCTCATTTCTCTCCCCATCTCTATTTCTATCCCCCTTCTCTCCCATCTCTTTCTCCTCCTCCCCAATCTCTCTCCTTCCCCCTTTCTATTTCTCTCCCTCCCCTCCCTCTTTTTCTCTCTCCCTTCTTTCTGTCTTTCCCCCCTTACCTCTATTTCTGTCTCTCCCCTCTATTTCTCTCTCTCTTCCCCTTTCCTCCCTCCCCTGGCTGCCAGCCAGCAATCCTGTGCTTAACAGCAAACCTCAGAGGGTCGCGTGTCACCAGCCGGCTGCGTGTCTAACCCCCTTGCTCTAATCTGGCACCCAGAGCAGAGCCAGAAAAGCTTGTGAGCCGCATTGATCATCATCATCATCAATCGTATTTATTGAGCGCTTACTATGTGCAGAGCACTGTACTAAGCGCTTGGGAAGTACAAATTGGCAACATATAGAGACAGTCCCTACCCAACAGTGGGCTCACAGTCTAAAAGATCTTTGACATGAACAGATACAGAGTTGGTCATTATGTTCCTCTTTAGCCTGGAATTTCCTCTGCACTCTACCCCTCAGGACGCTTGGCGAGGGAGACGGAATTCAGGAGGAATCCTGAAAATGAGTAGCTGGCAAATCGGTGGCAAAGATCAGCAGCTGCTGTCTCCTGGCCCTGTGGCACAGAACTGGAATTCCGAGCCGTAAATGGGTCCTGCACCTACAAAAACCTCACGTGCATTTTATAGGGTGCGGCAACCCTGCCCACTTATTCCTTTGTTGCACTCCTTGCCCCGACAGCCTTGGGACTGGCGGGGGGACAAGCGAGTGTGGAAGAATTGGGCAAACCACCATCGCTTCAACTCATTCTTCCATGGGGCTCCTCGGTCCCGAGGTCTGAAAGATGGGACTGAGGCTCATCGCTCACTCACAGGAGACTCCATCGCATCTTAGTAGAGCGCTTCGTAGAGTGCTGAGCACAGGGTAAGCACTTAGCATATAGCATGAACAACATTTTATTTTGCTACCCGCCCCCGCCCTAATTGGTCCGGCGCCCTTTTTGTCCACGATAACAGTGTCTGATAAACTCTGCTGTATTTTTGTATGTATCTTTAATGTATGCATTTATATGTCTCTATATGTTGCCAACTTGTACTTCCCAAGCGCTTAGTACAGTGCTCTGCACACAGTAAGCGCTCAATAAATACGATTGATTGATTAATGTCTGTCTTCTCCTCTAGATGTGAGGGCCAAGGACATGTCTACCATGTTCCCCCTTCTAGACTGTGAGCCCACTGTTGGGTAGGGACTGTCCCAATATGTTGCCGACTTGTACTTCCCAAGCGCTTAGTACAGTGCTCTGCACACAGTAAGTGCTCAATAAATACAATTGACTGATTGATTGATTGATTACCATCTCTGTGGCACTGACTCTCCCAAGAGCTTAGTATAGTGCTCTGCACACAGTAAGCACTCAACAAATACCACTGACTGAACCGGAGAGAGATGTCTAAATCTTAGGTATATTCCGAAGTCGCCCACTGCCTGGCAACTCTCAAATATATATATCATCATCATCATCATCATCAATCGTATTTATTGAGCGCTTACTATGTGCAGAGCACTGTACTAAGTGCTTGGGAAGTACAAATTGGCAACATATAGAGACAGTCCCTACCCAACAGTGGGCTCACAGTCTAAAAGGGGGAGACAATATATATATATATGTATATATATGTGTGTGTGTATATATATGTATATATATATTTATATGTATATTTATATTTGTATGTATATAGGTATATATGTGTAAATATAAATATATTATATATTATAAATATATTATATATTATATATTGTATATATTTATATACATATAGCAGAGCCTCTTCTGTTTCACCCTTGCACTTGGATTTGCACCCTTTACTCATCCCTCCCTCAGCCCCACGGCACTTATGTGCAGTTCCGTAATTTATTAATATTCATGTCTGTATCTCCCTCAAGATTGCATGCACGACGTGGGCAGGGAACACGTCTACCAACTCTTTTATAGTGTACTCTCCCACAGTAAGCACTCAATAAATACGACATTGATTAACTTTGTACTCTCCCAAGCACTCAGCACACTGCTCCGCACATAGTAAGGGCTCAATCAATACCACTGATGACGAACAGATGATGAAACTGAGGGCTGGAGAAGCTAAGTGACGTGCCCAGGACTCACAGGCAGGTGTTCTCATCCCCAGGCCCGAGTTCTTTCCATTAGCCCGCGGTGCTTCTCAGTAGACGTCCATGCTTTCCCCTTCTCCCCCTGCCCCTCCCCGAAATATGAGGGCCATCCCTCTTATATGCTGGACCTCGCCCCTCCCGTCCACTCTTCGCTGTGTCCTCCCTTTCCAATCTTCTCCAGGTGCCTCCCATCCCTGTACCTCGGTGTGTCTGAGTGCGGAGATCAGTGGGAATCTACGTCTGGGAAGAGGTCTCTGACTTGATACCAAACACTCAAGCAGTGGTATCTCTCGAGCGCTTACTACGTGCAGAGCACTGTCCGACGTGCTTATTATACTCGGAGGCGGCCTGGGTTCCTTTCTGGCTTTCGAAAGGAGTCAGCTCACTTACCAAACAGTTGCGATAATGAAGTGCCGTCCGTGTAGGCGATGTATTTCCATTTGCCAGCTCGCAGCATATAGCTGGAAGCGTTCACATTACAGCCGTGGAACTCGCTCAGAACCCACGGAGGGCGTGGGTTTGGGGATGAAGTGTCAGATTTAGACTCCTCGGAGGACAGCGGGAGCAAAGAGTATCCACTCAGATTGCGAGGGGCAGGAACTCCGGCTATATCTAGGCGACAACAACGCATTGATTTTGATCATCTTTCATCCACGCGCTGGTTCAGTGCATTTTTCCAGAGAGTCCGTGGCAGTTCAGGACAATTAAAACATTTTCCATTTTTCACATCAGCCCTCTCGGGGAAAATTATACTTATTACTGGAAAAATAACTGCTTCGGCTATTTAGCTACGTTTTTATTATCTAGAAGAAGAGTATGATTAAGTCTTTCACGTTCTCAAAGTGCTTCACAATGGTTTACATTTGGAATTCCTGAAGACAACGGAGAATAAGATGGTCCCGTTTATATTGTACTTAAAATCAGGTAGCAAGGTATAGTGAATATACCGCTATTTCCTTAGAAACATATAGGGAAGCTCCACGATGTCTTGATCTTTATTTTAAAGTGAAGCGGCTTTTGTGCCAAGCTGTTTCTTCCAACCCCAATCCTACCCTTCGGCTCTGAATCTGACAGCAGAAGCAAAGATGAGAGGCAACTGCAGAACTGAGACACAGACTGTTTTAACATCAGAGCTGGCAAAGGCTGTAGCCGCAAAGACCCACGGTTCCCCTGAGATATTTTCACGAGAGGTGGCATTTCTTCCAGACCCCGGCAGAGGATAAATAAGGCTACCGAATCACATTTTCCCAGGCAGTGACTCAGTGTGTCGGCTCGGTAGCTAGCACGTGCATCTTGAAAGCCATGAGGTAGGGGCGTTATTTTTTCATTTTCCCAGGGACCGTGGCTATGCGAAGAAGGAGTTTTTAAAAACTACATCACCTGCGACTTAAAATGTTTTCGAAATGAATCACCATTGGGTTCTACACTCGCTCTTTCGCCCAGAAAAATCAATTTGAAATGGATGCTGTGACTGCTTGAAGTGTTCCCCCTCAGGATGGGAGCCCATGAGCTTAACAGAAACAAAATTAAATGAAAAAAAGAAAATTACTTTCCCTTGAATTCTAGAAGCTGAAAGACCAAGTCAGAAAACTAAAAACCGGCACAGCTCCCGACTCAGGCAAACCAGGTAGCTATCGTCAACCAACCGACCAACGGTGTTTATTGTGTGGCTTCTGAGTACAGAGCACTGCACGAAGCGCTTAAGAGAGTACAACAAAACACGTATTTCCTACCCTCAAGGAGCTTACACTCTATCATTATGAGACTGTGAGTTCACTGTGGGCAGGGAATCTGTCTGTTTATTGTTATACTGTACTCTCCCAAACACTTAGTACAGTGCTTTGTACAATCAATCAATCGTATTTATTGAGCTCTTACTGTGTGCAGAGCACTGTACTAAGCGCTTGGGAAGTACAAGTCGGCAACACATAGAGACGGTCCCTACCCAACAGCGGGCTCACAGTCTAGAAGGGGGAGACAGAGAACAAAACCAAACATACTAACAAAATAAAATAAATAGAATAGACATCATCATCAATTGTATTTATTGAGCGCTTACTGTGATAGATATGTACAAGATAAATAAATAAATAGAGTAATACAAACATATATACATATATATGTATATATATACATACACACATACATACATATACATACATATACATATATGTGTGTGTATGTATATATATACATATACATATATACATACACACATATATATACATATGTATATATGTTTGTATATGTATGTATGCATATATACATACACACACATATATATACAAATACATATATGTACATATATATGTATATGTATATATACATACACACATACATACATATACACACATATACATATATATGCATATGTTTGTACATATTACTCTCTTTATATACATACATATACACATACATACATACACATATGTGTATATATGTGTGTACGTATATATACATATACATATATATATGCATATATACACACATATGTATACATGTTTGTATATGTATGTATGTGTGTATGTATATATACATATACATATGCATATATATGTATGTGTATATATATACATACACACATACACATACATATACATATATATGTATATATGTTTGTATGTGTGTATGTGTGTATATATATACATACACACATACACATATACATGTATATGTGTATATATATACATACACACATACACATACATATACATATATATATGTATATATGTTTGTACATATTACTCTCTCTATATACATATGCATATATGTATGTATATGTATATGTGTGTATGTATATATGTACATACACACATATATACATATATACACACATATGTATACATATATATACATATATATTGTACACAATAAGTACTCAATAAATACGATGGAATAAATGAACTGAAATTCCATGAGCAACAACTAAATGCTGCAAAAAACCTAGAACTGAACAGTCATAAAGGCCATCCCTATCAAAGGAGCAAAATCTATGATAAAAGAGGAAAGGAAAATAGTGCAAGGGAGAGGCGGCTGCTTTAATATCGCGCCCTCAGAGTGCTTACTCTGAAACGTCTCTGCCAGATATATATATATATATATATACACATACACACATATATACATATACATATATACACACATATGTACACATATATATACATATATATTGTACACAATAAGTACTCAATAAATACGATGGAATAAATGAACTGAAATTCCATGAGCAACAACTAAATGCTACAAAAAACCTAGAACTGAACAGTCATAAAGGCCATCCCTATCAAAGGAGCAAAATCTATGATAAAAGAGGAAAGGAAAATAGTGCAAGGGAGAGGCGGCTGCTTTAATATCGCGCCCTCAGAGTGCTTACTCTGAAACGTCTCTGCCAGATATATATATATATATATATATATATATATATATATATATATATATATATATACACATACACACATATATACATATACATATATACACACATATGTACACATATATATACATATATATTGTACACAATAAGTACTCAATAAATACGATGGAATAAATGAACTGAAATTCCATGAGCAACAACTAAATGCTACAAAAAACCTAGAACTGAACAGTCATAAAGGCCATCCCTATCAAACGAGCAAAACCTATGATAAAAGAGGAAAGGAAAATAGTGCAAGGGAGAGGCGGCTGCTTTAATATAGCACCTTCAGAGTGCTTACTCTGAAATGTCTCCGCCAGATCTAGGAGAATGAGTCGTGGGGGTCGTTTTGGGCATGGTCAGGACTCTGGGGGCTGGGCAAGAGCTTAGAACAGTGCTCTGCACACAGTAAGTGCTTAATAAATGCCATTAAAAAAAAAAAAAAAGAGAGAGGCAGGCCAGAGACCCCCACAAAGGCTCAAGAGACCCTGTCAAAGATGGAGAGGGGGGAAAGAGCGAAGAGGTAGGCCCTTTTAGGCCAGAGCCCTGCTCCACTGCTCCCCAGGGGAACTGCCAAGGACGGGTGGATTCCGAAAGTGAGTTCTAGAGAACCTCTCCCTACCTCCAAGCTAGCCGAAAAGCCAGGCTGATGCCATCCTCTGGACTGTAAGCTCGTTGTGGGCAGAGCATGTGCCTACCACTCTGTTAGGTGGTACTCTCCCAAGAGCTTACTAGAGTGCTCTGTACATGGCAAGTGCTCAAGAATTATGATTGACTGATTGCCTGACCCACTTCCCGAAGAACTAAGCTAGCTTTTCCCACTCCAGGTGTTCCAAAATAAAGTTGAGTCCTACCCTTCTAGCCTGGAATCCCAATTTCCTCACCTATGGGCTTCTTTCCCCAGGTTTTGGGGTTCAGGGGCCCAGGCCCAGAGTCTCTTTTAATAGCTCTTGAAAGAGTCTAAGGGTCATCCAACCAACCCTGATGATGCAGGTGTTTGGGGGGCGCCAGGGAAGCTGATATTTTGCAACCCCAGAGCAAGAGAGGAATTCAGAGAGCAGAACTCTCTGCCACTCCACAAATCCCACTCCTTAAGCCGGTCATTACCCTGGAATTCTGCTGGAACGCCAAACCAAGGCCTCGTGGAGCAATTAAACCCTCCACCATCATTCTAGTAGCTCCTGAAATGATGGAGATGTGCTCTTTCAAGCCCACTCCTTGCACTGGGTGGTGAAATGATGCTTTCCAAACTGCTTGTGCTGGCCCTGATTGACAGTAGCAGAATACCACTTAGAGTATGAGCCCACGTGGGACAGGAGCTGTGACCAACCTAATTAACTTGTACCTATCCTAGTGGCTAAAACAGTGTCTGACACATAATAAGCGCTTAACAAATACATTTAAAAAACAAAACAAAACAAAAAAACCCCACCAGCATTCTGGTCAGGGGAAGGAGCAGGAGGGCACTGTAGATAGTGGGGGATTTCATTCAGGATACAAAGCAGGCCCAACCCCTGAAACCTTTTGGTACATGGCGATGTTTCTGCCTCGCACATCCTAGCTGACTGTTTCCTCACATCTCTTGCCTGTCCTTTCCCCCTCCATCAGCCTGGCTCTGAAGGAGAAGAGTGAGTAAGCTAATTGAGGACGCTAAAACCATCAGGCAAAAGGCCTCCTTCTCAAATTCTCTCTAGATTCCTGAGAAAACATTCTGAAGAACGGGAGAAAGTGAGAGGAAAACAACAACAACAACAATAACAATGTTGGCATTTGTTAAGCGCTTACTATGTGCAAAGCACTGTTCTAAGCGCTGGGGGGGGATACAAAGTGATCAGGTTGTCCCACGTGGGGTTCACAGTCTTAATCCCCACTTTACAGATGAGGTAACTGAGGCTCAGAGAAGTTAAGTGACTTGCCTAAGGTCACACAGCAGACATGTGACGGAGTCAGGATTCAAACCCACGAGCTCTGACTCCAAAGCCCGTGCTCTTTCCACTGAGCCACGCTGCTTCTCAGAGATTTTAAACCTCTGGGTTCAGTGTGGCCTACCGGATAGAGTACAGGCCTGGGAGCCAGAAAGACCTGGGTTTTAATCCCGGCTCCGCCACTGGTCTGCTGTGTGACCTTCGGTAAGTCACTTCACATCTTCTCTGCCTCAGTTCCCTCATCTGCAAAATGGGGATTAAGATCGTGAGCCCCATGTGGGACAGGGACTGCCTCCAATACGATTATTGTGTATCTACCTCAGCGCTTAGAACAGTGCCTGGCACACAGGAAGTGCTTAACAAATACCACAATCATTACTACTATTATTAGCAGATCGGCAATTCGAAGAGCCACCGCGGTACCATGCTTCAGACCGAACACCTACGGAGGTGTCATGCCGTCCAACCTTTTATATAGCTGCAAAACCTGGCCCCACTCCACAGGCCACCTACAGATTCCTGAAGCAGCTCCTTCAGCATCACTGCCGTGTCCCGCGTGACGTCAAAGTGGCAAGAAAAGATCGCACAACGGCAGAATCCTGGAACCGAGTCGGTTTACCGGCACTGAAGCCCTGTTTACTCGTCTTCAGGGTGGGACGTATGTGGAGAATGGATGACAACAGGTAGGGGGGACTGAGAAGGGGCACTCAAAACCAAAGGACACAGAGAAAACACGCTAAGGATGCAACAGAGCACGGGCTTCAGGCAGTGCATCTTCACAGGTTAGGAGGCAACTGTGTTTTAAAGACCCCCCTGTCACGCTGCAGTTGGGAAAGGAGCGGCTATTTTTGATATTATGGTAATTATTAGTCAGTCAATTGCATTTATTGAGAGCTTACTGTGTGCAGAGCACTGCACTAAGCACTTGGGCAAGTACAGTAAAACAATAAACAGACATATTCCCTGCCCAAAATGAGCTTAGAATCTAGAGCACTTGTTAAGTGCTTCCTATGTGTCAAGCACTGAACTAAGCACTGGGGTAGATACAAGCAAATTAGGTTGGACAGAGTGCATGTCCCACATGGGGCTCCCAGGCTTAATCCCCATTTGCTCACAGTCTTAATCCCTATTTTGCCGATGAGGTAAGTGAGGGCGTTAAGCGACTTTTCCAAGGTCACAGGGCAATCGACCGATTGTATTTATTGAGCGCTTACTGTGAGCGGAGCACTGTACTAAGTGCTTGGGAGAGCACAGTATAACGCAGCTGGGAGACACATTCCCTGCCCACAAGAAGTTTCTAGTCTAGAGGGGGAGACAGACAGCAATATCAATAAATTAAGGCTATGGTCGTAAGTGCTGTGGGGCTGAGGGAGGGATGTTTGTTTTTGTTCTCTGTCTCCCGCTTTTAGACTGTGAGCCCACTGTTGGGTAGGGACCGTCTCTATATGTTGCCAACTTGTACTTCCCAAGCGCTTAGTACAGTGCTCTGCACATAGTAAGTGCTCAATACGATTGATGATGATGATGATGATGAATAAAGAGTGCAAATCCAAGTGCAAGGAAGACGTAGAAGGGAGTGGGATATCAGACAGGTGGCGGAGTCGCTTCTCTAGGGTAAGATGGACAGGCATACTCTCTAGCGGGATTTAGCAAAAAGCCAAATGATCTCTAATAATAATGATGGCATTTGTTAAGTGCTTACCATGTGCCAAGCACTGTTCTAAGCGCTGGAAAATAATAATGGTATTTGTTAAGTGCTTACTATGTGCCAAGCACTGTTCTAAGCGCTGGAAAATAATAATCGTATTTGTTAAGTGCTTACTATGTGCCAAGCACTGTTCTAAGCACTGGAAAATAATAATGGTATTTGTTAAGTGCTTACTATGTGCCAAGCACTGTTCTAAGCACTGGAAAATAAATGGTATTTGTTAAGCGCTTACTATGTGCCAAGCACTGTTCTAAGCGCTGGGGTAGATAGAAGGTATTCAGGTTGTCCCACTTGGGGCTCACAGTCTTAATCCCCATTTTACAGATGAGGTAACAGGCACAGAGTAGTTAAGTGACTTGCCCAAAGTTACACAGCAAACAAGTACCAGAGCGAGGATTAGAACCCACGACCTCTGGCTCTCAAGCCCGTGCTGTTTCCACTAAGCCATACAGACTGTAAACTGCTTGTGGGCAGGGAATGTGTCTGTTTAGTGTTGCACCGCACTCTCCCAAGCGCTTAGTACAGTGCTCTGCACACAGTAAGAGCTCAATAAATACAATTGAATAAATGAACGAATTGGAGAATGGGAGCAGCTCTTGAATGCGGAGCGCCTAAAAAGATTGGGCCTCAGCAGTCTGCAAAGATAAAAGCTGACACATGGGATCCATCATCCCACCTTAGAACCGTTACAACATGGGAAGCGGAGTGGCCTAGTGGATTTAGCGTGGGCCTGGGCGTCAGAGGACCTGGGTTCGAATCCCGGTTCTGCCACTTGCCTGCTGGGTGACCTTCGGCAAGTCACTTCACTTCTCTGAGCCTCGGTTACCACATCTGTCAAATGGGGATTAAGACTGTGAGCCCCGTGTGCAACAGGGACGGTGTCCAACCTGATTACCTTAAATTTACCCCAGTGCTTAATACAGTGCCTGGCACATAGTAAGCGCTTAACAAAAACCATTAAAAAAAAGAATAACAGAGGGGGTTATGGCGGTTGCAATTAAAGGCTGCTACTTGGCACAATGAAGAACCAAATGACTCCCCCTCCAGAAATTTACCATTTGCCTATTTCATCTAATATGATCTTGGATTGTTCAATTTGTAATTCATTGTTAGCAAGGGGAAAAAAGGGGATCGATAAATACAATTACTGCTGTCTGACACTGTAGTCGGTAGCATCAGTTTAGAAAATGAAGAACTCTCTCTCTCTACACACACACACACACACATACAATAACAAGATGGTTCCTGAATCATTTAGTAAAATAATCAATCAATCAATGGTATTTATTGAGTGTTTACTATGTGCAACAAGTACAACCCTTGGGCGAGTACAATACAAAGAATTAGCAGACAGGTTCCCTGCCCATAATAATAATAATAATAATAGGATTTATTAAGCGCTTACTATGTGCAAAGCGCTGTTCTAAGTGCTGGGGAGGTTACAAAGTGATCAGGTTGTCCCACGGGGGGGCTCACAGTCTTAATCCCCATTTTACAGATGAGGTAAGTGAGGCACAGAGAAGTTAAGTGACTTGCCCAAAGTCACACAACCGGGAATTTGCAGAGCCAGGATTTGAACCCATGACCTCTGACTCCAAAGCCCGTGCTCTTTCCACCGAACCACGCTGCTTCCCATAATGAGCTTACAGTCTAGAAATGAGCTTACAATTACAAGTGAAAAGAGTTATTTGGGTTTCTCAAATTACCACCTGCCCAGACTCAGTCTCAATTATTTGCCTTTGTCCTTGGCCATGACACTGGTGATTCTTTTCTCCCTCGGTTCTTCCATTTGACAGGTGGACCCTCACCTCTGCCTGGCATTATTGAGGCTCAACGCCAAGCCAGTGAGGAGTATGTTCAGCTTTTGAGGGCAGTGGTGATACTATCCCGGTAGTTCACAAGGAAAAAGGACATTTTCAGCAGTATGTAGGAATGATAAAATTTCAAAACAGTACTGGGGGCAGGAAGGCTAGTGAGGAAGCTGAAATAGTTGAGTTAGGGAAGGACCAAGCCATGTTTAATCTGAGTGACCTGCTGCTGGTCTTCAGTCAATCAAACAGTCAAGAGTATTTATTGAGCACCTACTGAGCACAGAGCACTGTACTAGGCTTTGAATGACTATAAAAAAGTCAGTAGACATGATCTCTGCCCTTAGGGAGACTGCAGCTTAGTGGGGGAGATAGTCACGACAACAAATTACAGACAAAAGGAAGTAAACGGGCATAAAGCAATCTGAGATAGTGACCCGCCCAAGGCCACAAGGTGAAGCCAGTAAAATTCAATAGCCTGTGGGCTTACTCAACTTTGATTTATGCAGAAATGGTAATAATAATGATGGCATTTGTAAAGCGCTTACTATGTGCCAGCACTGTTCTAAGAGCTGGGGGGGATACGAGGTAATTAGGTTGTCCCACATGGGGCTCACGGTCTTAATCCCCATTTTACAGATGAGGTAACTGAGGCCCAGAGAAGCTAAATGACTTGCCCGAAGTCACACAGCTGACAAGTGGCGGAGCCTGGATTAGAACCCACGACCTCTGACTCCCAAGTCCGTGCTCTGAGCCACACTGCTTCTCTAATGCCACAGTAAAAATTTTCGACGGGATCACCTTACTTACCAAGCATCGTAGGGTAGATATCCACGAGAGAAACTAGGTTTGGCACTTGACGGTTCGCTCGGATGCCTGGGCCCATCATGAGAAGGGGAACGTGGGAACTTGCTTCATACATGCTCATTTTGTAAAACTGCCTGTGCTCCATCGCCAGCTCTCCATGGTCTGAGGTGAAGATGACAACAGTCTTCGGAAGCAGCCCCGTTTGGTAGAGGGCCAAAATCACCTCACCTGCAAAAGAAACCACACTCAATCAAAAAAATCTCTGATTTAGATAATAGCAATATTTGCTAAATGTTTACTAAGTGCCAAGCACTAAACCAAAACCTGGAGTAGAAATAAAACATCAGGTGGGACACAGTCCTTGTCCCCGCCGAGGCTCACATGAAGTGGGGTTTAATCCCATTTTACAGATGGGTTTAATGGAGATCCAGAGAAGTGCAGTGACTTGCTCCAGATCACTCAGCAGACAAGTGAGGGAGCCGGGATTAGAACCCAGTTCCTCCGACTCCCAGGCCTGTGGTCTTTCCACTAGGCCAGGCTGCTTCCCTTTGAATGGTAAGCTCAAAACCTCCTGCTTTGGCACTTTGTCCAGAAGGACCACAGGTTGAGACTTTATTGGACAAAAGGAGACAGGAGTTCTAGGATGAGGGGTCTACAGGGACCACACCGGGCCTCTGACGTGTTGAACTGTGAAGTGCTGATTTGCTGATCTGTTAGGGACAGACATGAGGAGATGCTGTGGTGGGGGTGGACGAAGAATTAGTTGGGAAGGAATGGCATTTTTTTTTTTCAAGAACCTAAGAGAGTGCTCTGTACTCAATCCCCTGGGGTAACCAGACTTCCAAAGGCCAAGATCTTTACAGACTCAACAACCAACTTGGAAGCAACAAGCAACTAGCACAGATCAATCAATCAATCGTATTCATTGAGCGCTTACTGTGTGCAGAGCACTGTACTAAGCGCTTGGGAAGTACAAGTTGGCAACACATAGAGACAGTCCCTACCCAACAGCGGGCTCGCAGTCTAGAAGGGGGAGACAGAGAACAAAACCAAACATAGATGCCAGAACCACGCTGCATTTTATGTAGCATGTGTAGCAATTCAACAAACAAATCTCCCTTTACATTTTATTATTTCCTCCTATTTAATAATAATAATGATGGCATTTGTTAAGCGCTTACTAGGTGCAGAGCACTGTTCTAAGCGCTGGGGGGGATACAAGGTGATCAGGTTGTCCCACGGTGGGGGGGGGGGGGCTCACAGTCTTAATCCCCATTTTACAGATGAGGCTCAGAGAAGTTAAGTGACTTGCCTAAGGACACACAGCAGACATGTGGTGGAGCCGGGGTTCAAACCCATGACCTGATTCCAAAGCCCAGGCTCTTTCCACTGAGCTACACTGCTTAAACACTGCTATTTGCCTCCACTATTAGATTGTAAGCTCCACGAGGGGACGGATTGTGTCTACTAGCTCTATTAAACACTCCCAAATGCTTAATACAGTTAAAAGTGCTCCACAACACTACTGATTGATGCAACGACCCATAAAATTTGGTCTCTAAGACTTGATAGCCCTCAGAGATAGTCCTGCATTGCAACGCAAAAGCTCAATCTAGAGCAGGGGTTCCTAACAAGGGGCTGTGGCACACTGGAGTGCTTGGTGATCTCCCAGAGGTGACCTGGAAATTCTGCTCATTTTGGCAGAGTAGGGATTAGAACCCATGACCTTCTGACTCCCTACCTACCCATCCATCCATCCAGCTGTCCTTTAATAATAATAATAATAATGGCATTTGTTAAGCGCTTACTATGTGCAAAGCACTGTTCTAAGCGCTGGGGAGGGGAAACAAGGTAATGAGGTTGTCCCATGTGGGGCTCACAGTCTTCACCCCCATTTTACAGATGAGGCAACTGAGGCTCAGAGAAGTGAAGTGACTTACCCAAGGTCACACAGCAGACATGTGGCAGAGTCGGGATTCGAACCTATGATCTCTGACTCCAAAGCCCCGGGCTCTTTCCACTGAGTCACGCTGCTTCTCCTTTGTATTTGAAGAAGCCGCCACTGACAGTCAAGTTCACTCAAGAGTGTGTACGTGTGTGGGTGTGAGAGAGAGTGTGAGTGTGTGTAGCTGGCTTTAAAGGCCAATGCCGGATCCACAATCCCAGACACACAGGGCACACAAAAAGGTGGGGCCTTGTTGTTCTGTTTGGCCTCCTTATCTCTCTTTGCACAGGAAGCTTTTGCTTAGAGAGAGAGACCCTCCCTCCTGGATCATCATCATCATCATCATCAGTCGTATTTATTGAGCGCTTACTATGTGCAGAGCACTGTACTAAGCGCTTGGGAAGTACAAATTGGCAACATATAGAGACAGTCCCTACCCAACAGTGGGCTCACAGTCTAAAAGGGGGAGACAGAGAACAAAACCAAACATACTAACAAAATAAAATAAATAGAATAGATATATACAAGTAAAATAAATAGAGTAATAAATATGTACAAACATATATACAGGTGCTGTGGGGAAGGGAAGGAGGTAAGATGGGGGGGATGGAGAGGGGGACGAGGGGGAGAGGAAGGAATGGCCTCCTGGATGGCAGCAATGCCATGCCCATGTAGCATGTAGCATGAGCCACGGGAAGCAGTGTGGCTCAGTGGAAAGAGCCGGGGTTTGGAGTCAGAGGTCATGGGTTCAAATCCCGGCTCTGCCGACTGACAGCTGTGTGACTTCGGGCAAGTCACTCCACTTCTCTGTGCCTCAGTTCCCTCACCTGTAAAATGGGGATTAAGACTGTGAGCCCCGCGTGGGACAACCTGATCACCTTGTAACCTCCCCAGCGCTTAGAACAGTGCTTTGCACATAGTAAGCGCTTAATAAATGCCATTATTATTATTATGTAGCACTGGCACATGGCTGGTTGAGGCTAGCTAGGGTTGGAAGTCCTGCCTCATGGAGAGGCCACCTAGATTTGACTGCCTGGCCCAGGAAGCAGAAGAGTCCCGGGCCCACACGGTGCACGGCAGGGTTGGGGTGTTCTGAGGTCCGGAGAAGACACGGGAAGTAGTTCTCCACTGCCAGGAATGTGGGAATACAGATGACTCCTCTTGTCTTCACTTGTCCTTTAAATGAAAAATCCCGGGAACCCTAACCTGGATCAGCCAAACACTTGGGGTGCAACGGAGAAAAGCTGAACCATCCCTAATAAAAACTTCCACGACTTAACCGACTTTGGCTGGGACTGATTATTACATATCACCCCGGCATAATTTGCCTAATTAAATTGTTAGTTTTCCTCGCTTTTAAGACTGAATGCTTAGAAGAGATAAGTGGATTTAGGCCTTCTGCTTGAAAAGCCTTTTCTGTTTACACTAAGCTCTGTCCATAGCCACAAAGATTAGGAAAAGTGAAATCCAATTAAGTAACACAAATCCTGATTAAAATATCCCAGTTCAAATAACTACACAGGAATTTGCACTCATCCTTGATAGGAGGCAAAATGCAGACTGAATTCAAAACAAATCTCTAAACTGGGAATATTTGGTGTGGAACTAAGTACTTCAATTTGTAGATTATTCTAACCCAATTATGCAGCTAGAAAATACATTTATGCCTCTATGCAGCAGCATAGAGAAGCAGCGTGGCTCGGCAGAACGAGCCCGGGCTTTGGAGTCAAAAGTCAGGGGTTCAAATCCCACCTCCGCCGCTTGCCTGCTGTGTGACTTTGGGCAAGTCACTTCACTTCTCTGGGCCTCAGTTACCTCATCTGTAAAATGGGGATGAAGACTGCGAGCCTCATGTGGGACAACCTGATCACCTTGTAACCTCCCCAGAGCTTAGAACAGTGCTTTGCACATAGTAAGCGCTTAATAAATGCCATCATTAATTAATTATGCTCTCTCTGAACCCTCCTAACGCAAAGGAAGGGCACAGGAGAGCAGTGGTCCGAGGATTGTTTCAGGCAAACGTCTGGGTGTGGCTATGCTGAATAATAATAATACTTGTTAAGCACTTACTATGTGTCAGACACTGTACTTAGCACTGGGGTGGATACAAGCAAATCAATCAATCAATCAATCGTGTTTATTGAGCACTTACTGTGTGCAGAGCACTGTACTAAGCGCTTGGGAAGTGCAAGTTGGCAACATATAGAGACAGTCCCTACCCAACAGTGGGCTCACAGTCTAAAAGGGGGAGACAGAGAACAAAACCAAACATACTAACAAAATAAAATAAATAGAATAGATATGTACAAGTAAAATAAATAAATAAATAAATAAATAGAGTAATAAATATGTACAAACATATATACATATATACAGGTGCTGTGGGGAAGGGAAGGAGGTAAGATGGTGGGGATGGAGAGGGGGACGAAGGGGAGAGGAAGGAAGGGGCTCAGTCTGGGAAGGCCTCCTGGAGGAGGTGAGCTCTCAGTAGGGCCTTGAAGGGACGAAGAGAGCTAGCTTGGTGGATGGGCAGAGGGAGGGCATAATAGGGTCGGACACAGTCCCTGTCCCACATGGGGCTCGGTCTTAATCCCCATTTTACAGATGAGGTAACTGACGCCCAGAGAAGTGAAGTGACTTGCCCAAGGTCTCACGGCAGACAAGTGGCGGAGCCAGGATTAGAACCCAGGTCCTTCTGACTCTCAGGCCTGGGTTGTAGCCACTAGTCCAGCCTGCTTTTAAAGCTTTCACGGGGAGGTTCCTTTTTAGCCTTTTTTTGTACCTGCTTGACCAGGGTCAGGAGGCTGGAAGTCCCCGCCAAAAAAGAAAGGCACTGGTCCAGGCTAGATGATATTATTTTTTCCCCCCTCCTCTTCTCAAATTCCCGAATGAAATCCCCTCACTAAATGGTGATGGCATCTCCAGCTGTGACTGACGGATCAACCTTGGTCCTGAGGCTTCAGGACAGAGAGCCTGGGCAAAAAGCAGCTTTAAGTGCCAGTGGCTTGCATAACGTCACTCACACTCTCTCTGCCAGGCACTTTCTCCTACTCGGGCATGGAGTGCAGCAAGTGTGTCGTCGGGCAGGGGTGCAGCATTTTGTGAAGTTCACTGCAAAATGCTGGGGTTCAGAATTGGAGCAAAAAAAATAAAGTTTGGTTAAAACTATGACCCAGCCTCCTTCCTATGCTCCACTCCTTAGTTCCATCAAGAGATAATAATAATGATAACAATAATAATGATAATGGCATTTGTTAAGCGCTATGTGCAAGCACTGTTCTAAGCACGGGGGGGATACAAGGTAATCAAGATT
Organism: Tachyglossus aculeatus; assembly: GCF_015852505.1. Lineage (NCBI taxonomy): Eukaryota > Metazoa > Chordata > Mammalia > Monotremata > Tachyglossidae > Tachyglossus > Tachyglossus aculeatus. Next base: position 27,902,033 of record NC_052088.1, on the reverse strand, counting down.
GTCCCACAGACTTAATCCCCATTTTACAGATGAGGGAACTGAGGCACAGAGAAGTTAAGTGACTTGCCCAAAGTCACACAGCTGACAAGTGGCAGTGCTGGGATTAGAACCCATGGCCTCTGACTTCCAAGCCCGGGCTCTTTCCCCTAAGCCGAGAAGCAGCGTGGGCTAGTGGGAAGAGCATAGGGTTGGGAATCAGGAGACCTGGGTTCTAATCCTGCCTCTGCCACGTGCCTGCTGTGTGACCTTGGGCAAGTCACTTAATTTTTCAGTGCCTCAGCTTCGTCATCTGTAAAAATCAGGAATACCTGCTCTCCCTCATGCTTGGTGAGCCCCACAAGAGCACTTATGTACATATCTTCAAATTATACACTGGGAATTATATATTAGAATTATTCATTTAGATTAATGTCTGCCTCCCACTCTAGACTGTAAGCTCCTTGTTGGCAGGGAACGTCTCTGCTAACTCTGTTATACTTCATGTACTCTCTCGAACGCTTGATAAGTGCTCAATAAGAACCACTGATAATGATGATGACAGGATTGGGCCCAATCTGATTATCTTGTACTTTCCCCAGCGCTTGGCACACTGCTTGGCAAACAATGCTTCACAAATACTACAATTCTTCTTCCTTCCTCCTCCTCTTTCTTAATAACCTGAAGACCGGGCCTTTCAAACTTGGCAACCTAACAGTCCTATCCTCAAGGGTAGGAGAATGGGGTTTGTTGGACCTGACCCTGGGATTGTACAAGCAGATGGGAAGGGGAAAGTCCAACTAGCCAGCCCTGGTCTGCTTTGGGATGGAGACCCCCACAGAAAGCAGGATGGATCTGGGGTCTGTTTTATCCATTTGCGTTTGCCGCGGGTTCTCCAAAAAGCTCCTAAGCTTCCAGCTTCGGCTGGGGGCCGACTTTTTCTCCCTCCTAAATTCACCTTGTAATTAGCTGCTGAAATGGGGGAGCCCTTTTTTGGTAGGGATTGTCTCTATACGTTGCCAGCTTGTACTTCCCAAGCGCTTAGTACAGTGCTCTGCACACAGTAAGCGCTCAATAAATACGATTGATTGATTGATTCTAAAAAAAAAGGTATATGTTAAGCACTCACTACATGCCAGGCACAGTAGTAACTCCTAGGGTAGATCCAAGCTAATCGGGTTGAACACAGTCCAGTCCCACAGGGGGCTCAGTCTTAATCCCCATTTTACAGATGAGCTAACTGAGATACAGAGAAGGGAAGTGACTTGTCCAAGGTCACAAAGCAAACACACAGAGGAGCTGGGATTGGAACCCAGGTCCTTCTGACTCCCATGTCCGTGCTCAATCTACTAGGCCAAGTAGCTTCTCAACACTTCCTTTGCGCCTGAAGTGGAGCACTTTTAAAGTTACTTTATCAACTAATGAACAAGAAGTAGAGAGGCTTATTATCCTGTTATGAACCAAGATGCTTTTCCTGTCTTAGGTGTGTGTCAAGGCCATTGTAACTAAGCAACTGGGTGCAAATATCCTTGAGTAATTCTCTAAAAGTCACCAGGCCAGCCTAATCACAGCCATCTAGAAAAGTGACATTACTCTCCACTATATAATTGCTTATTAATTATACCACCTACCAAGCATGGCATCTGTTTCTGCACACATAGCATAATAAAAGGCTCTAATATCTCGAATTTCTTTTGGTGAAAAATGCCCAGTACAGTTTTTGGTGTACGAAGAGTAATAATCTACAGGGTGCATTTCCGAGAGAGGTAACCATTTTGGAATTTTGATGGTTTCATAAGGCACCTAAGAAACAAGAGAAAAACATCCGTTAAAATGGTAAATGAGTTAAATGATACATTTTTTTCTCCTCACAGGTCAGAATCATAAAATCTAATATATTTTTGATTATGCAAGCTAATAATCCAAAGTCACAGGTAATCAACAGACCGTGCAAATTAGGCACTGATTCACTGCAATGCATTATCAAAGTTTCCATAATTTGCATTTCAGTAGAAAATGCTGCAATTTCTTTTTCTACAGACAGAAGGGATACTCCTTCAGGCTCAAAGTAGTCTGAAAAACTGTCCAAACAATTCAGTATGGGGGGGTAGATTTGGAGCAAAATGCTGGAAGTGATTATTTTATTTTTCACCATCTTTCCTTTCTCCTACAGTCATCTGGTAGAGGTGTTAATATAATCTGAATTTGGACAGACATCTGGTTATTCCACAAAATGAATAACCAACCCCCTCAGAATCAAGATAATTCCCCCTCTGCACTGGAAAAAACTTAATCAAAAGGAGAATGGATGCAATAAAAATTGTTTTTGCCAACATCACAACATTCCTGTGAAGCAACAGAGTTTTGAATTAGCCCTGTGGGGTCAGATTTCTGAATCTAACACACTCATCCTGTCTTCAACAGATCTAATTATTTTTCTGGGTTGCCACTTCAGTATTAAAGGATGGAATGGGGAATCTTGGTCCCGCTCACTGTAATGTTCAATCGCATACCGACCCTCCATGAAGCAAGTTGCCACCTGGCCTCTCGAAACTGTTACCTGAGGGTTCTGCAGGGCCGGCATTATGCCTTCATTCCCCCCTACTCCCTCTCCCTTCCGCTTCGCCCTTACATTTGCTCCCTTTATTCATGCCACCCTCGGCCCCACGGCACTTATGTACATGTCCGTCACTCATATTAACGTTTCCCCTTTCATCATCCACACTTTTTTTTTGGATGGTATTTGTTAAGCATTTACTATGTGTCAAACGCTGTTCTAAGCACTGGGGTAGGCACACGTTAATTACGTCAGACAAAAATCCCTCCCTCGCATGGGGCTCACGGTCTAAGAAGGAGGGAGAATCGATATTGGATCCCCATTTTACAACTGAGGAAACACAAGCACAGAGAAGTCAAGTGACTTGCCAGGTTCACACAGCAAGGATTAGAACCCAGATCCTTGCTCTTTCCACTAGGCCGTGAGGCTTTCTCATGGGCAGGGAACATGACTATCAACTCCCTTACACTCTCCCAAGTGCTTAGCACAGTGCTCTGAACATGGTATTCATTCATTCAATCGTATCTATTGAGCGCTTACTGTGTGCAGAGCACTGTACTAGGGTAAGCTCTCAATCAATACCGTTGATGATATTTTGGATCCCTACCTCCACCTAATAGAAGGGTCTTTATAAACTGGCCTCTGTCAGCGCCCTGAGGCTGGGATCATGTCACCTTCCTCTATTATACCCTCCACCATGCTTGGTGCAGTGTTCCGCACACAGTAAGTGCTCAAAAAAAGCCACTTACTGATGACTGTACTTACCCTATGGTACTCTCCCAAGAGTTAAGTACATTGCTCTGTGCACAATAAGTGTTCAAAAAGACCTTCAGTTGATCACTGCACTTACTCTGTCAAGCCAATAAGGGGATGTCTGAAATGTAGAGGAGCCGAAGTTTTCCCCTGTAGAGGGTGAAGGATAAGGGTGTGGAAGATTCAAACCCAAATACAGGACAAAGGGTTGAGTAAAATTAGCTGCTTCTTTTCTTAACCAATTTGCGGCTCGATCTGTGTTCTGCCAATCTTCTTCCATCACTCTTGCTTTCGTCTTATTGGGGATCAGATTAATCATAGGTCTGCCTTCTTGGTGCAGCAAGAAATGAACATCCCGGGTCCAGGCTTCCACGCGATTGCTATGGAGAAAAAGGGAGATTTATTGGAAAGGGTTTTTGGTTTTTTTGTCTCTTGGAGAGATCAAACTCTCTTTACCAACTAAAGTATCCTTTGTTGGCTCTTTGAAAGCTGCTTTAGAAATTTTGCTCTAGAGAAAACAAGATGGCCTGCCTGGGATGATGATGATGATGATGATGACGATGGTGGTGAAGGGAGGCCCGCGCTGCCACTCTCAGTCGCAAGTGATGATGAGCCTCAGTCCAGTCATGAAGACTTTGGGACCGAGAACCTGCAAAGAGGAATTGATTCTGGTGCTAGCGGCTTGTGCAGCACCACTTCCCCTCTCTCTTCCCTACTGGACTCGTTTCCATTGGGGAATGGAGACTGTCTGATGGACAATTACTCTCCCTCACTTCAGAAAAATGAAGGCCCATCTCCTCCAAGAGGTCTTCTCTTATTAAGCCCTCCTTTCCTCTTCTCCCACTCCCTTCTGCGTCGCCCTGACACTTGGATTGGCTTCCGTTTTTCACCCCTCCCTCAGCCCCACAGCACTTATGTCCACATTCGCAATTTATTTATTTATATTAATGACTGTCTCCCCCTCTAGATTGTAAGCTCACTGTGGGCAGGAAAGGTGCCTACCAAGACGGTTATACTGTACTCTTCCAAGCGCTTAGTACAATGCGCAGCACACAGTAAGTGCTCAGTAAATGACTGATCGATGGGATAGATAATAATAATGATGATGGTATCTGTTAAGTGCTTACTCTGAGTCAAGCACGGTACTAAGCCCTGGGGTTGATACACACTAATCGGGTCCGGGTCCTTTTCTCAGTTAAAAGGAAATAAAAGCAAAGATAAAGGCTGAGGATATAGCCCTCTCAACATTCTGGAGGGAGAGCAAAAATCCCTAAATTGTCAGAAACATTTAGGGAAGGAGACTTCAGAGTGGAGCTACTGATCCTAAGCCACAGCCAGAACAATTTTCTGAAGTACAGCAATAAACGCTCCCCTTCATGCCATATTTAGTCCACAGTGACTGGTCCACAGAGGAATAAAAGCCCCAAATATTATTTGCTAGACCTGCAAATTACAGTCATGATGTTTCCCTATTAAATTAAAATGGAAACGAAAAAAGGGAGTCAGTATTAAATACTGATGTTTGTTACATGAAGGTGGGACTGCAGAGTGATGATATTTCCTTCTCTAACAGATGGGCTCCCCATAACAGTAGGCTTGGAAAATCAGTGTTAAGTTATAGAATTGAAATATCAATGTTCCAAAGGTCTTGGGCTGAAATCGGTAGCTAGGTACACCAGGCTGCGTGTGTCTCTGAGAGTACAAAATTTCCATGAATTTCCATGAAGTGCGTAAAATTTCCATCTATGCACTCAGATCTGTACCCTTTAAACACTTGCAAGTCACCCCACTCTCAACCCCACAGCTTTTACGTACAAATCCATAAGTCATTCATTTATATTAGCATCTACTTCCCCGTTTAGGCTGCAAGGTCCTTGTGGGGAGGGCAAGTTGGTAGCAACTTTGTTGTGTTGTTTTCCCCCTGGTGCTTAATAAGAGTGCTCCGCACACAGTAATCAATGGTATTTATTGAGTGCTTACAATGTACAGAACACCGTGCTAAGTGCTTGGGAGAATTGGGAGGGACGTTCCCTGCTTGTAATTAACTTACAATAAGAAGTCAATAAATAATATTGACTGAATGAAGTCGTGAGGAAAAGTTAATCACACAGAAGACCATCAGAAGTCCCCCAATTCCAGGCTGACCCATCTGTTTTATTGGATGGCTTAATTAGGCTGGTTCTTACATTTCTGTTCACCTTTGGGCTGAGTAGGTGAACTCCCCTAGGCACCCTGAGGCATCCATAAACATGACAACCCTCATGGCCCAGATGGGAAAGAGCCTTTGTTCTATGCTTTGTTAGACGGTTCAGAGGGCAATGAGTTTGCGTACTTAGAATTTCTTTCATGTATAATTTCAGTAAGATTTTGCTTTTCACTTGTAACTCCACTAGGTGATTTTCAAATATGAACCGATGGCATTAAAAAGCCATTAAGATTCTTCCTTCTGGCTGTTCGGATGAATATTTACTACCCTGATCTGAGGCTTTGTACAGTCTCACCTCATTTCGCCCATCAGATAGATGCCGGTGCTGAACAAGAGGCACCCTACAACAAGATACCAATGAAAATGATGCCATTGCTACTGTACCTAATTCCAGGGCTGATTGCGATGGTCAAAGTAGATCTGATCTTCAAGTTGCTAAATTTCCTTGTCTGCAAAAACATCTATTTTTTTAATGTTAAATCCATACCTACGAAGAAACGTCTCAGAACATGCACACCAATCCTCTTTAGGAAAAAAATAGACACGGCCAAGTCTTCATTAGAGTATATCAATGTCAAAAGTAGTTGTTATAGTCTGCAGGACACCAACTGAGCCCCTCCTTTTCCTCTTCTCCTCCCCATCCCCCCAGCCCTACCTCCTTCCCCTCCCCACAGCACTTGTATATAAATTTGTACAGATTTATTGCTCTATTTATTTTACTTGTACATATTTACTATTCTATTTATTTTGTTAATGATGTGCATTTAGCTTTAATTCCATTTGTTCTGACGACTTTGACACCTGTCTACATGTTTTGTTTTGTTGTCTGTCTCCCCCTTCTAGACTCTGAGACCGTTGTTGGGTAGGGACCGTCTCTATAGGTTGCCAACTTGTACTTCCCAAGCGCTTAGTACAGTGCTCTGCACATAGTAAGTGCTCAATAAATACGATTGAATGAATGAATGAATGAGAACACTGTAACAAGCTCTTGGTAGAGTACACCAGAGTAAAATATATAATACTAATAATAACGGTATTTGGAAAGCTCTTACTATGTGTCAAACACTGTTCCAAGCACTGTGGTAGATACAAGCTAATAATAATAATAATGATGGCATTTATTAAGCACTTACTATGTGCAAAGCACTGTTCTAAGCACTGGGGAGGTTACAAGGTGATCAGGTTGTCCCTCGGGGGGCTCACAGTCTTAATCTCCATTTTACAGATGAGGGAACAGAGGCAAAGAGAAGTTAAGTGACTTACCCAAAGTCACACAGCTGACAATTGGCGGAGTCAGGATTTGAACCCATGAACTCTGACTCCAAAGCCCATGCTCTTTCCACTAGGTCATGCTGCTTCCAATAATACATGGCTCCTGACCTCAAAGACATTACAAACTAACTGAGGAGACAGGCAAATGGAAAGTATTTTCAATTTATAAGTGATGGAGGGAGAAAAAAGATCTAACAGTATAGCAAGAATATCAAAAAACAATAAGTAGTGTAGGCATATCTGTAAGTGCTAAATATGGCAGATAATAATAACAATAATAAGCATTTGTTAAGTGCTTACTATGTGCAAAGCACTGTTCTAAGCGCTGGGGTAGATACAAGGTAATCAGCGTGTCCAACGTAGGGTTTACAGGCTTCATCCCCACTTTACAGATGAGGGAACTGAGGCCCAGAGAAGTTAAGTGACTTGCCCAAAGTCACACAGCTGACAAGTGGCGGAAGCGGAATTAGAACCCATGACCTCTGACTCCCAAGCCCGGGCTCTTTCCATTAAGCCAAGCTGCTTCTCCAAATGGAGAAGATGGACAGACATGCCTTGGAGTGGTAGATATTAAATCATGGAAAACTTCCTGGAGGAGATGGAATTTCAGGAAGGCTTTTATAGTGGGGACAGCTGTGCTCCAGTGGATTTTAAGGAGGAGGGCTTGGGTTAAAAGAAGGGTTTGAACAATGGGCAGATGAAAGGGGAGTCTTAAGCAAGGCACTGTAAAAAGGTTAACTTGAGAGATAGGTTTGGGAGTAGTTTTGGAGAACGTCCGGATTTTTAAAAAATTAGAGCAATGTGACACCAGCCCTCAATCAGCTACAGTCACAGAGGAGAACAATACTACAAATAAAATGAAGAATTAAATCCAAACCCTCATTTTACCCAATAATTTCCACAACTTTATTTATTCTTTAAGATGCTATATTAGACAATCCCAGGTTTAATACACCTGGATAAAAATCAATCAATCAATCGTATTTATTGAGCGCTTACTGTGTGCAGAGCACTGTACTAAGCGCTTGGGAAGTACAAGCTGGCAACATATAGAGACAGCCCCTACCCAACAGTGGGCTCACAGACTAAAAGGGGGAGACAGAGAACAAAACCAAACATACTAACTAAATAAAATAAATAGAATAGATATGTACAAGCAAAATAAATAGAGTAATAAATATGTACAAACATATATACATATATACAGGTGCTGTGGGGAAGGGAAGGAGGTAAGATGGGGGGGATGGAGAGGGGGACGAGACTAAGAGATCAAGAGACCAAGACGGAAAATCTATTTTCATCTGTTACTGCAGTTATAAAATGAATACAAAAAGACTCAACCTAACTACAACACAATTCATTCTTATGTTGGTAGTTACGCTTGCCTTGTATGTTGTCTTTTCTTATGCCGTCGAGTCATTTCCGACCCATAGCGATACCACGGACACATCTCCACTAGGCAGAGAAGCAGCGTGGCTCAGTGGAAAGATCCCGGGCTTTGGAGTCAGAGGGCACGGGTTCTAATCCCGGCTCCACCAATTGCCAGCTGTGGACTGTGGACAAGTCACCTAACTTCTCTGTGCCTCAGTTACTTCATCTGTAAAATGGGGATTAAGACTGTGAGCCCCCTGTGGGACGACCTAATCACCATGTAACCTCCCCAGCTTTCCCAGCGCTTAGAACGGTGCTTTGCACATAGTAAGCGCTTAACAAATGCCATTATTACTATTTATTATTATTATCTCCCCCAGAACGTCCCGCTTTCCATCTGCCATCGTTCTAGTAGTGGGTCCAGAGAGTTTTCTTGGGAAAAATCCGGGAATGGTTTACCATTGCCTCCTTCCACGCAGTAAACTCGAGTTACCACCCTCGACTCTCTTCCATGCCGCTGCTGCCCAGCATGGGTTTGTTTCGACTTGTAGCAGATTGCCTTCCACTCGCTAGCCACACTGGCCAAGCTATGAATGGAAAGGGTTATGCCTCTGCTTGACTCTCCCTCCCGTAACCAAGACTGGAGAGTACTGGAAACTCTCCAAGTGCAACCCTGATAGGGGGCCTTATATGTTAGGAAAAAAAAATCCATTTATTCATTCATTCTTTCGTATTTATTGAGCGCCTACTGTGTGCAGACCGCTGTACTAAGCGCTTGGGAAGTACAAGTTGGCAACATACAGAGACGGTCCAGTACACTGCCATTTGGATGAGGACCTATAATAATAATAATAATAATGACGGCATTTATTAAGCACTTACTATGTGCAAAGCACTGTTCTAAGCGCTGGGAGGATACAAGGTGATGAGGTTGTCCCACGTGGGGCTCACAGTCTTCATCCCCATTTTACAGATGAGGGAACTGAGGCCCAGAGAAGTTAAGTGACTTGCCCAAAGTCACACAGCTGAGCCGGGATTTGAACCCATGACCTCTGACTCCAAAGCCCGGGCTCTTTCCCACCGAGCCACGCTGCTTCTCTGACACTGTGCTTCCCTTCATTTTCATACATAAATGAAGAACAAGCATAAGTTAAGGCAGCAACTACTTGTTTAGAGCCCCAAGGCAATTAAGCAGCAGCTTGGCCTAGTAGATAGAGAACAAGAATGGGAGTCAGAAAAACCAGGGTTTGAATGCCAGTTCTGCCCCTTGTCTGCTGTGTGATCTTGGGCAGGTCACTTAACTTCTCTGGGCCTCAGTTCCCTCACCTGTAAAATGGGGATTAATATTGTGAGCCCCATGCGGGACCCATGACCTTCCGATTCCCAGGTTCGAGTTCCAACCACTACAACAGCTTCTCCCGTTAGCAATTCCTGAGCTAAATGCTTCAGCAAGTCTCCCGTCCCCCTTCTAATTCTTCACGGCCGGTGGATGGGCCTGCCCCGGCCCAGTGCCGACCTGAGAGCTCAGGGTGTTGGTGGGGAGGGAGGGTCTGCTTTCATTTGGACTTTCCAAGCGCTTAGTCCAGTGCTCTGCACGCAGTAAGTGCTCAATAAATACAAATGAATGACTAGGATTAGGCTGTCCGGTCTGAAGTCGCCCAAATAGCGGGTCCCCTCTCACCTCCCCTCCCTGAAGGTTGGGGAGGTTCAGAGCAGACACGGGGAAACCAGTCTGTCCCAGTGGGATTGGAAACTAAGCTCGCCTCTTAGTCCCTGGGGCACACTGGGGCCGGGATAGAACAAATACGGCGTCCGGGGGATGAAACCAACCAAGCAATTGATGGTATTTACTGAACGCTTACTGCGTGCTGATCACTGCACTAAGCACTTGGGAGAGTAAAAGAGACTTAGTACGCGGGAATCCTGCCCACAAGGAGCTTACAGTCTACAGGAGTGGCAGGTGCTCCTAACGCCGGCTCATTTAATAACCACCGGCCTGTCCTCCAGGGATAGGGATAGACTGTAACCTGGCTGTGGGCAGGGGCTGTGTCTGTTATATTATTATAGTCTACTCTCCCAAGTGCTTAGTACAGCAGTCTGCATATAGCAAGTGCTTAATAAATATGATTGACTGACTGACTGGCCCAGATACAGGGTTCCCTTCTTACCTAACGGAGTGATGGCCTGAGGTGTAGTCCAGTTTCCCAAACTTCTGGGTATGGTAACCCTGCTTCTGCATGAGGTCCATCCAGGTGGTGTGATTTGGATTGAGACCCTTGAAATTATTCCAAGATTCTGTTAGATGAGTGAAGAGGCCACTCCACATTGCTGGGGAAGAAAACCAAAAAAGCCCAAGAAGGGATCTGGAGTAAGAATCTCTAAAGTTATTCATTCATCGGTATTCCCCAAGTGCCTAGGATTCAATCAATCGTATTTATTGAGCGCTTACTGTGGGCAGAGCGCTGTACTAAGCACTTGGAAAGTACAATTCGGCAACAAATAGAGATAATCCCTGCCCACAACAGTTGCTGGCAGGGATGAGGAACTGTGAGCCACGTTGTGCAAACTACTGGCCCGATAATCAATCAATCAGTCATATTTATTGAGTGCTTACTGTGTGCAGAGCACTGTACTAAGCGCTTGGGAAGTACAACACTTTCTTCCCATGGGTTCTCAGGTCCAAAGTCTCTGTGACTGGACCAAGGCTCGGCCGTCACTGTTGGAAGGAGACTCCATCACCCCTCATATGCAGAGTGCTCTACCAAGGATATTTGGGAGCACAGAGTAAGAGTAAGTACGATCCCTGCCCTCAAGGATCTTATAATCTAACCAGGCAGACACACAGGCATAAATTATATCTTAATTATAATTAAGAGAAGCAGCGTGGCTCAGTAGAAAGAGCCCGGGCTTGGGAGCCAGAGGTCATGGGTTCAAATCCCGGCTCTGCCACTTGTCAGCTGTGTGACTCTGGGCAAGTCACTTAACTTCTCTGTGCCTCAGTTACCTCATCGGTAAAATGGGGAAAGACTGTGAGCCCCACGTGGGAGAACCTGATCGCCTTGTATCCCCGCCCCCAGCACTTAGAACAGTGCTTCATACATAGTAAGCGCTTAAATGCCATTATTATTATTATTATATCTAAACAGTGGGAACCGGAGGGAAAGCCTACAGACAACTGGCAACAAGAAAAGGTGACAAAAGAAAAATTATCCAAGTGAGAAGAAAGGCTGACAGGATCTCCGGGCAAGAGGACCAGGGAGATTGGGTTATACCCACCGTAGGTGGGCAAAGATTCCTCTCTGCAAGGGCTTACACACAGACGGAAAAACATCCTGAAAGCCGCAAGGTCACAAAAGAAAAAAAAAATCTTCCTCCTTGTCACTGATCATTTTTTAAAGCTAAAAGACCACCTATCTGATTTTGGAAAAGCTTTTGCTCTGCCATACCATTTCAGGGGAACTTCAGAGGAAGGAAAAGGGGGGCGGGTGGGTATATCCGCAGTGTATCAGCCATTGCTTGACTCACCTGGGCCTTTGAAGGCCCCTGCCTTTGTCCCCCATCACCTTCCCTCTAGACTGTAAGCTCATTATAGGTAGGGAGCATGCCTGCTAATTCCATTGCATTGTACTCTTCCTAGTGCTTAGTATAGTGCTGTGCACATAGTAGGTGCTCAATCATCATCATCATCAATCGTATTTATTGAGCGCTTACTGTGTGCAGAGCACTGTGCTAAGCGCTTGGGACGTACAATTGGCAACATATAGAGACGGTCCCTACCCAACAGTGGGCTCACAGTCTAAAAGGGGGAGAGAGAGAACAAAACCAAACATACTAACAAAATAAAATAGAATAGATAGGTACAAGTAAAATAAATAGAGTAATAAATACGTACAAACATGTATACATATATACAGGTGCAGTGGGGAAGGGAAGGAGGTAAGATGGGGGGGAAGGAGAGGGGGACAAGGGGGAGAGGAAGGAAGGGGCTCAGTCATCATCAATCAGTTTGATTGATTGCCTCACTAATCACCAGTGCTCCTGATTCTTGAGTAGAGGCCTGGGGGGACAGGGCAGGTTGGCAGGGGCAAGGGATGGTTGGGGGGAGAGGGGGAAGATTTGGTGTTATAATCACATGAATCCTCGTAACCAGAGGAAAACAGACCAGGGCCTAGGAGGGTGGACATGCCATAGAGGGCTCATACCTGCCTCCTATTATTTATCACCTCAAATACTTCAGAAATGGCCCTTTTCCTTTCCACGGTAACCATAAAATAATATTTCCCACCTAATCTAATGTCACAAAAGCTAGGGAGGCAGTGTACCCTTGTGGAAAGAGTCTGAGACTGGAAGTCGGTAGACTGGGGTTCTACTGCCACTAGCCAGCCGGGAGACCTTGGGCAAGTCACTTAACCTCTCCTGGCTTCAGATTCCTCATCTGTAAAATGGGGATAAAATAGCTAAGGTCCTTGTATCTGCCCCAGCACTTTTAGCACACAGAGAAGCATCATGGTCTAGTGGAGAGAGCACAGGCCTGGGAGACAGAAGGACCCGGATTCTATTCCCGGCTCGGCCATTTATCTGCTGTGTGACCTTGGGCAAGTCACTTCACTTCTCTGTGCCTCAGGTCCCTCATCTGTAAAATGGGGATTAATATTGTGAGCCCCGTGTTCATTCATTCAATCGTATTTATTGAGCGATTACTGTATGCAGAGCACTGTACTAAGCGCTTGGGGAGTACAAGTTGGCAACATATAGAGACGGTCCCTACCCAACAGTGGGCTCACAGTCTAGAAGGGGGAGACAGAGAAAACAAAACATATTAACAAAATAAAATAAATAGAATATGTACAAGTAAAATAAATAGAGTAATAAATATGTACAAATGTATATTCATATATACAGGTGCTGTGGGGAAGGGAAGGAGGTAAGGTGGGGGGGATGGAGAGGGGGAGGAGAGGGAGAGGAAGGAGGGGGCTCAGTCTGGGAAGGTCTCCTGTGGATCATGGACTGTGTCCAACCTGATTAGCTTGCATCTGCCCCAAGGCCTGGCACATAATAAGCGCTTACCAAATACCACAAAAAAACCTAAAACAAAAAAAAAATTAAGAAATGCTCGATAAGGGCCAGAGTTGAACTGTTGGATGTTTCAAAGCCCAACGAGCTTATGAAAAACACCACATATTGGAGAAGGGACTATCATCTACTCCACTTTGATTACTTCTAGCCATGACAAGTGTAACTATGTCTATCGGACAGATTGCAGAATTGGGATGAAGATGGAAGAGACCTATGCCGGAAGGATAGGGGTAAAGAAGGAGCAGATGAACACACAACTTGAGAATTGGCTAGATGACGCTTGTAAGAGTTATGGCCTAAATCCACCGTGCACCTTCTGAAGCGTGCGTATCACCAAGGTCAATTCATTATCATATTGTCATCATACCTGCTCGCGATGGACAGCAGATTGGGGAGTTTGTATACGCATTGAGGAAGAGGGTGCCGTGTCTTTTCATAAAATTTATAAAAGGGAGTGTCACCGTCTGATTTTCTGGATGAAATGTGAGCCTTCCATCCTGGAATCAAAGATGAGGCTGATTAAAGAACTGGCATTATGAAAGGTGAAGCACATTTTCCCCGACAGCACTCCAGGCAATGAACGATAAGATGACTTGGAACATTTGAAATAATCAAAGCAAGAAATCCCTTAGGTAGCAGCGCAACTGACTCCATTTTACTGAGAAACAAACAGGCCCAGAGAGGTTGGAACTTAGTCAAAGTCACTCAATAATACATAAAAGCCAACATTCAACTTCAAACCTAACAGCCTTCCCCATTACATGACTATCTGAATACACTGACATCAGGAAAATATATTTCTAAAAAGAAAAGAATGAAGGGGGTACAGGAGCCTTAGAAAGGGATGAATCGTCTGCAATTCTGTAGAGTAGCTATCGTATACATAAAAATGACCATGTGGACAAACTTAAGCAGCATCAAGAAAGCACTGTACTAAAAACAGCTAGTTTCTCTGTCGTGGGGTATACGCATACCCACAATGGAAGGGAGGATATTCTTAAAGTTCAAGATATTTATTGGGCTTTTAGATTCTGGGAGAGATGAGTTTACTTATTGAAACTCCAGGTGAGTTTCTCTCTGGAGGAACATTTTCCCATCTGTGGACACCCTAATGGTGCACAGGGTAAGAAACTCGTTTCATCGAAGTGTATTTTAGGTATGAAGATGCTTGGAATGGGGCCAAATAAACGTATTTGTGTGTGTGTGTGTGTGTGTGTATGTGTTTGTGTGCTCTTATTTCTCAAGCGCTTAGTACAGTGCTCTGCACACAGTAAGCGCTCAATAAATATGAATGAATGAATGAATTGGCTCGGAGAGCAGGAAGATGGGAGCGGCAAGAGCTACTAGAGCTGGATGGGGGGAGAAGGGAATGTAGACTAACTGAGACGAGATGGAAGGCAGACGGCCTGAGAGCTTGGTGCCAATCAGACAAGCTAGAGGAGAGAGGAGGAACAATCAACCAATCGTATTGAGTACTTACTGCCTGCAGAGCACTGTACTAAGCACTTAGGAGAGCACACTATAACAGTTTGAAAGACTTGTGCCCTGCCCACAAGGAGCTTATAGTGTAGAGGAGGGACAGAATCTGGAGAGTGAGGGTCCAGTGAAAGAGGAAGCTCCTCAAGGGTCAGTTCTTGGTCCCCTTCTGTTCCCCATCTTTACTCACTCCCTTGGTGAACTCATTCGCTCCCACGGCTTCGACTATCACCTCTAAACAGGTGATATCCAAATCTCCATCTCCTCCCCTCTTCTCCCTCCCTTCCTCCAGGCTCGTCTCTCGTCCTGACTTCAGGACATCTCCACCTGGATGCCCGCCCGCCACCTAAAACTCAACATGTCCAAGACGGAGCTCCTTATCTTCCCTCCCAATCCCTGTCCTCTCCCTGACTTTCCCGTCACTGTGGACGGCACTACCATCCTTCCCGTCTCACAAGCCTGCAACCCTGGTGTCATTGGAGAAGCAACATTGGAGAAGCAGCCTGGCTAAGTGGAAAGAGCCCGGGCTTTGGAGTCGAAGGTCATGGGTTCAAATTCCGGCTCCGCCACTTGTCAGATGTGTGACTTTGGGCAAGTCACTTCTCTGTGCCTCAGTGACCTCATCTGTAAAATGGGGATTAAGACTGTGAGCCCCCCGTGGGACAACCTGATCACCTTGTAACCTCCCCAGTGCTTAGAACAGTCCTTTGCACATAGTAAGATCTTAATAAATGCCATTATTATTAATAAATGTCATTATTATTATCCTTGACTCTGTTCTCTCATTCACCCCACACATCCAATCTGTCACCAAAACCTGCCATTCTCACCTCCACAACATCGCCAAGATCAGCCCTTTCCTCTCCATCCAAACTGCTACCTTGCTGGTTCAATCTCTCATCCTATTCTGACTGGATTGCTGCATCAGCCTCCTCTCTGATCTCCCATCCTTCTGTCTCTCTCAGCTTCAGTCTGTACTTCACTCTGCTGCCCAGATTATCTTTTTACATAAATGCTCTGGGCATGTCACCCCCCTCCTCAAAAATCTCCAGTGGTTGCCTATCAACCTTCGTATGAAGCAAAAACTCCTCACTCTTGGCTTCAAAGCTCTCCATCACCTCGCCCCCTCCTACCTCACCTCCCTTCTCTCCTTCTGCAGCCCAGCCTGCACCCTCTGCTTCTCTGCTGAGCCCACTTTTGGGTAGGGACTGTCTCTATATGTCGCCAACTTGTACTTCCCAAGCGCTTAGTACAGTGCTCTGCACACAGTAAGCGCTCAATAAATACAATGAATGAATGAATGCTGCCGCTAACCTCTTCACTGTGCCTCGTTCTCGCCTGTCCCGCCGTCGACCTCCGGCCCACGTCCTACCTCTGGCCTGGAATGCCCTCCCTCCTCACATCCACCAAACTAGCTCACTTCCCCCCTTCAAAGCCTTCCTGAAAGCTCACCTCCTCCAGGAGGCCTTCCCAGACTAAGCCCCTTTTCTTCTGCTCCTCCTGCTGTTCCCGTCGTTCCTACTCCCTCCTTCTGCTCTACCCCTCCCCGCTCCACAGCATTTGTGTATATATTTATTATTCTATTTATTTTATTAATGACGTGCATATAATTCTATTTATTTTTATTGATCCTATTGATGCCTGTCTGCTTGTTTTGTTATCTGTCTCCCTCCTTCTAGACTGTGAGCCCGCTGTTGGATAGGGACTGTCTCTATACGTTGCCAACTTTACTTCCCAAGCGCTTAGTTGAGTGCTCTGCACACAGTAAGCACTCAATAAATACGATTGATGATGACTGTCTGTTGCCAAATTGTACTTTCCAAGCGCTTAGTACAGTGCTCTGCACACAGTAAGCACTCAATAAATACAATTGAATGAATGAACGAAAAGGAAGCAGAGGCAGGGAGTGCTCTGAGGGCGGGAACAGGGATTCTGATGTACAGATCAGCTATTTCTGCTGCTTTCTGTACACACTGTACCATACAGTTCAGCACTGTATTTTTTAGGGGATTATTTTTAACTTTATTTGCCATGTCATTGTGACTGACTATTGGTTCCAACTTACAACATCTCGCCTTAAGGCACGGTTTCAAAAACCAAAAGGGGTGGTGAATCTGAGGACTTCCTATAATTGCACATCCTTATATTGTATTCTACCGAGTGCTTAGTACAGTGCTCTGCACAAGAAGCACTCAATAAATATGAATAATCCTCCACTTCAGTTGATCAATCGTATTTATTGAGCGTTTACTGTGTGCAGAGCACTGTACTAAGCGCTTGGGAAGTACAAGTTGGCAACATATAGAGGCGGTCCCTACCCAATAGTGGGCTCATAGTCTAGAAGATGATGATGATGGCATTTATTAAGCGCTAACTATGTGCTAACTATGGGGAGGTTACAAGGTGATCAGGTTGTCCCACGGGGGGCTCAGTCTTAATCCCCATTTTACAGATGAGGTAGCTGAGGCACAGAGAAGTCAGGTGACTTGCCCAAAGTAACACAGCTGACAAATGGCGGAGCCGGGATTCGAACCCATGACCTGACTCCAAAGCCCATGCTCTTTCCAGAGCCATGCTGCCAAACATTGTTTAAGAAAAGAGTATTTCATACTCCTTCCCATGGTAATAGGTTCTAGGAAGACTCTGAAAGTCAAAATACAAGTGAGGATGAATCTCATATATTTACGACTAAGCTGAGAAGCAGCATGGCCTAGTGGATAAAGCATGGGCCTGGGAATCAGTAGGACCTGGGTTCTAATTCTGCCACTGTCACTTATCTGCTGTGTGACCTTATGGCTGGGTGCCTCGGTTACCTCATTTGTAGAAGGGGGAATAAGACCGTGAACCCCAAGTGGGACATGGACTGTGTCCATCTTGATTTGCTTGTATCTACTCTAGTGCTTAGTACAATGCCTGACACATAGTAAGCGCTTAACAAATGGCATAAAAAAGAGGGAAAAACAAACCTACAGAGTGCTTTTTTTGTTTGACAAACTGAATTAAGTTGCTGTGGGGCAGGCTCAGCAACTAATATTTCAGAAATTTCACTGGAGGATGTTTCAAATGACAAGGATATTATCAATATATAAAAATGCTTGCACAGTTATGAATTGCCCAATGTGACGTGTCCCCGCAGATGTCTGAAACTTTCCCAGTTTGGCAGCAGAATCAATTTCAATAAATCAATCGTATTTATTGAGTGTTTACTGTGTGCAAACACTGTACTAAGCGCTTGGGAGAATACAATATAAAATCAGATACATTTGCTGTCCAAAATGAGCTCACACTCTAGAGACGAGCTCACAACAGTAATTCAAAGATGCTGTCACCTAATCGATAATGACAAAATTCAAAAGATCTTAGTAATAATAATAGTAATAGTGATAACAATTATGGTATTTGTTAAGTGCTTCCTATATGCTGTAGTCATTCATCCAGTTGTACTTACTGAGCGCTTACTGTGTGCAGAGTACTGTGCTAAGCGCTTGGAAAGTTGGATATGACAACAGATAGAGACAATCTCTACCCAACAACGGGCTCACAGTCTAGAAGGGGGAGAAATAATAATAATAATGATGGCATTTATTAAGCGCTTACTATGTGCAAAGCACTGTTCTAAGTGCCGGAAGACAACAAAACAAAACAAGTAGACAGGCATTAATAGCATCAAAATAAATAGAATTATAGATATATACACATTAATAAATAGAATGATAAATATGTACAAATATACAAAAGTGCTGTGGGGTGGGGAAGGGGGTAGGGCAGAGGAAGGGAGTAGGGGTGATGGGGAGGGGAGGAGGAGCAGAGGAAAAGGGGCGGCTCAGTCTGGGAAGGCCTCCTGGAGGAGGTGAGCTCTCAGTAGGGCTTTCAAGGGAGGAAGAGAGCTAGCTTGGTGGATGTGCGGAGGGAGGGCATTCCAGGCCAGGGGGATGATGGCGGGACAGGCGAGAACGAGGCCCAGTGAGGAGGTGAGCGGTGGCAGAGGAGCGGAGGGTGCGGGCTGGGAAGTAGAAGGAGAGAAGGAAGGTGAGGTAGGAGGGGGCGAGGTGATGGACAGCCTTGAAGCCCAGGGTGAGGAGTTTCTGCCTGATGCGCAGATTGATTGGTAGCCACTGGAGATTTTTGAGGAGGGGAGTAACAGGCCCAGAGCGTTTCTGGACAAAGACAATCCGGGCAGCGGCATGAAGTATGGATTGAAGTGGGGAGAGACACGAGGATGGGAGATCAGAGAGAAGGCTGATGCAGTAGTCCAGACGGGATAGGATGAGAGCTTGAACGAGCAGGGTAGCGGTTTGGATGGAGAGGAAAGGGCGGATCTTGGCAATGTTGTGGAGCTGAGACCGGCAGGTTTTGGTGACGGCTTGGATGTGAGGGGTGAACGAGAGAGCGGAGTCGAGGATGACACCAAGGTTGCGGGCTTGTGAGACGGGAAGGATGGTAGTGCCGTCAACAGAGATGGGAAAGTCAGGGAGAGGGCAGGGTTTGGGAGGGAAGACAAGGAGTTCAGTCTTGGACATGTTGAGCTTTAGGTGGCGGGCAGACATCCAGATGGAGATGTCCTGAAGGCAGGAGGAGATGCGAGCCTGGAGAGAGGGGGAGAGAGCAGGGGCAGAGATGGAGATCTGGGTGTCATCAGCGTAGAGATGATAGTTGAAGCCGTGGGAGCGAATGAGGTCACCAAGGGAGTAAGTGTAGATCGAGAACAGAAGGGGACCGAGAACTGAACCTTGGGGAACCCCCACAGTAAGCGGATGGGAGGGGGAGGAGGAGCCTGCAAAAGAGACTGAGAATGAACAACCGGAGAGATAAGAGGAGAACCAGGAGAGGACGGAGTCTGTGAAGCCAAGGTCAGATAGCGTGTTGAGGAGAAGGGGGTGGTCCACAGTGTTGAAGGCAGCCGAGAGGTCGAGGAGGACTAGGATAGAATAGGAGCCGTTGGATTTGGCAAGCAGGAGGTTATCGGTGACCTTTGAGAGGGCAGTTTCCGTAGAATGTAGGGGATGGAAGCCAGACTGGAGGGGGTCGAGGAGAGAGTTGGTGTTGAGGAATTCGAGGCAGCGCGTGTAGACGACTCGTTCAAGGAGTTTGGAAAGGAATGGTAGGAGGGAGATGGAGCGATAACTAGAAGGTGAGGTGGGGTCAAGAGAGGGTATTTTTTAGGATGGGAGAGATGTGGGCATGTTTGAAGGCAGAGGGGAAGGAACCAGTGGAGAGTGAGCGGTTGAAGATGGAAGTTAAGGAGGGGAGAAGGGACGGAACGAGAGATTTCATAAGATGAGAAGGAATGGGGTCAGAAGCACAGGTGGCCGGAGTAGTGCTTGAGAGGAGGGAGGAGAGCTCCTCTGAGGATACTGCTGGGAAGGATGGGAGAGGAGCGGAGAGCGTTGAGAGCCGGGGGGTTGCAGAAGGGGAGGAGTGACTTTGGGGAGGTCGGACCTGATGGATTTAATTTTACTAATGAAGTAGGAGGCCAGATCGTTGGGGGTGAGGGACGGAGGAGGGGGAGGATCCGGGGGCCTGGGAAGGGAGTTGAATGTACGGAAGAGCTGGCGGGGATAATGGGCATGGGTGTCAATAAGGGAGGAGAAATAGTTTTGTCTGGCAGAGGAGAGGGCTGAGTTAAGGCAGGAAAGGATAAACATGAAGTGAACGAGGTTGGCATGGTGTTTAGACTTTCGCCAGCAGCGTTCGGCAGCTCGAGGATAACCTGATCACCTTGTATCCTCCCCAGCGCTTAGAACAGAGCCCCTTCCTTCCTCTCCCCCATCTTACCTCCTTCCCTTCCCCACAGCACCTGTATATATGCATATATGCTTGTACATATTTATTATTCTATTTATTTATTTATTTATTTTACTTGTACATATCCATTCTATTTATTTTATTTTGATAGTATGTTTGGTTTTGTTCTCTGTCTCCCCCTTTTAGACTGTGGGCCCACTGTTGGGTAGGGCCTGTCTCTATATGTTGCCAGCTTGTACTTCCCAAGCGCTTAGTACAGTGCTCTGCGCACGGTAAGCGCTCAATAAATACGACTGATTGCACATAGTAAGCGCTAAACAAACGCCATCATCATCCTCCTCCTCATTCTCCTCAGGCCGAGGGTTGGCCAAGGCCCGGCTCCCAGCATCCTCTGGGGCCCCGCACTCACCAAGGAGTCGCACGTGACCAGCACCACGTTGCGGGCAGGGGCGCTCCCGGCCCAAATCCGGGCCGCCAACAGCACCAGCAGCGGCGGCAGGAGCATGGCGGCCCCGCCGAAGGCCTGCCCAGCCTTCCTTCCCCCTCTTCCCCTTCTCCTCAGGCCGAGAGGCCTCACTTCCGGCCCCCTTCCGCGCCGGAACTACAACTCCCAGCGGCCCCCGGGAGCCTTACGTCAGCCCGTCGAGCGGGAGGCCACGCCCACTCCCCCCCTATGACCAATCGGAGCGCCGCGTTCGCGGGGGCCGCAGTCACGTGGTCAGAAGAGGGGCGTGGCCGGGGCGCCCGGCTGGAGTGCGCACGCGTACGGAGGCCTGAGGGGATCGCCGGCGAGGATCGGCGGGCGCAGGTGAGGTGGGAATACCGGGAGACGGGCTGCCTTTGGGATCGGGATTGGGATCGGGAATGTCGCCTCTTCCTCCTCCATCCCGCAGTGGGAAGGATGGAGGCGGGCGGGAAGCACCAGCTAGGAGAGGCCGGGAGCGGGGAGGTGGTGAGTTGGCGGCTGGAGCGGTGTCAACTCCAATCATCGTGATGGCATTTCTGAGGTAAGCGTTTACTATGTGCCAAGCGCTGTGCTAAGCGCTGGGGAGGTTACAATAATAATCATAATAACACTAATAATAGTAATAATAGTATAATCCTATTAACCATATGATTATATGGGGAGGTTCCAATAATAATCATAATAACACTAATAATAGTAATAATAATATAATCCTGTTAACCATATGATTATATGGGGGGGTTCCAATAATAATCATAATAACACTAATAATAGTAATAATAATCCTATTAACCATATAAGTATATGGGGAGGTTCCAATAATAATCATAATAACACTAATAATAGCAATAATAATCCTATTAACCATATAAGTATATGGGGAGGTTCCAATAATAATCATAATAACACTAATAATAGCAATAATAATATAATCATATTAACCATATGATTATATGGGGAGGTTCCAATAATAATCATAATAACAATAATAATAGCAATAATAACATAATCATATTAACCACATGATTATATGGGGAGGTTACAATAATAATCATAATAACACTAATAATAGTAATAACAATGTAACCCTATTAACCATATGATTATATGGAGAGGTTACAATAATAATCATAATAGTAATAGTAATAATAATATAATCCTATTGACCATATGATTATATGGGGAGGTTCCAGTAATAATCATAATAACAATAATAATAGTAATAATATAATCCTATTAACCATGTGATTATATGGGGAGGTTCCAGTAATAATCATAATAACAATAATAATACTAATAATATAATCCTATTAACCATATGATTATATGGGGAGGTTCCAATAATAATCATAATAACACTAATAATAGTAATAATAATATAATCATATTAACCATATGATTGTATGGGGAGGTTCCAATAATAATCATAATAACACTAATAATAGTAATAATAATATAATCCTATTAACCGTATGATTATATGGGGAGGTTACAATAATAATCATAATAACACTAATAATAGTAATAATAATATAATCATGTTAACCATATGATTATATGGGGAGGTTCCAATAATAATCATAATAACACTAATAATAGTAATAATAATATAATCCTGTTAACCATATGATTATATGGGGGGGGGTTCCAATAATAATCATAATAACACTAATAATAGTAATAATAATCCTATTAACCATATAATTATATGGGGAGGTTCCAATAATAATCATAATAACAATAATAATAGCAATGATAATATAATCATATTAACCACATGATTATATGGGGAGGTTACAATAATAATCATAATAACACTAATAATAGCAATAATAATATAATGTTAACCATATGATTATATGGGGAGGTTCCAATAATAATCATAATAACACTAATAATAGTAATAATAATCATATTAACCATATAATCATATGGGGAGGTTACAATAATAATCACAATAACAATAATAATAGCAATAATAATATAATCATATTAACCACATGATTATATGGGGAGGTTACAATAATAATCGTAATAACACTAATAATAGTAATAATAATATAACCATATTAACCATATGATTATATGGGGAGGTTCAAATAATAATCATAATAACAATAATAATAGTAATAATAATCATATTAACCATATAATTATATGGGGAGGTTCCAATAATAATCATAATAACAATAATAATAGCAATAATAATATAATCATATTAACCACATGATTATATGGGGAGGTTACAATAATAATCATAATAACACTAATAATAGTAATAACAATATAATCATATTAACCTTATGATTATATGGGGAGGTTGCAATAATAGTCATAATGACACTAATAATAGTAATAATAATATAATCCTATTAACCATATGATTTTATGGGGAGGTTACAATAATAATCATAATAACACTAATAATAGTAATAATAATATAATCCTATTAACCATATGATTTTATGGGGAGGTTACAATAATAATCATAATAACACTAATAATAGTAATAATAATATAATCCTATTAACCATATGATTATATGGGGAGGTTACAGTAATAATCATAATAACAATAATAATAGCAATAATAATGTAATCATATTAACCATATGATTATATGGGGAGGTTACAATAATAATAATAATAATAATAATAATGATATAATCCTATTAACCATATGATTATATGGGGAGGTTACAATAATAATCATAATAACAATAACAATAATAATATAATCATATTAACCATATGAATATATGGGGAGGTTCCAATAATAATCACAATAACAATAATAATAGCAATAATAATATAATCATATTAGAGAAGTAGTGTGGCTCAGTGGAAAGAGCCTGGGCTTTGGAGTCAGAGGTCATGGGTTCAAATCCCAGCTCCACCACTCGTCAGCTGTGTGACTTTGGGCAAGTCACTTCACTTCTCTGGGCCTCAGTTACCTCATCTGTAAAATGGGGATTAACACTGTGAGCCCCACGGGGGACTGTCTCTATATGTTGCCAAATTGTACTTCCCAAGCGCTTAGTACAGTGCTCTGCACACAGTAAGCGCTCAATAAATACGATTGATGATGACAACCTGATCACCTTGTTAATTCCCCAGCGCTTAGAACAGTGCTCTGCACATAGTAAGCACTTAATAAATGCCATTATTATTATTATTAACGTTGGTAATTCTTAAGCACTTACTATGTGCTAAGCGCTGGGGAGGTTACAATAATCATAATAACGTTGGTAATTCTTAAGCGCTTACTATGTGCCAAGCGCTGGGGAGGTTACAGTAATAATCGTAATAACATTGGTAATTCTTAAGCCTATGTGCCAAGCGCTGTTCTATGCGCTTGGGGAGGTTACAATAATAATCATAATAATGTTGGTAATTCTTAAGCACTTACTATGTGGTAAGCGCTGGGGAGGTTACAATAATAATCATAATGTTGGTAATTTGTAAGCGCATGCTATGTGCTAAGCGCTGGGGAGGTTACAATAATAATCATAATAACGTTAGTGATTCTTAAGTGCTTGCTATGTGACAAGCGCTGTTCTAAGCACTGGGGAGGTTACAATAATAATAATAGTAATATAATCATATTAACATTGGTAATTCTTAAGTGCTTACTGTGTGCTAAGCGCTGGGGAGGTTACAATAATAACCATAACGTTGGTAATTTGTAAGCGCTTACTATGTGCTAAGCGCTGGGAAGGTTACAATAATAATCATAATAATGTTAGTAATTCTTAAGCGCTTGCTATGTGCCAGGCGCTGTTCTAAGCATTGTGGAGGTTACAATAATAATCATAATAACATTGGTAATTCTTAAGCGCTTACTATGCTAAGCGCTGGGGAGGTTACAATAATAATCATAATAATGTTGGTAATTCTTAAGCGCCTACTATGTGCTAAGTGCTGGGGAGGTTACAATAATAATCATAATAATGTTGGTAATTCTTAAGCGCCTACTATGTGCTAAGTGCTGGGGAGGTTACAATAATAATCATAATAACGTTGGTAATTCTTAAGCGCTTACTATGTACCAAGCACTGTTTTAAGCGCTTGGAAGGTTACAGTAATAATCATAATAACGTTGGTAATTCTTAAGCACTAACTATGTGCTAAGCGCTGGGGAAGTTACAATAATAATCATAATAACGTTGGTAATTCTTAAGCGCTTGCTATGTGCCAAGCGCTGTCCTAAGCGCTGGGGAGGTTACAATAATCATCATAATAACGTTGGTAATTCTTAAGCGCTTACTATGTGCTAAGCGCTGGAGAGGTTACAATAATAATAAATAATGTTGGTATGTAAGTGCTTTCTACGTGCCAAGCACTGTTCTAAGCGCTGACCAAGTGATCAGGTTGTCCCACGAGAGGCTCACAGTATTCATCCCCATTTTACAGATGAGGGAACTGAGGCCCAGAGAAGTTAAGGGACTTGCCCAAAGTCACACAGCTGACAAGCGGCACAGCCGGGATTTGAACCCATGACCTCTGACTCCCAAGCCCGGGCTCTTTCCACTGAACCATGCTGCTTCTCTATATTGATAATAATAATAAAAATAAATTAGTATTTGCTAAACGCTACCGTGTCCCAAGCACAGCGGTAAGACGCACCCTAACCAGGATGGGCGGGCCCTATGCCACATAGTAATAATAATTATTATGTTATTTGTTAAGCGCTTACTATGTGCCATTCATTCATTCAGTCATATTTGAGCACTTAGTGTGTGCAGAGCACTATACTAAGCGCTAGGGAAGTACAAGTCGGCAACATATAGAGATGGTCCCTACCCAACAACGGGTTCACAGTCTAGAAGGGGGAGACAGACAACAAAACAAGTAGTCAGGTGGCACTGTACTAAGCACTGGGGGGGGGGATTCATTGAATGAATGAATTAATCCAAGCAAATCAGGTTGGATACAGTCCCTGTACCTCGTGGGGCTCACGGCCTCAATCCCCATTTTACAGATTCTACAACCAAGGCACAGAGAAGTGAAGTGACTTGACCGTGGTCACACAGCAGACAAGTGGTGGAGTGGGATTAGAACCCATGACCTTCCAGCTCCCAGGCCTGTGCTCTATCCACTGTGCCATGCTGCTGCTTCTTCACATGGGGCTCACAGTCTAGAGGGAGAGGGAAGAAGTTTTCGGTCTGCGTTTTGACAGATGAGAAAAGTGAGGCCCAGAGAAATCAAGTGACTTGTTTAAGGTCACACAGCAGGTGAGTGGTGGAGCTGGGATGATAATAATAATAATAATGATGGCATTTATTAAGCGCTTACTATTCAGTCATTCATTCGATCATATTTATTGAGCGCTTGCTGTGTGCAGAGCACTGAACTAAGCGCTTGGGAAGTACAAGTTGGCAACATATAGAGACGGTCCCTACGCTGTGTGCGAAGGACTGTTCTAAGCGCTGGGGAGGTTACAAGGTGAGCAGGTTGTCCCCCGGGGGGCTCACGGCCTTAATCCCCATTTTACAGATGAGGTCACTGAGGCCCTGAGAAGTTGGGACTTGCCCAAAGTCACACGGCTGACAATTGGCGGAGCCGGGATTTGAAGCCGTGACCTCTGACTCCAAAGCCCGGGCTCTTTCCACTGAGCCGCGCTGCTTCTCAGTTGGATTTGAATGGGATAGTACAGTGATGAGCGCTTAGTACAGTGCTCTGCACACAGTAAGAGCTCAGTAAATACGAATGAATGAATGGTGGTGCCTGGACAGAATTCTCAGTCCTTTTCTCCCTTACTGACGTGTCCTGCCTTCCCCCCGCCCCATCTTATGCTTCCCTATCTATTTTCCTTTCTGCCCTATTCCTTCTATCTCATCTCTTGCTCTCTAGGCTTGCCGCTTCTTCATTCATTCAGTCAGTCATATTTATTGAGCGCTGACTGTGTGCGGAGCACTGTATTAAGCACTTGGAAAGTTCGATTTGGCAACAGAGACGATCCCTATCCAACAATGGGCGCACATTCTTGAAGGGGAAAACAGACAACAAAGCAAGTAGACAGGCGTCAATACCATCAAAATAGATAAATAGAATTATAGATATATACATATTAAGAAAATAGAGTAATAAATAAGTACAAAGATACACAAGTGCTGTGGGGGGAAGGGGGACGATCAGAGGGAGAGGGTTGGGGCTATGGAGAGGGGAGGAGGAGCAGAGGAAAAGGGGGGGCTCAGTCTGGGATGGCCTCCTGGAGGAGGTGAGCTTTTCTGACTACCTTCTCCCCGCCACGCTCCGCGTGTTTCAAATTCTTCCTCTCGAGCATCCCTTTGCCGTAGATTTGTAAGGAATAACTTAAGCACTGCCACACTTGATCAGACTAATTGTCTGTCCAGCCCGGAATGATTTCTGGAACAATCAATCAGTTGTATTTATTGAGTGCTTACTGTGTGCCGAGCGCTGTGATAAAAGCGTGGGAGAGTACAAACAACACCACAATGGACAAATTCCCTGCCCACAGTGAGCTTACAGTCTAGAGGGGGAGACAGACATTAGTATAAATAAATTACAGATATGGACATAAGTGCTGTGGGACTGGGGGAAACAGTGAGGGTTGCTGTCTTGACCACAATCCTAGCAATATATGGCATGGCCCAGTGGATAGGGCACAGGCCATGGGTTCTAATCACTTGTCTGCTGTGTGACCTTGGGCAAATCACTTCACTTCCCTGGGCCTCAGTGATCTCGTCTGTAAAATGGGGCCTGAGACTGTGAACCCCACAAGGGATAGAGACTCAATTTGCTTGTATTTACCTCAGCACTTAGTACAGCGCCTGACACATAGTAAGTGCTTAGCAAATACCAAATTATTATTATTATAATCTAACACTTCTAACTTTTCCCTAGCCGTAACTTTACCGCTCTTATAGTTTACTGAAGGTGTCACTCCACCTTTTCCAGTACCTCGATAAGCCTATTTTCATTTCAGGAGTACGTTCTTGATTAGACCCTTAATGCTAATTTATTGAAGACTGTAGCCCACTGCTTTGGCATCTAGGGGCAAAAAAAGAGTGCACAGAATAAGACAAATCTCCATTCAAGCTGCATTATTGAGAGGGGGGTGGCATATGTATCCTAGTGCTTTGGGGGTCTGGAACGTGATGCAGAGGGGAGGAAGGGTAGGTAGGCCGATGAGAGGTATCCCGGAGGAGATATGATTTAAGTAGGGCTTTGAAGATGTAGAGAGGGGTGGTATGTTGGATAGGAATGGGGCGGGATTTCTAGTCAGGAGGGAAGGCATAAACACGGAGTTAACAGTGGGAGACGAGATCAAGGCACAGTGAGGACGCTGGTATTAGAGGAGCAAAGTCTGCAAGCTGGGTTGTACTGGGAGAGGAGTGAATGTAGGTAGGGAGAATTTATTTTACTTGTACATATGTACTAATCTGTTTACTTTGTTAATGATGTGCATTTAGCTTTAATTCTATTTTTCCGACGACTTTGACACCTGTCTGCATGTTTTGTTTTGCTGTCCATCTCCCCCTTCTAATAATAATAATAATAATAATAATATTGGCATTTATTAAGCGCTTACTATGTGCAAAGCACTATTCTAAGCGCTGGGGAGGTTACAAGGTGATCAGGTTGTCCCACGGGGGGCTCACAGTCTTAATCCCCATTTTACAGATGAGGTCACTGAGGCCCAGAGAAGTTAAGTGACGTGCCCAAAGTCACACAGCTGACAAGTGGTGGAGCCGGGATTTGAGCCCATGACCTCTGACTCCAAAGCCTGGGCTCTTTTCCACTGAGCCACGCTGCTTCTAGACCGTGAGCCCGTTGTTGGGTAGGGACCGTCTCTATATGTTGCCAACTTGTACTTCCCAAGCACTTAGTACAGTGCTCTGCACACAGTAAGCGCTCAATAAATACGATTGAACGAATGAATGAATGTTTTAAAGGTGATGGTGAGGAATTTCTGTTTGATGCAGAAATGGATGGACAACCATTGGAGGCTTTTTGAGAACGATTTTTTAGGAAAACGATCCGGGCAGCAAATTAAAGCGTGGATTGAAGAGAGGGTAGAGGCCCGAGAGGAGGCTGATGCAGTGGTCAAGGCAGGAAATGACATTCATTCATTAATTCAGTTCGATTGGAGCAGTGTGATTACAGTTGGGATAGACAGGAAAGGGCAAATTCTAGAAGTGTTGTGAAGGTGCAACCAATAGGATTGGGTAACTGACCAAATATGTGGGGTGAATGAGTGAGATAAATCGAGGAGAATGCCAAACTTACAGGCTTGTGAGAAACGGATGATTATTAACGTATTGCCTTGGTGAAAGTCAAGAGCAGGGAGAGGGATTGAGTGGGAAGATGAAGTGTTCTGTTGTGGACACGTTATACGAGGTGTCGGCAGGTTATCTATCTAAGGCAGGACACAGCAGAGCTGGAAAAGAGGATGAGAAGGACACTTTAGGGACTAACAGAATTTCATTATCTTGGATTTGAGGGTGCAGGGTTGAACCCTAATTTTTAAACAATGTTCCATGGGATTGAAGGTAGGTGAAAGCAGATACAATCCAAAGAATCGACACCGAGTCATAACCGGCAGTCACGGGAGCGTCTTAGTTATGAAACAAAATAGAGTAATTGGCATAAAATTGTTCTAGTAATTTTCCAAGTTTCTATTCTTGGTTCCCATTATTCATGTTATACGCATTGAGTCTCTGGAATGTTGCCTCTGTATTATTTCCTTTTCATTATAGGTCTACGGAACGCTAGGCAGTATTTTGGGGTGCCGATATTTGCCGTAGCTTCACCCAGCAAGAAAGGGGATAAAAGTAGAAAACATACAGATTCAGAATTGCTGTGCTGTCCGAAGTGACGGCTTGAATGGAGTTTTCTTTTAAATTCCTCTAGACTTCATTTTGTGCTACATTTACCCAAGAATGTTGGAAAGTGTTTTGGATGTCATTATCATCAGATCCTTGTGATTTTAATCTTTAATATGTGGTTGCTTTTCATAATTTAGGTGAGCAATGGAAGCGGGTCAATCCGAAATTCAATCCAGGCAAGGATAGTGGACTTAGGGTAAGGTCCTGAGTTAGGTAATGATGGTTATTTTTGCCCCTTTTGGCAGAATGGTTTAAAAACAGAAAATCGCATTGCACCTCTATTTCTGGGTGTAATGTGCTGTTTTGACATTCAGAAATGCCCTCTTATTTTTTTGGCTGTTAGATTGCCTTCTGGTACAGTTTTAACTTTGTGGGAAATAGTGTGGCCTAGTGGAAAGAATACAGGCCCGAGAGTCAGGAGACATAGGTTCTAATTCTGGCTCTACCACTTGCTGCTGTATGACTTTGTCATTTAATAGCTCTGTGCCTCAGTTTCCTCATCTGTAAAACGAGGATTAAGTACTTGTCTTGCAGTCTTCATGTGGGACAGGGGCCGTGTCTGATCTGAGTGTGTTCTGTCTTCCCCAGTGCTTAGCATAGTGTTTGGCACATAGTAAATGCTTAATACCACAGTTATTATTAATCTGTGTATGCAAAATAAGAAACTTGCCTTAAAGACTGTTCAGAATTTCCAGATAAAGGATACAGCAGTTCAAGTTGCCTGAACGTGGAATCTTTTTGTTGGCCAATATGCTTAAAGCAGAACTTCAACCAATCAATCATATTTATTGAGGGCTTACTGTGTGCAGAGCACTGTGCTAAGGTATTGGAAGAATGCAGTATAACAGAGTTGGTAGACACATTCGCTGCTGTCTCCTCTTCCTCCTCTTCCCCCTTTTCCTCCTCTTTCTCCTCTTCCTTTTTCTCCTCTTCCTCCTCTTCCCCCTTTTCCTCCTCTTTCTCCTCTTCCTCCTCTTCCTTTTTCTCCTCTTCCTCCTCTTCCCCCCTTTCCTCCTCTTTCTCCTCTTCCTTTCCCTGCCCATGAGGGACTTCCACTCTGGCCCCAAAACTCATTGCAGGCAGGGAATGTATTACTCTATTTATTTTATTTGTACATGTTTATTCTATTTATTATATTTTGTTAATCTGTTTTGTTCTGTTCTCTGTCTCCCCCTTCTAGACTGTGAGCCCACTGTTGGGTAGGGACCGTCTCTAGATGTTGCCAACTTGTACTTCCCAAGCGCTTAGTACAGTGCTCTGCACACAGTAAGCGCTCAATAAATACGATTGAATGAATGAATGAAAGAGCTTACAGCCTAGAGGGACTCTGTGGCCTTATTTGCTGAAGTCACAGGAAGTACTCTGAACATTCATCTGAAGTGTTCTTGAAAGAATCAGTCGAGGTAGAAAAGTGAATCATAAGGGCATGGTGCCAACAAGGCACCGTGATTCAGACCAGACCAAAGTGTGAAAGGGGGAATTATAATGTCTGGTCGTATTGTCGTGGGAGCTGGTCTTCCACAGACATCACGTGTGGCTGCCAGTGATGCCACCCACGGGCAGTACATCACATCAGATGGCAAGGTGTGATGGCAATCCGTGATATCCCGAAAGGCAGCCCATCCGCTAGTCCTGAAACAGTGCCCTTCATAGCACGGGTTCTCAGGACGGGATATTTGACGGCAGGCTTCTCGGACAACTCTTGAAGGATGAAGTTATCAACGAGGTGTATTGAAGAAATGCTTCATAGACAAAATGCAGCAAAGCCTCAAGTGGTATAGCAATTCAATTATATATATTGAGTGTTTACTGTTTGCAAAGTACTGTACTAAGTGCCTGAGTACATATAACAACAAAGATTCCTGCCCATAACGAGCTCACGGTCTAGAGAGGGAGAAAGACGTTAATATAAATAAATAAATTACAGATCTATACAGATACATACATTTGTGCTGTGGGAATGGGAGGATGAATGAAGGAGCAAGTAAGAACGGCGCAGAAGGGAGTGGGAGGAGAGGAGGGCTTAGTCAGGGAAGGCTTCTTGGAGGAGATGTGTCTTCAGTAAAGCTTTGAAGTGGGGGAAGAGCAATTATCTGTCTGATATGCAATGAAAAGCAGTGTGGTCTAGTGGAAAGAGCATAAGCCTGAGTTCTGATCCAAGCCCTGCCACGTCATTGCCGTGTGACCATGGGCAAGTCATTTAGTTTCTCTGTGCCTCAATTCCTTCATCAGCAAAATGGGGATCAACTTAGACCGTGAGCCCTGATTATCTTGTATCCACCCCAGCGCTTAGTACAGTGTGCAGCATATAGTAAGGGTTTAACAACTAATCAAATACCACATAGCAGTGAACAGCTCAGAAGCAACTGTAGGAGACAGATCAGCTTGGTGTGCAGGAATCCGAAATAGGGTGACTGCCCTGAGATCAGAGACTTTGGGAACATCGTGACACCTGATGGAAGAAATAGTGAACCCCATAATGGAGCCAAGGATATGATGTGGAAGGAATGGTGTTGTGAGGCACACATGCATAACATTTTTTTATTAGTGCCATTCTTGAACCCGAACCATAGCACTGTGTCAAGTGATAATGGAGTCTCCCACCTGAAACTGTGCACCTGACATTTCAGGATTAAGAATTTGTGTGATGGCATTGATTCTAGTGCCACCCACACTCTCTCGTTCCTGCCGGTCATATTTCTTTTGGGGCACGGAGGGCCACGAGCCAGTGGGTTGGTGGGGGGTATGGCCCAGTGAGAAGCAGGGGTATGGCCCAGTGAGAAGCAGCGTGGCCTAGTGGATTAGAGCACGGGCCTGGGAGACGGAAGGACCTGGGTTCTAATCCCCGCTCTGCCAGTTGTCTGCTCTGTGATCTTGGGTAAGTCACTTCACTGCTCTGTGCCTCAGTCACCTCCTCTGGAAAATGGGGATTGAGACTTGATTACCTTGTGTCCTCCCCAGTGCTTAGAACAGTGCTTCACACATAGTAAGTGCTTAACAAATACCAAAAATTATTAATTATTATTAGTATGTGGGGCAGGGACTGTGTCCAACCTGATGAGCTTGGATCTACCCCAGTGCTTATACAGTGCCTGGCACAGATTAAGCGCTTAACAGATACCATTTTAAAAAAAAAATGTCCATGAAATTTTCTTCCCTGCAGAACCCATTTTCAGCCCAAATGACTACAGCGTGCGTCCTCAGGGTGGGGATATATGCTGTGAGAGATCTCATTCCGGATAAAAATAAGAATAAAATAACTGAGAAGTATGAAAAATGGCAACTTGGTCTTGAAGGGTAGAGAGGTGTTCTCATGGGGGCTGTCCTGAGGTGGTTGACTTGTGCCAGGAACTCGCATGAAACAAAAACAGTATGTCTTCTTAATTTGCAGGAACTTCAACCGGGAAAGACTTCAAGCAGAGCGCACAGTAAGATCTGTTGACCCATCCAAACAAAGTCAGTACACGTGGCCACACAAATAGCCCTCTGAAATCCGTATTTAGAAACTTGATCCAATCGAAGTGGCAGGTAAGGGAACAAATATGGTCCAGAAACAGTCCTACGGAAGTTATTTCTTTTCTGTATTTTTCTGTATTGCTCTTAGACCAAAAGCCCGTTGCCTGCCTACCTGTTAGAGCTCGGGTGGAACTATTGGATCTGAGGCTGCCTTGGGTCTGCCCCCTCCTGTGTTAGGAGATAGCAGGGTTGAGCTCAGGGGAGTAGGAGAGTAAGCTCCTCAAGAGCAGAGAAGGTGTCACTTTGCTTTTTTGTACTTCCCAAACGGCTTGGATGCCACGTCGAGTATGCCATTTGGAGGAGAGGGGGAAAGATGCCTTTATTCCATTAGTTAAATCGCAAAAACCTCTTTTTAAAATGTCTTTCTGCTCCTCCTTTCCTAATTTTTCTTCTTCATTCATTCAGTCCTATTTATCAAGCACTTACTCTGTGCAAAGAACTGCACTAAGCGCTTGGGGGAGTACAATATAGCAATAGACACATTCCCTGCTCACAGCGAGCTTCTTCTGCTTCACCTGTTCCCCTTCCATCGTACAGCTTTAAAGCAAGCAGTTCCGGCTCTATTTCCCCTTCCTACCATTCTCCGGCTTTAATCGGGAACAGAAGGGATGAGCAGTTATAGTAGGAGGAGACTTTAGCGGAGTCATGGGCTTGGAACTGTTTTCCATTAAATACCTGAAATAATCCTCTTTTCTTCTTGACTTGGTTTTCCCACCCAACAAGGAATGGAGACTAGAGGAAGCAAAAATCAGAAAATCACCCTCTTGGGGGAGATTTTGACACAGTGCCCTTTGGCTGATTATTATTATTTATTACATGCGTGAAGCGCAACCTATGGGTCACACATTGTTCTAAGCACTGGGTTAGATTCAGGTTAATCAAGTTGGACCACAGCCCCTGCCCTTTTAGTGTAAGTAGGTGGGAGAACAGGCATCTTTTCCCTATTTTACAGATGAGGAAACCGAGGCACAAAGAAGTGAAGTGACTTGTCCAGGGTCACAGGGACTGGGATTAGGACCCAGGTCCTCTGTTTATGGTGGTGTCTGTCTAGTCTGAAGATTAGTAGTAGTAATGATACTGTGTATCCATTGTGCAATGCGTGGGATTAGTCCACCAGAAAGTTTTAGAAAATAAGGCTCCTCTCATCCTTGACACTGAGGACTTCACATTTTATTTATAGTTTTCATTTAATTTCTGCCTTTCAGTTCCTCTTTCTTTCATAGAAAACTATAGAGGCTACCTCGGAAGAGCCGGTAAGAGAAGCGTATTCCTCGCTGTTTATCAAGGAAATTTTCTTTCCGTTCATTTCTTACTGCCTTGAATAGTTTAATCTGTAATAATGAGGTGACTCGTGCTTGCTTAACCCCTTCAGAAAGCCAGCATTTATAAATCTCTACCTTCGCCTATAAGATTTCTCCCAGAGGAAGCACTAAAGCTGAAAAACTGACAGTCGTTTTCAAGAATCTGAAGACCAAAGATGAGAGGGAAAATGATTAGAACAAGAATGTGGGGTTCTGAAGATGACCTTTAAAAGCAACATCTATGTTTTTTTTCTTAACAGAATGTCAAGTAAGGAAGTGAAGGCAGCATTGAAAAATGCCAGAGATGCAATAAGAAATAAGGAATACAAAGAAGCTTTAAAACACTGTAAGGTAATCCTTCATTTTTTATTTTGCCAAAATGAAATTGTAGGTATTCATTCATTCAGTCGTATTAATTGAGTGCTAATTGTGTGCAGAGCACTGTACTAAGCGCTTGGGAAGTACAAGGCGGCAATATATAGAGACGGTCCTTACCCAACAACGGGCTCACAGTCTAGAAGGGGGAGACAGACAACAAAACAGAACATGTAGACAGGTGTCAAAATCATCAGAACAAATAGAATTAAAGCTATATGCACATCATTAACAAAATAAATAGAATGGTAAATATGTACAAGTAAAATAGAGTTATAAATCTGTACAAATATATATACAAGTGTTGTGGGGAGGGGAAGGAGGTAGGGCAGGGGGAATGGGGAGGAGGAGAGGAAAAGGGGGGCTCAGTCCGGGAAGGCCTCTTGGAGGAGGTGAGCTCTCAGTAGGGCTTTGAAGGGAGGAAGAGAGCTAGTTTGGCGGATGTGTGGAGGGAGGGCGTTCCAGGCCAGGGGGAGGACGTGGGCCGGAGGTCGACAACGGGACAGATGAGAATGAGGTACAGTGAGGAGGTTAACGGCAGAGGAGCGGAGGGTGCGGGCTGGGCTGGAGAAGAAGAGAAAGGAGGTGACATAGGAGGGGTGATGGAGAGCCTTGAAGCCGAGAGTGAGGAGTTTTTGCTTGATTCGTAGGTTGACAGGCAGTCACTGGAGATTTTTGAGGAGGGGAGTAACATGCCCAGAGCATTTCTGCACTAAGATAATCCGGGCAGCAGAGTGTAGTATAGACTGAAGTGGGGAGAGACAGGAGGATGGGAGATCAGAGAGGAGGCTGATGCTAAGGATACTCCTGAAAAAAAGAATAGGATTGAAAAGTTACACCAATCACATATTCTAAATTAAGGAATTTATATTAATAATCAGTGCATATTGTACTTCAATTTAAATGTGATGTTATTCTGGTATAATCATGTAAAATCATTTTCGTCAGAATATAATTAAAGGCAGACATTTACTTGAACCCCTTTAGAGCAAACACTACACATACTTGAAAATTGAAATTTCAGGCATCAGATTATTTTCTGATATGCCTGGATCCTATTTCTGAACTAGGTGTGGCGCATAGGGGCTCCTTTGGGATCCAAAAGTCCCCTCCTCCTCTATGTCCTCAGCCCGGTGGAGAGGGGATTTTGCTGTTAAACCTCCGCAGGCTGTGTTGAGGGCTTCTCAGACAGGTGAGGAAGTCCGGCCGTGGACAGCCTGAAAAAAGTCTGAGGCCCCTACTGACTGGTCTCAAAAGGCGATTTTGAAGCTTGATTCTGCTGCACTTTTAAAGGAATTAATGTTCAGATCTGGGAGACTGCATGAGACAAAGGTGATGTCCGCAAATACATCATTAAATTCTACTTTACCCCGCTGCTACATTCAGCTCATCGTCCCCTGGACCTGAATTCACATGCTTTTTGAAATAGGGAGAGTGGATCTTTCATGCTAACAAGATGTGTTTACAGAAGCAGTCGAACTTAAAGTAGGCAGACAGGACAAGCAGAGAAAATGGAAGTAAGCAGCCGAAAAAGCAGGTATTTTACTGTAACAGATTTAAGTATTGAATAACAGGAAGTTTATTGGCTACCTCGCACTTATGAACCTCTTTCCCTTCTCTTCAGCACTCACGCATATGTTTGCTCAGTTTGTTTTGACTGTTGTAAACAGTTTTATGTTTGTGTCTTCCACTAGTATTATTCTGAACTGCCCAAGCGATTGGTACAGTGAACTGCGCCGAATGGGAGTAAATTCCACTATTAGTATTACTACTGTGTAGAAAAGGAAAGAGCAAGTAATTAAAAAAAATCCCTTCCATAATCACACTGCTCAAAGGGATATGTTTAACTCAGCAAAGGAAATGTAGCCCATGGTATGTTTCCCCTGGTTTTAGATCTCCAAGACTTGTGGACAGGGAATGTTTCTACCAACTCTGTTGTATTGCACATTCCCAGGTGCTTAATCCAGTGCTTTGCACATACTAAGTGCTTAGTACATACCATTGATTGATTGAAGATACATAGCTAAACAATAGTGTGGGTGTTTCGGTAGATGACTGGTCCTTTCTCAGTTCTAGTTTCGGAAAGGCTGTTCTCAAAATGTCATTTTGTTGCAACATTAAATGAGCGGTCAACAGCAATTCCATCCATCTTTTGAAATTATGCAGTGCTTAGTAATAATTATGGTACTTGTTAAGCGCTTACTGTGTGCCAGTCATTGTTCTAAGCACTGGGGTAGATAACAGGTTAATCAGGTTGGACACAGTCCCTGTCCCACATTGGGCTCACACTCATAATCCTCACTTTTCACAGATGAGGTAACTGAGGCACTGAGAAGTTAAGTGACTTGCCCAAAGTCACACAGCTAAGCGGCGGAGCCGGGATTAGAACCCATGCCCTTGTCACCAAGCCACGCTGGTTCTAATTCCAACTCCACCACTTATCTGTTGTGTGACCATAGGTAAGTCACTTAGCTTCTCTGTGCCTCAGTTACCTCACCTGTAAAATGGGGATTAAGATTGTGAGCCCCACATGGAACAACCTGATAACTTTGTATCTACCCCGGCACTTAGAACAGTGCTTGTCACATAGTAAGCGCTTAACAAATACCATCATTATTATTCTTACTACCAAGCCTGTGCTCTGTCTACTGCACCATACTGCTTCCTTAGCAAAGTGCAGAGCACTTTGCAGAATACTGTGCCAAGCAGCTGGGAGAGAGAACAATACAATGAAGTCTGTAGACGTGATCCTAGCATGCAAGGGTCTTACAGTCAGAATTCAGGTCACAAAACCATTGCCCAGAGTGTAAGCATTTGGCTGATTACCTATGAACACATAAATCCCTGATTCAATTAAATGCACTTTACCTATTATTAAATGCTTATTATGGGTCAAACACTGTTCTAAATGCTGGGTTAGGTAGAGGTTAATCCGGCTGGGCACAGGCATAGCCTAAAGGTACTTCTTGTTATTGTGTTTTGAAGCTGTTGTATTTTACCGTAGCAAGATTGTAATCATTTAGTGAAAACCATGATTTCAGTATGGCTCTCTAGTCTGTAAACTTGTGGGCAGGGAACATATCTACCAACTCTGTCTTATCCTACTCTCCTAAGCGCTTAGTACAGCACTCTGCACACCGTAAGCACTCAACAAATACAGTTGATTGCTTTATTTTGTCTGAATGAAGATGCTTGAATATTAACTGACCAGTTGTATTTATTGAATGTTTTCTCTGTCATGAGCTGTAACTTGCAGTATATTGGTTACAAAGCTTGTTTCAAAAGTGCTCTTCTATAATCCCACTGCCCAAAGGAATAAGTTTAGCTCCATGAAGGCATTGATGCCCAGAGCTTTATTTCTGTGGTCTTGCCAGCTGTCCAAGACACCTGAGTACTGGTATCGGTGGTGTTTCATAAGTGACACTGTTCTTTCTCAGGTATTTGGGAAGCATTGTGGCCTAGTGGATAGAGCACGGACCTGGGTTCTAATCCTGCCTCTGCCACTCATCTGCTGTGTGACCTTGGTCAAGTTATTTAACTTCTCTGTGCCTCAGCTGGGATTAGATGTGGAAAAATTATGGTGTCTATTACGTGCCTACTATTTGCCCAGCACTGGGGTCGGTAGAAAATGATCAGATCAGACACAGGGCAGAGAGCCAGCAGTAACCGTTGAATTATGCTGAGTCTGACAGGGACATTCAGTACAGTGTCAAGGGGTTTTCTACTGAGAGGGATGGGGTCTACACTTATTTTTTGGGATTGGGCATAACTTAAATGAACCATTGTTTCCTTTCTCTGAGCAGGCGGTACTGAAACAAGAGAAAAACAATTACAATGCCTGGGTGTTCATTGGAGTGGCCGCCGCAGAGCTCGAGCAACCGGATCAGGCCCAAGGGGCCTACAAGAAAGCTGCCGAACTTGAACCCAACCAGCTGTTGGCCTGGCAGGTAAGGAGGAAGTCCAAACGTTAGTCTGAGCCGAACGGCAAGGTTTGGTCACGCTCAAGATGCAGTAACCTCAAAAATCTCTAGTGGCTACCAATCAACCTATGCATCAGGCAGAAACTCCTCACCCTGGGCTTCAAGGCTGTCCACCCCCTTACCCCCTCCTACCTCACCTTCCTTCTCTCCTTCTACAGCCCAGCCCGCACCCTCCACTCCTAACCTCCTCACTGTACCTCGTTCTCGCCTGTCCCGCCGCCGATCCCCGCCCATGTCCTCCCCCTGGCCTGGAATTCCCTCCCTCCGCACATCCCAAGCGCGCTTAGTACAGTGCTCTGCACACAGTAAGCGCTCAATAAATACGATTGATGATGATGATGATCCGCCAAGCTAGCTCTCTTTCTCCCTTCAAAGCCCTACTGAGAACTCACCTCCTCCAGGAGGCCTTCCCACACTGAGCCCTCTCCTCCTTCTCCCCCTCCTCCCCCTCCCCATCCCCCCGCCTTACCTCCTTCCCCTCCCCACAACACCTGTATATATGTATATGTGTTTGTACGTATTTATTACTCAATTTATTTATTTATTTTACTTGTACATATTCTGTTTATTTTATTTTGTTAATATGTTTTGTTTTGTTGTCTGTCTCCCCCTTCTAGACTGTGAGCCCGCTGTTGGGTAGGGACCATCTCTGTACGTTGCCAACGTATACTTCCCAAGCGCTTAGTACATTGCTCTGCACACAGTAAGCGCTCCATAAATACGATTGAATGAATGAATAACCGAACCTCTAAAATGCGCGTCTAAACTGGGCTTGACCCCAAATCTCAAGTGCAGCGTGGCTCAGTGGAAAGAGCCTGGGCTTTGGAGTCAGAGGTCATGGGTTCAAATTCTGGCTTTGCCAATTGTCAGCTATGTGACCTTGGGCAAGTCACTTAACTTCTCTGGGCCTCAGTTGCCTCATCTGTAGAATGGGGATGAAGACTGTGAGCACCCCGTGGGACAACCTGATCACCTTGTAACCTCCCCAGCGCTTAGAGCAGTGCTTTGCACATAGTAAGCGTTTAATAAATGCCATTAAAAAAAATGTGGGTCGAGGTTAGGTATTAGTTGCTGAGAAACAGCGTGGTCTAGTGGGTAGAGCACAGACTTGGGAGTCAGAGGACCTGAGTTCTAATCCCTGCTCTGCCAATTGCCTCCTGTGTGTTCTTGGGCAAGTCACTTCATTTTTTTTTTTTTAAATTGGTATTTGTTAAATTCTTACTGGGTACCAGGTGCTGTTCTATACGGTAATCCACGTGGACCCAGTTCATGTCCCAAGTGGGACGCACAGTCTTGATCCCCATTTTAAAGATGAGGTAATTGAGGCACAGAGAAGTGAAGTGACTTGCCCACGGTCACACAGCAGACACGAGGTGGAGCCGGGACAAGGACCCAGGTCCTTCTGACTCCTAGGCCCATGGTCCATCCATTAGGCCACGCTGCTTCTCAGTACTTCTTTGTGCCTCAGTTTCCCCCACCATAAAACGGGGATTAAGATTGTTAGACCCATGTGGGACATAGACCATGTCCAACCTGATTAGCTGGTATTTAGCCCAGCGCTTAGTATGGTGTCTGGCACATAGTAAGCACTTAACACATTCTACATATATATATTTTCACATGTTTTAGTAGTAGTTATTAAGCACATACTATGTGCCAAAAATTCTGCCAAGTACTGAGGTGGTACAGTACAATCAGTTTAGATCCAGTCCCTGTCTCACAAGGGGCTCACAGCTTAAAGGGGGAGGGAGAAGAGGTATCATCTCCATTTTGCAGGTGAGGAAACTGAGGCACAACAAAGCTAAGTGACCTATCCAAGGTTACACAGCAGACAAGTGGTGGCGCCGGGCCCAG
This sequence comes from Tachyglossus aculeatus, assembly GCF_015852505.1. NCBI lineage: Eukaryota > Metazoa > Chordata > Mammalia > Monotremata > Tachyglossidae > Tachyglossus > Tachyglossus aculeatus. Next base: position 27,861,258 of record NC_052088.1, on the reverse strand, counting down.
AGCCTTGGTCTCCTGACTCCCAGTAAATGGGAGGGAATGCTAGGCTGGGGAAATAGCACAAATGATGGTGGATCAGAGGTTTTTACATTTGGAAAATAAAGGAGATTTTTTTTAACTGGAGACAACGCAAACCCTTTTTGACCAGAGATAAGGGTGTTTAGGTAAAGCAAGATTGATTAGTGGAGGGCCTAGATGCGAAGCTTTCATTTTCTTTGAGAGACAAGAGGAAATCGGGGAGTCTTTTTAGACCTCTGGAAAGGGAGTGATGGGATCCAAGTGACAGTGAGGGAGAATGAGTCTTGCTGATAGGAGTAGGTCAGTAAGATTTGGCAGTAGAGAGGGAGGGACAGTTCACTCATTTAGTTTCCCTAGGAAAACGTGGATCCAGATGTCTAATGCTGTTGCATTTATGAAGCCTTGATGTTTTGCTAGAATTTAATTATGGCATTTAATGTGCTAAACCCTGGGGTGGTTCAGGCACCATCCCAGTGCCACCGGGGTTTCTCCATCTATTTTATCCCCATTTTACAGATGAGGAAACTGTGGCCCAGAGAGGATAAGAGACTTGTCCAAGGTCACACCAACAAGCTAGTGGCTGAACTGGGATTTGAATGCGGGTCTCCTGACTCCTGTTCTTATGTTTTTTTTTTCTGTAGACTGTACGACTTCCTTTTGAAAGTGTGATGATTGGTTACTGAAAGCCGAGCAGTGTTTAAGGCATTCTCGTTTCTTTTTAGTCAATTAGATTCTGTTTTCATTTGAACTTATACTATAGAAAAACTATTGATCGTTCAAGTGCTTTGCAAAAGTGGGGGACTTGTTTGTTCTTTTTTTGGGGTGGGTGTGTGTAATTGGGCACTGACTTTTGTCCCAAAGAAATATTCCAGTTTATCTGTGCATTTTCCTGGATTAATGAGGGAATAAATGACTGGAAATTTCATATTATGAATTTTAGGCATTGAGGCAAGGCTAACTACTTTTTTTTTGTTTCATCCATTCAGGGGTTAGCTAGTTTGTATGAAAAGTCTAACCAAACAAATGCCAAGGAAGACTTACCCAGTGTTTACCAAAAACTCTTGGACCTCTATGAAAGGTAATCAGTACTTTGGGGTAGGGGTTAATTTATAAGGTGGAATTAGAAAGGTACCAAATCTGCTAGTTGTCTTGACTAAATGTTGCTGCCCAGCAAAATGGAAACCTTATGCTGTCTCCCAGTTTGCCATTTAACAATTTTACTTAGCCTCCCCTCATCCCTGTCGCCAATGCCCATTTTCACTCAAATGCCATTATTATTATTATTTATTGTTTAATATGAGACAAGCACTGTGGCAAGCTCTAGGGAAGGTACAAGGTATCAGGTGGACACAGTCCGTGTCCCGCATGGGCCTCACAGTCTAAGGGAAAAGGAGAACAGGGATTTAATTCCCATTTAGCCTTTAATTGTGGAAATAAAAAGTCATGCCCTTATATGTTTAATTTCTAGTTTCTGTAATGGAGGTTCACTGCTATTTTCATTTTAGAAGGAAACTATCCCATGAAATTGTAAACGGGGAAGAACAGGACCAACCTTACTATTTTGAACAAGGAAAAAAAAACGTGTGTGTGTGTTTGTCCCTTTTCAGCAATGACAAGCAGAAGTGGTGTGATGTTTGTAAGAAGCTTGTGGATCTGTATCACCAAGAAAAGAAACATCTGGAGGTTAGTTGGCTACTTATCGAGGGGGTGACTTTTAGTAAAAATAAATTTCACTACGGTCTCTCTTTCACCATGAGGAGGGGCCATGGATCTTAAATTTAAAAGGAGGGTGGGGAGAATCTTTTCTTTAGAACAGAGTCTGGGTGACCAAATAAGCCATCCCTGTGGTCCCAGATCATCGTCATCATCATCAGTCGTATTTATTGAGCGCTTACTGTGTGCAGAGCACTGTACTAAGCGCTTGGGAAGTACAGATTGGCAACACACAGAGACAGTCCCTACCCAACAGTGGGCTCACAGTCCAGATTGAAGTAGTGCATTTTTGGTTGGGGATAGATCTCGTCTTCCCGAATACTTGACCGTTTGGATGTGGCTCCGTCTAATCCAGATCATCCCTCATCATGGAGAACATCCCAGGTGTTGGGGCTATTAGCCAGTCTTTTTTTAAGCAGGCCATCCCCAGCTCATTGCCCGGATGACTCTCCCTTTTGACAGGTGGCCCGGACCTGGCACAAGCTGATCAAAAGCAGAGAGGAGGAAGGGGCCGAGAAACCAGAATTACACCAACTATGGAAAAGAATGACCCAGTTATTGGCTGGCTGTGCAGAGGATCAAAATAATGAAACCCAGCAACTGGTAATGTCCCGAATACACAATACAACTTAACTGTCTCAGGAACACCGAGAAGCAGTGTGGCCTAGTGGATAGGGCAGCCTCTAGGGTCTGTCCCATGGGACAAACTTCTTGATTTTGTTGCTTTTTTTCTTGTTTTCTAAGCGCTGACTACCTGTCAAACACAAACGTAAGTATTTAGTACTGGAGTGCAGTCACGAAAAGCAGATCAGTGTGTATCCGTCAAAGAGTTGAGGGAGCAAGAATATTATTCTATGATGAGGAAACCGAGGCCCAAATAGGTTAAATGACTTACCCAAGGTCATACAGCAGTTCCAGTGGAGAGGTGGGGTGAAAAACTGGGTTTCTTACCTCCACTTAATATAGTTGCTTTTTCAGGGTGTGGCTTCAACTGCTTAAGTTAATGGGCCTCCATCCTTTCTGACTTGACGATCGACAGCCTCAGTAGGAAAAACTACTGAAACTGAGAGCCTGTCAAGATCATGCAGAAAAGGCTCAGGCTGAGATATTCACTGTTGGGAGAGACATTTTTAGCCTGCTGTTCTCCTTCTCCTGTACTCTTCTCATATATGTATTCTCTGTTTCAGCTTTTAACTGCATTTGAGAATGCAGTGAAATCTGCAGACCACATTCCTAGCGAAGATCACCAAATGCTCTACAAAGATCTCATTCAGTGTTTATCTAGAGTAAGGCTACTTTTCCAGGCTCCTGTTTTATGTCCAGATAAATCCACATTGCTAGTATTCTAGCAGTGAACCGTATTTTGCCATATTAATGCCGTATTTTCTCTCTATCTTTGCAAGGTTCCTCATGAGACAGCCAGGCTGAGGAAGGCCTGTGAAGATATGTTGGTGATTTATCCCACCGTGCATTACCCATTAGAAGTACTTACTTTGCATTTAATTCAGTCTGGTAAGTTGTGCCTTCTGTGTTGGATAACTGTACCCTTATCATGAGTCTTTGGGTTTGAGGTTATTTGGGTGGTTATTGTATTTGAACGCTTACTGTGTGCAGAGCACTCTACTGAGCACTTGGGAGAGTACACTATAATAGAGTTGGTGTTGACTTTCCCTGCCCCCAGTGAGCATACAGTCTAGAGGGGGAGAGAGAAATTAATATACATACCTTATGGCTAGGTAAATAAGTGCTGTGGGGCTGAGGGAGGTGATTAAATCCAAGTGCAAGGGTGTTGCAGAAGGAGTGGGAAAAGAGGAAAGGAGGGTTGGTTCTTTGGGGAAAAAGACATGTTCCCTGCCCACAACGAGCTTAGAGTCTAGAGGATATCTTCCTTTTGGGCAAGGAACATGTCTCCTAACTATATTGAATTCTCCCAAGCGCATATTTATTACTCTATTTATTTTACTTGTACATATTTACTACTCTATTTTGTAAATGCTGTGCACATAGCTATAATTCTATTTATTCTGATGGTTTTGACACCTGTCTACATGTTTTGTTTCTTTGTCTCCCCCTTCTAGACTGTGAGCCCATTGTTGGGTAGGGACCGTCTCTATATGTTGCCGACTTGTACTTGCCAAGTGCTTAGAACAGTGCTCTACACATAGTACGCTGTCAATAAATGCCATTGACGAGGAAGGAGCACTTTGGCCGTGGTTTCTTGGTTCGTGCTCTCTGCGAGGGGCAGGGGTCAATGTCACTCCAGAGCAGGATCTCACTCCAGGTCAATGGAGGGGTTACCAACTTCCATTGATTGATGGGCGCTTCTGTGTAATGATAATTTATTAAGTGGTTGTAGCCCCTGCCCCTTCTGGGTCTCCCAGTTCAGTGGGGAAGGGAGAGCACGTATCTTTTTTTCCATTTTACAAGGTGAAACTAAGGCTGAAGTAAAATGATAGGCCCAAGATCCCACAGCGGGGACTTAAATCTGACTTCCTGTCCCGTGCCCTTTCATTCGTTCATTCAATCGTATTTATTGAGCGCCTACTTTGTGCAGAGCACTGTACTAAGCACTTGGCAAGTACAAGTCGGCAACATATAGAGATGGTCCCTACCCAACAATGGGCTCAGAGTCTAGAAGGGGGAGACAAAGAAACAAAACATGTAGACAGGTGTCAAAACCATCAGAATAAATAGAATTATAGCTATGTGCACGTCATTAACAAAATAGAGTAGTAAATATGTACAAGTAAAATAAATAGAGTAATAAATATGTACAAATATATACAAGTGCTGTGGGGAAGGGAAGGGGGTGGGCAGAGGGAAGGATGGGGGGCGATGGGGAGGGGAGGAGGAGAGGAAAAATTGGGGGCTCAGTCTTAGGTGCGGCCCTTTGTCCGCTTAGGTTTCAACCTGCTTGATTTGAGGTTTGCCAAGCATCGCCTTTACTTGTTTAGAATCTGGGAGCAAATTCAATGCCCGGGGGCTGGCACCAGTTTCAAAAGTCTGATCCTTTCTCTTCCAAGAACACCCCGTTTATCCATGTGAGTCATTCTTTCCATTGGGTGGGAATAGCTAATTTTGGCAGTTATGTTTTTCCACTTTGGCATCAAGCAAGGGGAAGAATCCAGGCATGTTAGTATTGTATGTGTTTGTGTGGGTGTGTTTCTCTTTGTGTCTGTCTGTCTCTCTCTGGGAAGCAAGTTTCAGTGTAGTAGTAGCAGCATTTGCTGAGCCATCTGCTTGTTGCAGTGAACTGTATTAGGGGCTAGAGACGTACAGAATAATGAAGTATCATATTCCCTGCCCACAAGGAGCTTTCACTTTAATAGGGGAGACAAAACAGAAGGAGTGTAGATGTCATTTGCCTGGTTTCAAATAGAATCTTAGGACTATGCAGTTCATTCCTTTGGAAGAGGACAGCTTTGGATCTCTAAGAATTTGGTATAACATTAGTTAAATTATTTTTTCTCCTTTAATACTAGGAAATTTCAATGATGAGGTCATGCAGTGCTGCCAAAGGCTTGTGGAGATGGACCCCCAAAGCGGCCCAGGTCTAATTGGCATAGGCATGAAGTCACTGCAAGACAAGAAATACGAAGATGCTGCCACAAACTTATCCAAAGGTGAGTGTACACATACTGCGTCAAGTGGGTGACGCTTGGAAACTGGGATCAAACGATCGTATTTATTGAATGCTAACTGTGTGCAGAGCGCTGTACTAAGCACTTGGGAGAGTACAATGTGCCAGAGTCAGTAGACATGTTCCCTGCCCACAAGAAGCTTAAATTATGGCTATGTGTATAAGTGGAGTGGAGCTGAACCCGTTGTTGGGTAGGGACCATCTCTATATATTGCCGACTTGTACTTCCCAAGCGCTTAGTACAGTGCTCTGCACACAGTAAGCGCTCAATAAATACAATTGAATCATCATCATCAATCGTATTTATTGAGCGCTTACTATGTGCAGAGCACTGTACTAAGCGCTTGGGAAGTACAAATTGGCAACGTATACAGTCCCTACCCAACAATTGAATGAATGAAAAGATGAGGTTGCGATGAATAAATAGTACAAATCCAAGTGAAGGGTGACTCAGAAGGGAGAAGGGAAAATGATCACTTAGTTGCGGAAGGCCTCTTGGTGGAGATGTGATTTTTAATAAGGTTTTGAAGTTCGAGAGAGTAATGGACTTTTGGATATGAAGGGGGAGGGAGATCCTGGCCAGACAGGATGTGGGTGAGGGGTCGGCCGCAAGGTAATAATAATAAATACTAATGATGGCATTTAAGTGCTTACTATGTGCAAAGCACTGTTCTAAGCGCTGGGGAGGATACAAGGTGATCAGGCTGTCCCACGTGGGGCTCACAGCCTTCATCCCCATTTTACAGACGTGGTAACTGAGGCCCAGAGAAGTGAAGTGACTTGCCCAAAGTCACACAGCTGACAATTGGTGGAGCCGGGATTTGAACCCATGACCTCTGACTCCCAAGCTCGTGCTCTTTCCATTGGGCCACGCTGCTTCTCTGAGGTAGATGTTATTGAGGTACAGTGAGTAGGTTGGCGGTAGAGGGGCGGAGGGAGCAGGCTGGAGTGAAGTAGGAAATCATCGAGACAAGGTAGGAGGGGACAAGATGGTGAGTTCTCTGAAGCCAGTAGTACGGAGCTTCTGTTTGATGTGGAGGTGGATGGGCAACCACTTGGAGGTTCTTGAGCCCCACAGAACTTGTGTACATATTTCATCATCATCATCATCAATCGTATTTATTGAGCGCTTACTGTGTGCAGAGCACTGTACTAAGCGCTTGGGAGGTACAAGTTGGCAACATATAGAGACAGTCCCTACCCAACAGTGGGCTCACAGTCTAAAAGGGGGAGACAGAGAACAAAACCAAACATACTAACAAAATAAAATAAATAGAATAGATATGTACAAGTAAAATAAATAAATAGAGTAATAAATATGTACAAACATATAGACATATATACAGGTGCTGTGGGGAAGGGAAGGAGGTAAGATGGGGGGATGGAGAGGGGGACCAGGGGGAGAGGAAGGAAGGGGCTCAGTCTGGGAAGGCCTCCTGGAGGAGGTGAGCTCTCAGCAGGGCCTTGAAATATTTGTAGTCTATTTATTCACATCAATGTCTGTCTTCCCCTCTAGACTGTAAGCACATTGTAGGCAGGGAACAACGTCTACTAACTCTGTTATATTTTACTTTAGTACCGTACTCTGCATTCATTTCTTCCTAAGTTCTATTTTCAGCTTTCTATTTTAGTTGCTTTTGTCCAAGCTTTTCTCCTATTTCTCTACTTCGTTCTTAAAATGGTCCAACACTGGCCCGATTGATTGAATGAATGGGGAAATCTGGACTGAAAGTTTTTTTTTTTTTAGAAAAGTGATCTGGGCAACAGAGTGAAGAGAAGGGGCTGCAGTGGGTAGAGACAGGAGGCAGGGAAGTCCTCAGGAAGGCTGATGCAATAGTCAGGATAAATAAGGATATCCTTATGATAAGGATAGGATAATGCTTGAATCAGTGTAGTGGTAGTTTGGAGGGCTAGGAAGGGTGGATTTTAGCAGTGTTGTCAAGGTGGATTTAGTGACAGATCGAATATGTGAGATGAGTCAAGGATATGAAATGCATTGGGTTTTTCATTCTCACCCTCTGAATAAATAGCCAAGCATTTTTATTTATTTTCACCATTCCAAGAAGTTCCATTCTTACATCTAATTTAATCTTGCTGTAATTTAAGTTTGTTCTTATTTGGTTCTCTCTTAAAGTAGAGGACAGAAGATCAGTGCTGTGTGTGAAAACTTGTTAAATTATAATCACTCCTTTTCTCTAGACTGATCGCAACTCCCTCAGCATTTCTCCTCTCATCCTATTTTCAGCAATTTTAGTTGCTTTTTTTCCCAAGCACTCCTCCTGTTCTCTATATTCTTAAAATGGTCCAAACACTTGCCTAATATGCTAATATTCCTTTGCCTCTGCTAACTCTGGGCCAATTCTCCCCACTGCATAGGGATAACAGGCTGTGTCCTGCTTAAGGAATGAAATAATCAAAATAATAATCAAAAGGGGCTGACCAATAAGTCCCATAATAATAATAATACTGGTATTTGTTAAGTGCTTACTATGTATCAAGCACTGTTCTAAGCACTGGGGTAGATAGAAGGTAATTGGGGTGTCCCACATGGGGCTCCCAGCCTTAATCCCCAGTTTACAGGTGAGGTAACTGAGGCACAGAGAAGTTAAGTGACTTGCCCAGAGTCAGACAGCTGATAAGCGGAAGAGCCAGAATTAGAACCCATGACTCCCGAGTCCGTGCTCTTTTCACTAAGCCATGTTGCTTCTCAAGGTTGCAGCACATGGGTAAAGTATGCAGATACTCGAGGTACTGCATTATTAGTTCCCTTCTGAAAATTCTCTGTTGATAATCACTTGACTCCACACTCTTCTTTTTGCCTTTCCCTTATTCTCTGTTTTTTTCTTAGCATTCTCTCTCTCTCTCCCCCCCCAAACTCTATTTTGCTCACTCTCATACTCATATCAGGGGCAGCATTTGTAGGAACATGTGTCCCTCCTTGCATCTCCAAGCATGCGTTCCCCATCCTTAGGTCTCTGGATGTCTTCATGTAAGCCCGTTTCTTTTTGTGTCTCTGTGTGTATTGTTTCAAGTGAGTGTAAGGGGGCTTTATGCATATGGTTTGTAAGTGAGTTCCTGGGTAACTATCTGTGTGTATGGAGGAATATGGCATTGTGTGTGTGTTTGTGGTAAGAAGATGATTTTTTTGTGTGGTATTTGTTAAGTGCTTACTATGTGCCAGGCACCGTTCTAAGCACTGGGGTAGATACAAGGTAATCAGGTTGGACACAGTCCCTGTCTTAAGTAAGGCTCACAGCCTTAATCCCCATTTTACAGCTGAGGTAGCAGAGGCGCAGAGAACTTAAGTGACTTGCCTAAGGTTGCACAGCAGACAAGTGGCAGAGCTGGAATTAGAACCCAGGTCCTTCTGACTCCCAGCTCTGTGCTGCTTTTCTAACCTAGCCTGTGAAGGTCGAGGGCAGGAAGATGCAAGATGTGTATTCATTTATTCAGTCGTATTTATTGAGCGCTTACTGTACGCAAAGCACTATACGGCACCATAAGCGCTTGGGAGAGTACGGTATAACAACAGACACATTCCCTGCCCACAGTGAGCTCACAGTCTAGAGGGGGAGATAATGAGGGAGTACTTTGGCAGTAGTGAGGCGTCTTGAAACAACTGCCAAGACTTAAGGTTGCCCAAGGTCTAGTGAGGCTGGATTTTTTTAGGCCAGGCTCCATGAGGGCACCAAATTGGAAAGCTGTGACAGGACAGCATGAGAAGCAGCGTGGGCTACTGGAAAGAGCACATGCCTGGGAGTCAGAAGGGACCTGAACTGTTGTCCTAGCTCTGCCACTTGTCTGCTCTGTGACATTGGGGAAGTCTCTTCACTTCTCTGGGCCTCAGGCCCCTCATCTGTAAAATGGGGAATAGGACTGTGAGCCCCACATGGGACAGGGGCTGTGTCCAACCCGATTACCTTGTATCTGCCCCAGTGCTTAGAACGGTGCGTGGCACATACTAAGCACTTAACAAATATCATAAAAGGACCCAAAATACTTTGTGTGCTCCAGAGAGGAGTTGTTTTCGGTGTCACTGCTGCACCGTGTTGAGAGCAGGCCAGGCTAGAATTGACAAGATGCCACTACCAAGGTAGCTGGACCCGATCAAGGCTTTGGGTGGCTGGGTAGGCCCTGGACCTTTGCCTCCGACAAGACTATTTTTGAAGTTGACTGACTCCCTGCAGACCCCAACTCTCCTGCAGTGATCTACCTCCCTGGCTTCAGTGTGGCGGAGAGCAGAGTAGGCCAATGGTTAGGTTCTCACCCCTGCAGACGGTCTTGTCGATGCAGGCCTTTCTTCTCGCCCTCCTCCCGTAAGACGGTAATTATGTGATGGGAGCTGTCAGGATTGAAGGTTCTTGGCCAAACTTGAACCAAGGCCAGGGTAGAAGCCAGCTTAAGGGGAAGTGGGAGTAGAGGGATGATTTGAAGATCCATCCTCTGGAGATTTTTGGCCAGGCACACAGAATTTTCCATCGCACTTGGATTTAAAATAGGGAGAAGCCCAAATTAGGCAGTACATTGACATTCACCTCAGCCCCACAGCACTTGGGTAAATAACCATCTGTAATCCTCTTAGACTGTAAACTCGTGGTGGGCGGGGAACATTTCTACCAACTCTGTTCTATTATTCTCTCCCAAGCGCTTAGTACAGTGCTCTGCACAGAGAAAGCACTCAGTAAATACGAGTAACTGAGTGACTTTTATCTCTGCCTCCCTCCCACCCCTAGCCTCAAAGCTCTCTGTGAGTAGGATCATGTCTATCTACTCTTTTGTAGTGTACTCTTTCAAGCGTTTATTGCAGTGTTCTGCACCCAGTAAGCGCTCAGTAAATGCAATTGATTGACTCATCATGCTGATTGCCTGGGAATGGGTGGTGGTCTTCCATTGCCGGTGTTTTAGCTGTCAACCTAGTTACTGAAGCTTCATTCCTGTGGGCCTTTAAAGGCCTGTCAGGGGAGGGACAGAAGCTTTAAATGAACAAATTAGAGCAGGAGCGATCCATTCTATCAATCAATGTATTGATTAAGGGGTGCCCCCTCTCCCCCTCATACACACCATGGCTCTTGGATACCTTGAATATATCCTTGTAGGGTGACCTCAAGAACAGAGTAGTGAAGCAGTGTTTCGATAGTAACGCTCCCCATCTCTGACTTGGAAACTGAGTCCTCTGCCTGGGGAATTGCAAGGCATAAATTTAGACCGTAAGCTCGTTGTGGGTGGGGAACGTGTCTGTTTATTCATTCCTTCATTCAGTCGTATTTATTGAGCACTTATTGTGTGCACTTATTGTGTACTAAGCACTTGAGAAGTACAAGTGGCAACATATAGAGACGGTACCTACCCAATAACGGGCTCACACAGTCTAGAAGGGGGAGACAGACAACAAAACAAAACATGTGGACAGTGTCAAGTCATCAGAATAAATAGAATTAAAGCTAAATGCACATCATTAACAAAATAAATAGAATAGTAAATATGTACAAGTAAAATAGAATAATAAATCTGTACAAACATGTACACAGGTGCTGTGGGGAGGGGAAGGAGGTAGTGCAGGGGGGATGGGGAGGAGGTGAGGAAAAAGGGGGCTCAGTCTGGGAAGGCCTCTTGGAGGAGGTGAGCTCTCAGTAGGGCTTTGAAGGGAGGAAGAGAGGATGTGCGGAGGGAGGACGTGGGCCGGGGGTCGATGGCGGGACAGGCGAGAACGAGGTATAGTGAGGAGGTTAGCGGCAGAGGAGCGGAGGGTGCGGGCTGGGCTGGAGAAGGAGAGAAGGGAGGTGAGGTAGGAGGGGGCGAGGTGATGGACAGCCTTGAAGCCCAGGGTGAGGAGTTTTATTTTATGTTTATTGTTGTATTGTATTCTCCCAATCTCTTAGTACAGTGCTGTGCATACAGTGAGCGCTCAATAAATGCTACTGAATGAAAGGCACTGCCAACTACTGATCTCTCGGAGTGAGGTTCAGAGCTTCCTAATGGGTCAGAAACAGTTTCGAGGGGATGGTCAGACAAATTGTTCACATAGACTGAGGTGCATTTTGGGGTTTGCTGATTATTTTGTTCCATTAGGGTTACAGCAGAGCAACTCCTGTACAGCTGGATGGTATCATTTGGCAGAAACACAAGTGAAAATGCACAGGCATAAAGAAGCCGTTCTTTCCTGTAATCAAGGTAAAAGTGGTTTTCTTTCTTTTTTTTTTTTATTTCTTTTGGCTGAGATAGTGGCTTCTCACACAGTTTGTTCCAGTCTTAAGAGAGACATAAGTGGTTTTATCATTCTTAACACATCTGAGAGGTTAGTTAAGTCTCCTTGAGAGTTCATGCTGTTTGTCAGGCCTTTAAAAATGGAATGTTCTTCAGGTCTATTTAATGAAAATCTAAGTATCAATGCAGATATTTTTTTCTAAAACTACTGTTAAGAATTAATCGATATCCAACTCTCAGGTATTATTACTCTACAATCACTATTCTTTTCGTTTCCGACCTCTGCTCCTGGATAAATTGGCAAAGCTTTTAAAACCTGAAATATCCTTAATTTTCCTAGCTCTGAAGACATTAGAAGACATCACTGTTCCTGGAGGGGGTCTTCATCAGAAGAATCTCTGCCTCTCTCTGAAAGCAGAGGCTTTGATAAAACTCGGAGGTTGTGATTATGCAGAGGAAGCTATTAGTACCCTTGAACAGGTATTTTTCATGTTTGCATTTTCCCTCTAATTTTCTGTAGTCTTTACCCCCCGGGGCTTCTTTCTCTCCTACCTTTCCCCATTCTTTTTAACTCCTCTAGGGCTGTTGTTGTTGTTGTGGTTGTTATTATTATTATTAATACTAACTCTGATCCCTCAACTCCACTTGTTTGACTTATATGTGTCTAAACCAAAGAGGACTGCCTATTTAGCAAGGCAAATTTATTTTCTTATACAGGACAAACTTTGATCCCTCTTACACTGTTATCTCCTACTAGTTTGGGATTCTCATATGTAGCTTTCAGAAGAAATTTCTTTTTCCTGGGGGTATGTATGATGGACATGTGTCTCACATGGTGAAAATCGGGACTTACTGCTCTAGTAACCCAAGTATTTGGAAAGCTTGTTCAACTAATATGATTAACTCCTAGTTGGTTTTTAAAAAAAATCTCCAAGAGAATCTCCAGGGAAACTTGTTTAAACATTGAAAGCTGTGAAGTATTATTAATCTTTTTAATGATTTTGGAACATAGTTCGAGGTCCCTAGGAGAAAAACAAGCCACATCTAAAATATACTATTTAAAGAGTATCTGCAAAGATGATCTCTCTTCTACCACTCTGCAACTTTATAGCAGACCTTGATAGTTAGTTCTAGCTTTGTCTCTCAATAGGAATGCAATTCGTAATTGAGTTTTAAGGTTTAAACAACGGTGAACCAGTAGTTCACTAACCAACTACTCTGTCTGACTTACTAAGTCATTCCAATGGAACAGGAGCTGCCTAAGCTATAGCCCTTTGACACGGTTTCGGAATATTTTGGACTCTTAGTATACACCTGCATTTTAAGAAAAATGTAGTTATTTTTAATAGTATTTGTTAAGCGTCTGCTATGTGCCAGGCACTGTACTAAGCATTGGGATAGATGCAAGCTAATCAGATTGTATACAGTCCACGGTCCACATGGGGCTCACAGCCTTAAGCCCCATTGTAAAGATGAGGAAACTGAGACACAGAGAAGTTGTGATTTACCCAAATTTACACAGCAGGCAGGTATAGGGGCCAGATTAGAAACCAGGTCCCTCTGATTCCGGGGCCCCTCCTCTATATACTAGCCCATTTTTTAAAAATGATATTTGTTAAGCACTTACTATGTGCCACAGACACTGTATTAAGCTCTGGGGTAGGTAGAAGCTAAGCAGGTTGGACACGGTCCATTTTGCACATGGGGCTTGCAGTCTTAATCCCCTTAAAGAAGAGCTTCTCTTGACAGAAACGCTGTGGGCATGTCACCCCCCTCCTCGATAATCCCCAGCGGTTGCCTCTCAATCTTCACATGAAGCAAAAACTCTTGGCTTCAAAGGTCTCTGTCACCTTGTCCTCTCTTACCTCACCTCCCTTCTGTCCTTCTCCAGCCCAGCCCACATCCTCCGCTCCTCTGCCGCTAACCTCCTCACTATGCTTCGTTCTCACCTGTCCTGCCGTCAACCCCTGGCCCACGTCCTACCTCTGGCCTGGAATGCCCTCCCTCCTCACATCCGCCAAACTAGCTCTCTTCCTCCCTTCAAGGCCCTACTGAGAGCTCACCTCCTCCAGGAGGCCTTCCCAGACTGAGCCCCCCATTTCCTCTGCTCCTTCTCCCCTCCCCATCACCCTACTCCCTCCCTCTGCTCTAGGCCTCTCCCCGCCCCACGGCATTTGTGTATATATGTGCATAATTACTATTTTATTGTTCTATTTTTTTTATTAATGATGCGTATATATCTATAATTCCGTTTATTTATATTGATGCCATTGATGCCTGTCTACCTGTTTTGCTTTGTTGTCTGTCTCCCCCCTTCTAGACTGTGAGCCCATTGTTGGGTAGGGATTGTCTCTATCTGTTGTTGAATTGTACTTTCCAAGCGCTTAGTACAGTGCTCTGCACTCAGTAAGTGCTCTATAAATACGAATGAAGGAATGAATGAAAGTAATGAGGCACAAAGAAGTTAAGAGACTTGCCCAAGGTCTTACAGCAGACAAGTGGCAGAGGTAGGATTAGAACCCAGGCTCTTCTGACCTCCAGGCCTGTGCTGTATTCACTTCTCCACTCCTCTTCACTTAAGGAGCCTAGTAGAGGAAGATGCCAGTTGTTACCAGAGACATAAGTTTAAAATCCAGCTCTAGTGTAATTAGTCAGTCATATTTATTGAGTGCTTACTATGTGCAGAGCACTCCAGTTAATAAGGGAGCGTCTAGCTGAGGTAGAAGAGTCACACCGCATTTATTGATTTTTAACTCTCTCTTGGTTAGACTGAAGGAGAAGACTTTTGAGAAATATCTAAATTTACCATTAGTACCTTTAAATTGTTTTCCAGGTTTCTGATGGAAATAACATCCCAGTGCTTTTAGCTCTCAAAGGCCGGGCTTATCTGAACAAAGGCTTAATTGAGGAATCATTAAAGGTTAGTGTGTGTGTGTTTGTGTGTGTATTCATTCATATTCAAATTGTTGATAAAATGAAAATGGTACTTTACAACTATGTGGGATTGACAGTTGTTCAATGTTTTAGATTGCAGAAGATCTAGTCTCATCCCATCCTGACTTAGCCGAAGCCCACGCTCTTGAGGCTGTGATTCATTATACCAGAGAGGATTATCACCAAGCAGAAAAAAGGTACAGACCCAGCCGTATCTTAAATGTGTTGCATTTTTCATTCTTTTCAAAATTGGAGTTTTGGGGTACCCTGAGTTAGTATCAGTGTGTTCCCTTTGCATTTTAAAAATTGGTTTAAGAGCGCTGTATTTTTGTCTGTTCATTCCTTGACCCTAGTCACTCGATTATGGTATTTTAGGGTCGAAGAAGCTTTTACTACACATTTTCATTGAGCCCAGATCATGTCTCGGCTATTTCCATTTTATCCACCCCATACAGTGTGGGCAGTGGAATGATGAATAAGTGAACTCTTACCACATTTCTTTTTCTAAGTTACCCTTTCCCTTGGAAGCATCTACAATCCATTTAAACAGGTGGATTTCGACTGGTCATAGGGATTCTGCTTTTTTAAACACGCGTACCAACTCAGTTGTGTTCTACTCACCCAAGCCCTTAGTACAGATTTCTACACACAGAAAGCACTCAGTAAATACCACTGATGGATCGATTTAAATATTTTATGCATTTCAAGTCTCTCACTCTAATTCCATTTGTATTTTTTTCCCCTCTCGGTTTTACAGTTTCCTGAGGGCTCTTGAAAGGAAAGCTGATGTTGCTGAGTATCATTACTACCTTGGGTTAACGTACTGGTTTGCAGGTGATGCTACAAGAAAAGATAAATCAAAAGCTCTTACCCATTTCCTGAAGGTAAGGGAAGTATTTGCACTTGTCTTTCCTGTGCAGTAGGATTAAAGTAAAAGCAGTTTTCTGGTATTTATTTTTTTTTGGAAGAATAAGCATGAAGGCTTATCTCATTGACCTTTATGTTTTGTGGGAATGTGTGGTCATGAGTTTTGGGGGCGGGGGAGAATTGAAAATTTTCAAAGAAGCCTTGCTTATCATAGTTATTTTCATAACAGGAACATGTGTTTTTAAATAGCAGGATGGACATGTTATTCAAAGACAAATGGTTTCTGAAGCTAGAATCATTGTTAGAAGGTCTTTGGGGAGGATTGTTCTTGCCTCAATCCCACTCATAGTTCAGAAAACATATGTGGAAGGAATCACAGTCTCAGCTCTAGGAGGGAGGCAGAGAGGTAGTCGACCGAATCTGTTTTGTTCCATCTTTTGATTCTGAGGCGGGCTCCATTAGCCCTCCCTCATAACACACTCTGATTTTTAAATTACTTTTCTTTCTTTTTCCCCAAATGAAACCCCAGTGTGAGTGTTTGTTTTCTGAAGAATATGGTTCTCCTTTAAATGTATATGTCTTCCTTTAAAAAAAATCTCAAGATTAACCACCGGTTCCTCTAGGATTTGAGGGTGCTGCTGTCTTTCCTCCGACAATATCATATTTTTTGAGCAGTTACTGTGTGCAGAGCACTGTACTAGGTGCTTGGGAGAGATTCCGATATAATGGACTTCACTAATAAATGAAAATCAGTTCCGCAACTGTCTGGTTATCTTTCTTAGACTTTTTTGCAGTTTTAGACTGGTTTCCATGAAAGATAAAGAAAAAGATAGGAAACAACTTTCAGGAGATGACTGGTTTACCCTGATTATACATCATAAGAGTTTTTGCTACCGTATCTGTAATTACCTAAAAAATGAACTGACTTTCTTTTCCCTTTTTGATATGTGCACTTAGCTTTTCTGTCTTGCAAACTGCACTTTAATGTTCTGTTGCTGTACAACGTTTATTTCAAAGGCTGCAAAATTGGACTCGTACATGGGGAAGGTTTTCTGCTATTTGGGTCTTTATTACCGAGACATAGCTGATGATAAAAGCCGAGCTCGTGGTTGCTTTAGGAAAGCTTTTGAATTGGATGAAACCGATGAAGAAGCTGGATCTGCAGCTGTTGACTTAAGTGTGGAACTGGAAGAAGTGGTATGTCAAATCAATCAATTATACTGTGTGTAGAGCACTGTACTGTTACTACTAATAATAATTATGGCATTTGTTAAGCGCTTACTATGTGCCAAGCACTGTACTAAGTCCTGGGGTAGGTACAAGCAAATCGGATTGCACATAGTCCCTGTCCCACATTGGGCTCACGGTCTCAATCCCCGTTTTACAGATGAGGTAACTGAGGCACAGAGCAATGAAGTGACTTGCCCGAGGTCACACAGCAGACGAGCGGCAGAGCCGGAATTAGAACTCATGACCTTCTGATTCCCAGGCCCATGGTGTATCCACTACGCCATACTAAGCGCTTGGGAGAGTACACTATGACATAACAGACACATTCCCTCCCCACAACAACTTCAAACCCTGTTATTGGTTGGAGTGTAGCTTAGATGAGAAGCAGAGGATTTTCATGATTGTATAGTAGTTATTCACGGTTTACTCTGGACCTAAGTGTCAAGGTAAGCACACGTCAACCAGACTGGAACTAGTACTTGTCCCACGTGGGGCTCACAACTGAAGAAGGAGGGAGAGTAGGTATCTTTTCTCCATTTTATAGATGAGAAAACTGAGGCTCAGAACAACTGAATGACTTGACCAAGGTCACTCTGCAGGCCAGCGACAGAGCCTGGCCTGTTCTCCTTTCTTCCAATCCTTCACTCTTCCCACTAGGCAATCGGCTTGAAAAGGTGACTTTGTTTCCTTATTTGCCTGGCCACAGGTGACACTAGAGATAGTTTTTATATACTTTAATGTACATAGTTAGATTTTTTTCCTTTTATTGATATTCATCAGAAATATTCATCCTATCATTTACATTTAGTTTGCCCAGTAGGGAGAACTGTGAAAAATGTCCGAATGGAGGGTATATTCAGTTTGAAAATGCGTATTTTTTTAATGGTATTTGTTAAGCTCTGACTATGTGCCAGGCACTGTACTAAGCACTGGAGTAGATGTAAGCTAATCAGGTTGGACACAATCCGTGTCCCACATGGGGTTCACAGTCTTAATCCCCATTTTCCAGATGAGGTAACTGAGGACCAGGGAAGTAAAGCAACTTGCTTAAGGTCGCACAGCAGACAAGTGGCAGAGTTGGGATTAGAACCCAGGTCCTTCTGACTGGCAGGTCCGTGCTCTATCCACTAGGCCACATTGCTTCTCCAAGAGTATGATAGAGAAAGAATATGGTAATACACTGCAGCAATCAATAGTATTGGAGTGTCTACTCCGGGTCCTGAGCATTTAGGCCCGATTCCTGAGCTGGGGGAACTCTCTGTCCGCATCGCTAATGGCCGTTTGTGTTTTCATTAAGGAAACCGCATTGGCTATCCTGACGAAGGTAACTGAAAAGGCTAGTGCCGGGACGGTGAAATGGGCCTGGCTCCGGCGAGGGCTCTACTACCTGAAAGCTGGGCAGCATTCGCAGGCCGTGGCCGAGTAAGACCGTTTACCTCATTTCTGTTCGGTGTCTGTCCAGCCCCGAGGCAAAGCCATTATTGGGCTCCATCATCATCATCATCATCAATCGTATTTATTGAGCGCTTACTATGTGCAGAGCACTGTACTAAGCGCTTGGGAAGTACAAATTGGCAACATATAGAGACAGTCCCTACCCAACAGTGGGCTCACAGTCTAAAAGGGGGAGACAGAGAACAAAACCAAACATACTAACAAAATAAAATGAATAGAATAGATATGTACAAATAAAATAAATAAATAGAGTAAAAAAAAATATGTACAAACATATATACATATATACAGGTGCTGTGGGGAATGGAAGGAGATAAGATGCGGGGGATGGAGAGGGGGACCAGGGGGAGAGGAAGGAAGGGGCTCAGTCTGGGAAGGCCTCCTGGAGGAGGTGAGCTCTCAGCAAGGCCTTGAAGGGAGGAAGAGAGCTAGCTTGGCGGATGGGCAGAGGGATTGGGGGCATTCCAGGCCCGGGGGATGACGGGCCCCGCGGCCTTGCTTGGAGAGGCGGTGAGGTCTTAAACGGAGCCATGCCCGCTCTGAACTCCACTCTGACTCAATCAGTGGTATTTATTGAGCTATTACTAAGTGTGGAGCACTGTACTAAACGCTTGGGAGAGTACAATACAACAGAATTAAGCAGACATGTCTCCTGCCCGGAATTTTGGAAAGGAGGATCCCATGGGCTAAAATCCTCGCCTACTGCCCACTCAGACAATTAATCGGATGAATTGAGCACATTTTCAGGTGCTGAGCACTATACCGAGCACTTGGGCGAGTACAAGATAACAGATTTGGTTGGTATGTTTCCTGTCCACAGGGAGCTTACAGTCAGTCAATCAATCTGTGGTATTTATTGAGCACTTTCTATGAGCAGAGTGCTGTAGTAAGCGCTTGGGAGAGAGCAGCACAACAGAGTTAGCAGACTCATTCCCTGTCCACAACTAGATCACAGTCTAGAGGGACAGACATTAAAGTAAATTATGGCTATGTACAGAAGTGCTATGACATAAATGTGACTGTGGTCTTAGAAATTAAGACTTTGGTGGGGAGTAGAGGAGAATTTCTGGAGTCAGGCTCTGGTTTGTTGAGGCCTAATAGGAAGGTAGTGGGAAGGCGGTGTTGGATTAGCATCTTCAGAAGATGCGGTAGTTTTGCTCATCTGTTTCACCACATTACTCCTTATCACGGACTCCTCTCTCGGTTCAGTTTGCAGGCAGCTTTGAGGGCAGACCCAAAAGACCACAACTGTTGGGAGTCCCTTGGCGAGGCATATTTAAGCAGAGGCGGCTACACGACGGCGTTAAAATCCTTCACCAAAGCCAGCGATCTGAACCCCGAGTCTACCTACAGCGTGTTTAAGGTGGCCGCGATCCAGCAGGTCCTGGGAAAATATAAAGAGGCTGTAGCTCAGTACCAGCAGATCTTAAAGAAGTCAGAAGATTATGTCCCGGCCCTTAAAGGTAACTTTGATTCTTTTCTTTTCCGTTTCTACCCAGCACCGTCAAGGAAATAACGCATCACTCCTCATCCCCCACCGTGGTCCTGTGTCTCGAGTCGCAGTTGGATGTTTTGTTTTGTTTTGTTGTCTGTCTCCCCCTTCTAGACTGTGAGCCCGCTGTTGGGTGGAGACTGTCTCTATATGTTGCCAACTTGTACTTCCCAAGCGCTTAGTACAGTGCTCTGCACACAGTAAGCGCTCAATAAATACGATTGAATGAGTGAATGAATGTTAATGCGGTTAATAATTAGTAATTATTCATTAACATTAATTCTGTACCATCACAAGGGACGGGGTATCGAGGTTGCAGTGATCCTAGTAGAGGCCTCACGAATAGTAGTAGTGGGCAGTGGGTGCAGTGCACTGTACTAAGCGCTTCTAGGACCCTCTGGCCTATTGGGCTGAGACCTCTACCTACTGAGAAGCAGCCTGGTCAATCAATCAGTCAGTGGTATATATTGAGCACTTACTGCGTGCAGCACACTGTACTAAGCATTTAGGGGAGTACAGTAGAACTGAGTTAGCAGACACTTCAGGAGCTCTAGGCCTCCGCGTGGTGTTGATGGCTGAGCTGGGCCGGGCCGGCCGTTTCTGCTTCTCCCACAGCAC
Organism: Tachyglossus aculeatus; assembly: GCF_015852505.1. Lineage (NCBI taxonomy): Eukaryota > Metazoa > Chordata > Mammalia > Monotremata > Tachyglossidae > Tachyglossus > Tachyglossus aculeatus. Next base: position 27,841,090 of record NC_052088.1, on the reverse strand, counting down.
CAGGTGGTATTCAGTATGGTCCTGGGAGTTGGAAGGACCTCCGCCACTCAACTGCTGAGTGACCTTGGCCAAGTCACTTCACTTCTTTGTCAAATGGAGATTGAGACTGTGAGCCCAGTGTGGGACAGGGACTGTGTCCAACCACATTATCTTTAATCTACCCCAGCACTCAGTACAGTTCCTGGCACATAGTAAATGTTTAACAAATACCACAATTATTATTCTTGTTGTTGTCATTAGTGATGGCACCTGGCATTGAGCCCATAGGCCTGCCAACTTCTCACAGCCGAGCTTCCATCCCCTCCCAACTTCACTGGCTCGCCCAGCAGTGCCTTCGGCCAAAGCCTTTTCTTCCTGGATCCGTGGCTGTCTCATTCATTCATTCATTCATTCATTCAATCGTATTTATTGAGTGCTTACTGTGTGCAGAGCACTGTACTAAGCGCTTGGGAAGTACAAGTTGGCAACATATAGAGACGGTCCCTACTCAACAGTGGGCTCACAGTCTAGATATAGTGTCAACCACAGCAGAATTAGAGTAACTGATGGTCTTTTTATTGAATTTTACCACTGATATCCCAATTCAATTCCATGTATCACTGTAACTATCTTCACCTTGAATGTACTTAGCTTTTAGGTATATGTAGCAGGGGTTTTATTGGTTAGATTGTACTCTCTCAAGTGATTAGTACAGTAATCTCTGCATTAGAACAGTGCTTCACACATAGTAAGCGCTTAACAAAAGCCATCATTTTTATTATTATTATTATATATTAAGTGCTCAATAAATATGATTGATTGGTTAACATGCAACCCTTTACAAATTTTTGGAGACTGAAAAATAGCCTTTTAAGTGAGACATATTTTGATATTAAATTCTATGGATAGACTATGTGTCACATCACATAGTCCTTTAGACTTTTAGACTGTGAGCCCACTGTTGGGTAGGGACTGTCTCTATGTGTTGCCAACTTGTACTTCCCAAGCGCTTAGTACAGTGCTCTGCACACAGTAAGCGCTCAATAAATGCGATTGATGATTGATGATGATCACGTAATTGACTGCAGCATTAGGGAAAATCCTTTTCTTTTTCAGTAACATATGTACTGTGTCAGCTTAAAGGAAATACCATCGCAAATGATGTTTTCACAAGTGTTTGTAGTTTATTATGTCCTTTAAAATGTAACCGTGACAACAAGTGGGTATGCATGCATTAATATAGTTTGTGTTTCCAGAAGCTCGCATTCAAGATATAATTTTTGAAAATGCCAGCCTGAGTGTATGAAAGTATAAACAAGATGATTTTATGGGATTTTAATGTTTTCTTGACACTTAATTTCAGTCTTCGGTAATTGTATCAGTATGTAAATGTTATCCATGAAGTCGTCTCTACAAGATTAAGGGACTCTGAGCCAGATGGTGTAACTGTAGCATTTTCTTTTAGGCCTGGGTGAATGTTATCTCCTGCTGGCACGGGCAGCTCTCGCCGATTACCTTGATGGGAAGGCCGTGGATTACATCGAACGAGCCCTGGAATATTTCACATGGTTAGTATTATGTACTGCCAGGAGATTGTTGAATTAATTTTGCATCTATTTGTGAACATTTACTGAAAATAAATGTAATGAGAAGCAGCATGGCACAGTAGAAGTAGCAAAGGCTTGGGAATCAAAACACCTCAGTTCTAATACCAACTCTGCCCCTTATCTGCTGTGTGACCTTCAGCAAGTCACTTGTCTTTTCTGTTCCTTCATCTGTAAAATGGGGATTAAGACAGTGAGCCCAATGTGGGACAGGGACTGTGTCCCAACCAATTGTCTGGTATCTATCCCAGCAATTAGTACAGTGCCTGACACCTAATAAGCACTTAACAAATATCATGAAAAAAAATGAATTCCATTTTAGGTCTAAAGACCAATTTTTAATTCCAAGGAGAGAAAATAAAATTGATATCCATTGTCTTAAAAATGAGCTGATTTCTTCAGCCCACCACTACCCAAAGTCAAAGTGTAGGCAACTGGTTACCTGAGAAAAACTTTTTGGTGGATTTTCCTGTTCTAACATGTCTTTGTCAAAATACCAGTTTATTGGGATTTGTATTACATTTGTTTACTAAGCCTTACAACTATTTCATGTACTAATACACACCCAAGAGAACCATGAGAGGAAGAACATAGCATTCTTTTTTTTTCCCCTCCTGTTCCCAGAATTCAAAATCATGTGAAGTAAAACTGGGTCCTCTTTTTGCTCTGAGAGAGAATCTAAGCTGTTTTGAAACTGGGCAGACACCCATTTGTCCATCTGCAACTGACACAGAATTCTGTTCTGCCGATAATAAGAACAATAGGTATCTGTTAAGTGCTTCTTAGGTATCTGGGAAGTTCCAGGAGGCCTTCCCAGACTGAGCCCCTTCCTTCCTCTCCCCCTCGTCCCCCTCTCCATCCCCCACATCTTACCTCCTTCCCTTCCCCACAGCACCTGTATATATGTTTGTACATATTTATTACTCTATTTATTTATTTATTTATTTTACTTGTACCTATCTATTCTATTTATTTGATTTTGTTAGTATGTTTGGTTTTGTTCTCTGTCTCCCCCTTCTAGACTGTGAGCCCACTGTTGGGTAGGGACTGTCTCCATATGTTGCCAGCTTGTACTTCCCAAGCGCTTAGTACAGTGCTGTGCACACAGTAAGCTCTCAATAAATACGATTGATTGATTGATTGCTTACTGTGTATCAGGCACCGTTCTAAGCGCTGGGATAGATACCAGATAATCGGGTTGGACACAGTCCATCCATGTCCCACTTAGGGCTCACCGTCTTAATCCCCATTTTATAGATGAGGTAACCGAGGCCCAGAGAAGGGAAGCGACTTCCCCAGGACATACAGCGGGCAAGTGGCCAAGCTGGGATTAGAACTCAGGTCCTTCTGACTCTCAGGCCTGTGCTTTATCCATTAGGCCACAGTGCTTCTCCACTCTTCCTGGGAGTACAGCTGGGGTTACCCATCTCTGCTGGGCGTAGGGATTCATGAGGTCAATTCCCCGATATTCTCCAGGCAAACTCACGGGCCCTGCCAGGGCCATAATTGTGGGTGGTCGTGAAGAGGAAGCTGAGCTCTCTCTTGGCAAGCTAATGCAAGCTTTTAGATGAGCTAAAGCTTTCTCTCAGTGCTAAGTGCAGTGCTTTGCCCACCGTAAGGGCTTCATAAATACTGTTACTACCAGCAGAGCCCAGCTCTTCCTACACCTATTAGTAACCTATTGATACTGGACCTAATACTCATCGTGCAGTGTGGCGTAGCAGAAAGAGTCTGAACCAGAGAGTCAGAAGAGCTGGCTTCTAATCCCGGCTCTGCCACCTGTCCCCTGTGTGACTTTGGGCAAGTCGCTTCACTTCCATGGCGCAGTGGATGGAGCAAGGGCCTGGGAGTGAGAAGGTCATGAGTTCTGGACTGTGAGCCTGCTGTTGGGTAGGGACTGTCTCTATGTGTTGCCGACTTGTACTTCCCAAGTGCTTAGTACAGTGCTCTGCACACAGTAAGCGCTCAATAAATACGATTGATTGATTCTAATCCCAACTCCGCCACTTGTCTGCTGTGTGACGTTAGGCAAGTCACTTCACTTCTCTCGGCCTCAGGTACCTCAGTCTGTAAAATGGGGATTGAGACCGTGAGCCCCAGGTGGGACAGGGTTGACGATTGTGTCCAACCCAATTTGCTTGTAAAACCCCAGTGCCTAATATAGTGCCTGGCACATAGTAAGCGCTTAACAAATACCATAGTTATTAGTATTATTGCTTCCCTATGTCTCAGTTCTCTCATCTGCAGAATGGGGATTCAATGCCTGTCCTTCCTCATACTTCGACTGTGAGCCCCAAGTGGGACCACATTATCTAGTATCATCCCAGTGATTAGTACAGTGCCTGGTATATAGTAAGTGCTTAAAAAATACCACAATTATTATTATTATTACACCTGTGCTCCTTTATCATGTACCTTCTGTCCTTCTCCACTTCTTCCCTCTTGGCTTCCCTTTTCTTAATGGCATTTGTTAAGTGCATACTATGTGCCTGGCACTGTACTAACTGCTGGGGGAGACACGAGCTAATCAGGATGGATGCAGACCCTGTCCCTCATAGGACTCTCAGTGTTAATGCCCATTTTACAGATGAAGTAAAAAGTACAGAGAGGTTAAATGACTGACCCAGGGTCATCCAGCAAGTAAGTGACAGAGCCAGGATTAGAACCCAGGTCTCCTGATTTCCAGGCCCGTGTTCTCTCCCATAAACTATGCTGCTCCTCCCTGCCTTCTGTTGTCAGAACTGGGCCTTTACTGGCTCTGCACCCAGTAAACACTCAGTCATCATCAATCGTATTTATTGAGCGCTTACTATGTGCAGAGCACTGTACTAAGCGCTTGGGAAGTACAAATTGGCAACATATAGAGACAGTCCCTACCCAACATTGGGCTCACAGTCTAAAAGATAATAACAAATCCCATTGATTGACTGTTCCAGCTCTTCCATCAGGCTGCTGTAGCTTGGATTATTCATCATCATCATCAATAGTATTTATTGAGCGCTTACTATGTGCAGAGCACTGGACTAAGCGCTTGGGAAGTACAAATTGGCAACATATAGAGACAGTCCCTACCCAACAGTGGGCTTACAGTCTAAAAGGGGGAGACAGAGAACAAAACCAAACATACTAACAAAATAAAATAAATAGAATAGGTATGTACAAATAAAATAAATAAATAAATAGAGTAATAAATATGTGCAAACATATATACATATATACAGGTGCTGTGGGGAAGGGAAGGAGGTAAGATGGGGGGGATGGAGGGGGGACGAGGGGGAGAGGAAGGGGCTCAGTCTGGGAAGGCCTCCTGGAGGAGGTGGGCTCTCAGCAGGGCCTTGAAGGGAGGAAGAGAGCTAGTTTGGTGGATGGGCAGAGGGATTGGGGGCATTCCAGGCCCGGGGGATGACGTGGGCCGGGGGTCAATGGCGGGACAGGCGAGAACGAGGTACGGTGAGATTAGCAGCGGAGGAGCGGAAGGTGCGGGCTGGGCTGGAGAAGGAGAGAAGGGAGGTGAGGTAGGAGGGGGCGAGGTGATGGACAGCCTGGAAGCCCAGTATTGTCTCACACTTATTCACAGGGAAGCTCAGTATTCCCATTTCTACCCACGTACTACCCATTTGAGGTCCTGCTGCAGTTTATTCCCATCTGTACCACTTCACGGTCTGGACAAACATAATGCTATCTGCACGCTGGGACATTTCACTGCACATGCTCTCTTCCAGATGTTAAGCTAAACCATTCCTAGCATTGAGCCCTGGGGGAAGCCACTATTTACAATTCTCTATACTGAAAGGTTCCCTTTTCTCCCTGCCCTTTGCATAAGTATGACTAAGAGTGTGAGTCCCATGTGGGGCAGGGACTGTGTCCATCTTGATTAGCTTGTATGTACCCCAGCACAGTGCCTGGCACATAGTAAGTGCTCAAGGGAAGCCAAGAGGGAAGAAGCAGAAAAGGACAGAATGTACATGAAAAAGGAGCACAGGCATAGTAATAATAATCAGCACATAGTAAGCGCTTAACAAGTACCATAATTATTATATACTTTTGTTCTTGAGCAGTTTATTTTTGAGCCTGTCCTCCCCACTAGATTGCAAATTCCTTGAGGACAGGGATCGTGTCAGTTATCTTTATTATCTTCTCCTAAGCACTTTGTACAGTGCCCTGCACAGAAAGAACATTCAGTAATGATGTTGATTCATATTCTACAGTTGTGATCATCTCTCTCCCTCATTAAGTTGTGTTTTAGCTCCTCGGTAATTTCCCCACAAGGGTCTGCTCCTTGGGAGTGTCCGACAGGGATCCTATTCCTATTTTTTTTTAAGAGAACATAAAAATGGCTGCTCAGGCTGTGGAGAGCGAGTCAAAGTTATTGCCTTTAATTCAAAAGATAAATTAGCTTTTCAGTGACATACTTCAAGTCCTGGCTTTATATGAGACTTGAAGTATATAAAAGTGATGAAGTATGTAATGGTATGTAGAACAGCCACCTTCTTAGCTCTCCCTAAAATGCAGTTATTTTTCTCTTCTGTGCTCTTCCCCTCTTCTACTATCATCTCATTTAAAATCATCTGTTTAAGAAATTTAGACAAAGGATACACCATTCCTAGTTCCCTCCTTCTCCAATCCTCTCAGTAAATTTCCAGTCATCAAAGACTATCTAATCTATTTCTCAGCTCACCAGTAGAACATGTTTTTGGCTGGACTCCATGAGCAGAAAAGGCTCTGAAAACTGTTCAGTCTGTTTATCCACCTGCTGGGAGCAGAACTGTTTGCTATATCCAAGTGCCCGTATTCCTATAAATTTGATTTTTGATTTACAATTGGCTCTTCCTACATGTAAAGTCTAAAAAGAAAAAGAGGAAAAAGAACCCTGTAACTGAGAGAACCTCTCATTTTAAAGAGTTGCCTACTGCCACCAAATCTAATGTTCCATTTCTTCTTCCAGCAGTAGTGTTTCATGGGTCTTCTGTGAATACAAAGGACACCTATATACCTCTTTTAAGAGAAATCAAATTCAATCCTGAGGTTTTTCCTAACTACCTGGGCCTCACATGAGAACCCAAGTCCCATTAATCACTTTTTTTCATCTGAACACATTCCATGTGTTTTATTGAGTCTGTTACATTTAAGTAAGCATTTATTTTGGCACCATGGGAAAGCAAGCTACTTAATCATATATTAAAAATGCTAGGAAATAATCAAAGTTCTTGCTTTGACCAAGGCTATATTTTGAAGATAAAGCAGATGTTTTATCAATCAGCTTCTGTCAAGAAAACTTTTAGATTAACCAACTTTGGGAATACACAGATCTGGACAAATAGATAGCACCAGGATGTGGCAGTTAAAAGGAGACAGGCAATTTCCATAAAGCATGTGGTAATCCATCATTTCCTTTCTCCCATTGATTGATTGATTCATTCAATCGTATTTATTGAGCGCTTACTGTGTGCAGAGCACTGTACTAAGCGCTTGGGAAGTACAAGTCGGCAACATATAGAGACGGTCCCTACCCGGAGGACGTTAGGTAGGGTCTCTGGCATCTGAAAGTTTGTATGAGGCAGGGAGCAGCCTTTTTGCTAGACTGTAAATTTAACAGCAAGGATCATGTCTACATAATTGTATTCTTAGAATAATAATAATAGTAATAGTGGTATTTGTTAAGCATTCACTGTGTGCCAAGCTCTATACTAAACTCTGGTGTCGATACCAGACAGTTAGGTCCCACGTGGGATTCACAGGCTAAGAGGGACAACAGGAATTGAGTGTCCATTTTGCAGACAGAGAAATCACTTACCCAAGGTCACATAACAGGTCCATTGCAGATCTGGGATTAGAACTCAGATCCTCGGACGCCAAGGCCCATGCTCTTTCCACTCGGCCACACTCCTAGACCGGTGCTAAGCCCAAATGATTGATTGATTGATACTGTTTGTTGTGCCTCTTGCTTTTCTGCTGCTCCGGTGCCATCATGTTTGCTCTCCGCCTCCCACCCCACTTAGATTTTCTTTGGCCCTCGGCTTAATTTCTTTCATTGATTAATATTTCCTGCATCGCTATTATGCATCCCTCTAGATTGGAGACTCACTGTGGGCAGGGAACATGTCTTCCCAACCTTGTTATACTCTCTCAAGTGCTTAGTACAGTGCTCTACACACAGTAAATCTGCAATAAGTACTTTTGATTGATGAAAGCGGTGAGGATGGATGCAGCATATTATCATATTCTTTCTCTAGGGACACACACACACTTAGAGAAGCAGTGTGGCCTAGTGGATAGAGCATGAGCCTGGAAGTCAGAAGGACCTGGGTTCTAATCCTTCCTCCATCACCATTCATTCATTCAATCATATTTATTGAGCGCTTACTGTGTGCAGAGCACTGTACTAAGCGCTTGGGAAGTACAAGCTGTCAACATATAGAGACAGTCCCTACCCAACAACGGGCTCACAGTCTAGAAGTGGGAGACAGACAACAAAGCAAAACACGTAGACAGGTGTCAAAACTGTCAGAATAAATAGAATTTTATAGCTATATGCACATCATTAATAGTAGAGTAGTAAATATGTACAAGTAAATACAAGTGTTGTGGGGAGGGGAAGGAGGTAGGGCAGAGGGAGGCGGGGGTGATGGAGAGGGGAGGAGGAGAGAAAAAAGGGGGCTCAGTCTGGGAAGGCCTCCTGGAGGAGGCGAGGTCTCAGTAGGGCTTTGAAGGGAGGAAGTGAGCTAGCTTGGCGGATGGGCGGAGGGAGGGCATTCCAGGCCAGAGGGAGGACATGGGCCGGGGGTCGACGGCGGGACAGGCGAGAACAAGGCCCAGTGAGGAGGTTAGTGGCAGAGGAATGGAGGGTGCGGGCTGGGCTGTAGAAGTCGTCCTTGACTCCGCTCTCTCGTTCACCCCTCACATCCAATCCATCACCAAAACCTGCCGGTCTCACCTTCATAACATCACCAAGATCCGCCCTTTCCTCTCCATCCAAACCGTTATCTTGCTGGTTCAATCTCTCATCCTATCCTGACTGGATTACTGCATCAGCCTCCTCTCTGATCTCCCATCCTCCTGTTTCTCCCCACTTCAGTCTATACTTCACGCTGCTGCCCGGATCATCTTTGTGCAGAAACGCTCTGGGCATGTCCCTCCCCTCCTCAAAAATCTCCAGTGGCTACCAATCAACCTACGCATCAGGCAGAAACTCCTCACCCTCGGCTTCAAGGCTGTCCATCCCCTCACCCCCTCCTACCTCACCTCCCTTCTTTCCTTCTCCAGCCCAGCCCGCACCCTCCGCTCCTCTGCCACCGCTCACCTCCTCACTGGGCCTCGTTCTCGCCTGTCCCGCCGTCCTCCCCCTGGCCCGGAATGCCCTCCCTCCACACATCCGCCAAGCTAGCTCTCTTCCTCCCTTCAAAGCCCTACTGAGAGCTCACCTCCTCCCGGAGGCCTTCCCAGACTATGCCCCCTTTTTCCTCTCCTCCTCCCCATCCCCCCTGCCCTACCTCCTTCCCCTCCCCACAGCACCTGTATATATGCTTGTACAGATTTATTACTCTGTTTGACTTGTACATATTTACTATTCTATTTATTTTGTTAATGATGTGCATTTAGCCTTAATTCTATTTGTTCTGATGTCTTGACACCTGTCCACTTGTTTTGTTTTGTTTGTCTCCCCATTCTAGACTGTGAGCCCATTGTTGGGTAGGGACCATCTCTATATGTTGCCAACTTGTACTTCCCAAGTGCTTAGTACAGTGCTCTGCACACAGTAAGCGCTCAATAAATACGATTGAATGAATGAAAGGAGAGAAGGGAGGTGAGGTCGGAGGGGGCGAGGTGATGGAGAGCCTTGAAGCCGAGATTGAGGAGTTTTTGCTTGATTCGTAGGTTGACAGGCAACCACTGGAGATTTTTGAGGAGGGGAGTGAAGTTCTTAGCCTTCCTGCTTTGTGACCTTGGGCGAGTCACTTCACTTCTCCATGCCTCAGTTCCTTCATCTGTAAATGGGGATTAAGACTGTAAGCCCTCTGTGGGACAGGAACTGTGTCCAATCTGATTTGCTCATATCTGCCCCGGCGCTTAATACAGTGCCTGAAACATAGAAAGTGCTTAACAAATACCACAATTATTATTATTATTTATTTTTAAGTGGAGGGGGCCCATAACCTCTGTTTCCATTTACTCTTCCAAATGTGTCATGCTTGAGGCAGAAGAGGAGAACCCCAAGAAGAGGTCTGTGCCACCTGGGCCTGTTCTCCATATTTGCTTAGCTGATCATGTAGGGTGAAGGTGGAAGGGAAGTTTACTTAATTTACGAAATACTTTCCAAGAATGATGTTCTTCCTTCCCCTAAAGGGCTCTACAGCATCGACCAGAGGTATCTTGCCTGTGGAAGCTGGTTGGAGATGCCTGCACCAGTCTGTATGCTGTTTCGCCATCTAAAGTCAAAGTTAATGTTTTAGGAATCCTCCTTGGCCAGAAGAAAGGGAAACGAAAGCTGGAGAAAAAGGAACTACTCAATCTGGGGGGAAGGTAAATTTGTCAATATTGTTAATATCAGGTAATGTAAAAGCCTAAGGAGGGCATTTATCTAATCAAGGCCTGTCTATTAATATTTCCCTAGGTGTTATGGCAGAGCTTTAAAACTCATGTCTACCTCGAATACGTGGTGTGATCTTGGGATGAACTATTATCGGCAAGTACAGCACCTAGCTGAAACAGGCAGCGACATGAATGACCATAAAGAATTATTGGAGAAATCTTTGCAGGTACAGTGTTGAAGAGAACAGAAGGAGGAAGGAGGGAAGGAGAGAGAAAGAGTGAGAGAGAGAGAGAGAGAGTGTGTGTGTGTATGTGTGTGTGTGCTTGTAATGAATTGTTCAAAAATACTTTGGATGTATTGAAGAGCATTAATTCAGAAAAAGTTGTATAGATTTCAGCAAATTTGGCATGGGTAAAACCAGTGAATGCGGTCTTATTATCGACTATTTTTGTCCTAGTGTCTGAAAAAAGCAGTGAGATTGAACAGTAAAAACCATTTACACTGGAACGCCCTTGGTGTGGTTGCCTGTTGCACTGGTAAGAGCCCAGTGAAGCTTTTGAAAGAAAAATTGCTTTAAAAGACTGTCTGTGTTTTGAGGTTATTTTTGTACTTATACGCAAAATTTTCTGAGCTATGTGTTTTTCCAGGTGTTGGAAACTATGCCCTCGCTCAACACTGTTTCATCAAATCAATTCAAGTTGAACAAATCGTAAGTGATGATCGTTCATTGGTTTAATGGAGCATTTCCTGGACGCACAGCACTGTACTGTAACTCGTGGTGTAGTGGAAAGAGCACGGTCTTGGGAGTTAGAGGTCATGGGTTCTAATCCCGGCTCTGTGTGACTTTGAGCAAGCCACTTAACTCCTCTATGCCTCAGTTACCTCATCTGTAAAATGGGGATTAAGACTGTGAGTCCTACATGGGACAACCTGATTACCCTGTATCTACCCCAGCGCTTAGAACAGTACTTGGTACATAGTAAATGCTTAACAAATACCATAATAATAATTATTACAGTAGAGTAGCAAGACAGTCTCCCTGTCCTCAAGGAATTTACAATTTAGCAGAGGAGTTTACAGTCTGTCATAGATGTGCTTAATGCAGTTTTCCATAGAAGACCGTAGAAGAAGAACTAAAAACTTTGCATCTGTTGAGAGCCAAATTTTAAAATAGCTTAATTTACTCTTTTTGTTCCCATTTAGAATGTTGTTGCATGGACCAACTTAGGAGTTTTATACCTCGCAAATGGAAATATTGAGGTAATTGTCTTTTGTTCACGCACTGTCAGATTTGCATTTGGGGGTAATGTCAAAAACAAGGGATAATGGCAAAAACAAGGGATATTTTCGTTTTACATTAAGTACTGCTGATTGACATTTTGTTCCACCTGCTGTTGAAAAATGAAGGGTGTGCTTTTGTGTTGGAAATGTCATTCTTAGAACATTTTGTGCAGTCATGTGCTTGGCGAACACTTCATAAGTGATTTTGTGATGTCTGTGAAATCAGTCGTATTTATTGAGCGTTTGCTTACTTTGTGCAGAGCACTATACTAAGTGCTTGGGGGAGAAGAAGCAGCGTGGCTCAGTGGGAAGAGCATGGTCTTTGGAATCAGATGTCTTGGGTTCAAATCCTGGTTCCGCCAATTGTCAGCTGTGTGGCTTTGGGCAAGTCACTTAACTTCTCTGTGCCTCAGTTACCTCATCTGTAAAATGGGGATTAAGACTGTGAGCCCTCCGTGGGACAACCTGATTACCTTGTAACCTCCCCAGCGCTTAGAACAGTGCTTTGCACAAAGTAAGTGCTTAATAAATGCCATTATTATTATAACAGAGTTGGTAGACATGTTCCCTGCCCACAATGAGCTTTCAGTCTAAATGCGGTAGTGTCTCATTCATTCATTCAGTCGTATTTATTGAGCACTTACTGTGTGCAGAGCACTGTACTAAGCGCTTGACTACTGCTTTCCCAACCACTGCTTTCTGGGCAACCTGGTTATTGGTGCTATATGCTGTCTAAATGAGTGCCTCATAATATTTTCTACTGTGTTTACGTCAGTCCTTTTAATTCTCTGAACTGATTTCTAGTGTTTTTATTACTTGTTGAAAGAGTTCTTCATCATCATCATCAATCGTATTTATTGAGCGCTTACTATTTGCAGAGCACTGTACTAAGCGCTTGGGAAGTACAAATTGGCAACATATAGAGACAGTCCCTACCCACCAGTGGGCTCACAGTCTAAAAGGGGGAGACAGAGAACAAAACCAAACATACTAACAAAATAAAATAAATAGAATAGATATGTACAAGTAAAAGAAATAAATAAATAGAGTAATAAATATGTACAAACATATATACATATATACAGGTGCTGTGGGGAAGGGAAGGAGGTAAGATGGGGGGGATGGAGGGGGGACGAGGGGGAGACGAAGGAAGGGACTCAGTCTGGGAAGGCCTCCTGGAGGAGGTGAGCTCTCAGCAGGGCCTTATCGGAGTTCTTATGGGTTTATTTTGATAAGAATGAATAATCGTATTTATAAGCACTTACTATGTGTACTAAGCCCTGGAGTGTGTACAAGCAAACTGGGTTCACGGTCTCATTCCCATTTTACAGATGAGGGAACAGAGGCAAAGAGAAGGGAAGCGATTTGCCCAAGGTCACACAGCAGGCAAGTTGTGGAGCCGGGATTAGAACCCATGACCTCCTGACTCCCGGGCCTGTTCTTTATCCACTATGCCATGCTGGTTCAGGGGATGAAGTGGATTAGTCATTAAATTATGAATTCTGCCGGTTTAACCTTTACATGGGAGGTTTTGACCTTATCTATTGGGGACGTAAATCCCTTTACAAAATCACTAAGGGATTTGGCATGTTTAAGCTTTTACTCATGAGAGAGTCGGGACTAAACAAGTGATGATGTTATAGATCCTGTTTTAAAAATATCCCCAGAAAAATCTAGAAGTCTTAGATCCCCTTCATTACTTTCTATTCAAGCCCATGTGATGACTCTTACCTTAGTTAACCAACTTCTCCAATATTCTCAGTTGAACAGATGATCAAGAAGGTCAGTGCTTTTGTGAGTGCCATGAATATTAAGAGGTTTTTTTATTATATTTGAAACTTGAAAAATGCCTTTTCACACCAACCACATCGTTTTTTCCTTGTGTCTCAGATAAATTAAGGATATCTTATCAAAATATGTCAGGAAGAGGTTTTCAGGGTGTTTGGAATAATTAATGTGGTAAGTTTTCTCCACTAAAGCTTAGAGTATAGGGATCTAATGAAATTTACACAGTTGATTTTGTGACTCAGTCATATTTATTGAGCAATTACCGTGTGCAGAACACTGTACTAAGTGCTTGGGAAATTACAGTAAAAGAGAATTAGCAGACACAATCCCTGCCCATAGTGAGCTTACAGTCTAGAGTGGGAGAAAGACATTAATATAAATACATAAAATTATAGATATGCGCATAAGTGCTGAGGGGCTGGGAGGGGGAACGAATAAAGGGAACAAGTTAATTTCGATGTAGTGTTATTGCTTAATGGAAAGAGCACAGGCCTGGGAGACAGGGGACCTGGGCCCTAACCCTGGCTCTACCACTTGTCTGCTATGTGACCTTGGGCAAGTCATTTAACTTCTGTATCCCTCACTTACGTCATCTGTAAAATGGGGATTTACACTGTGAGCCTTAGGTGAGATGGGGACTGTGTGCAACTTGATAATCTTGTTATCTACAGTGCCTTAGTACAATGCCTGGCACATAGTAACCACTTAACAAATCTTCATGCTTACTTGGCCATTTAATATTGGATCTACATGATTGTGATTTAATTTGGTCCCTATAAAGTACAATTAAACATACCCCACATAGCATAGTAGTTGCATTATTAGAAAATTTGGGTCTTAAACATTTATAACAATAATAATAGTAATGATGGCATTAAGCGCTTACTATGTGCAAAACACTGTTCTAAGCGCTGGGGAGGTTACAAGGTGATCAAGTTGTCCCTTGTGGGGCGCACAGTCTTAATCCCCCCATTTTACAGATGAGGTAACTGAGGCTCAGAGAAGTAAAGTGACTTGCCCAAAGTCACAGAGCTGACAAGTGGCGGAGCTGGGATCACTGATTCTACAGTGATTCTACAGAATCACTGTGTGTATATGGGAAGTAGGGAAAGAAGGTGGTACTCAAAAATTGTATTTCAGAATATTGTGAAAAAGGATTTTAAGTAGAGTAATTGACATACTCTCAAGTATGAATATACAGTTGTCCTTCCAGTTTGGAGAATTCATCACTGAGAGTGCCTGCACTTGGGTAGGACCCACAACTCCCAGCTGCTTTGGACCCACAAAAAGACCGTTTTTTGCGATGCCATGCTGAACGTTTGCAGTGTCTGGCACTGCCTTCTCTTAGGCTTCCTTGCTTCTCACCCTCCCAAGTGCTTAGTATAGTGCTTTGGACAAAGGAAGGTCTCTAATAAATACCATTGATGAACTAAGCTTTTTCTCAGAGCCACTTCTTCCTTGGCCTCCACGCGCTATGCTGACCTACCCTCTGCAGTCGACTCCCATTTTCAGCTGGGATGCAGCACTGTCTGCTCATATCTAGACTATAAGCTCGTTGTGGGCAGGGAACGTGCCTGCCAACTCTGTTGTGTTGTACTCTCCCAAATGCTTAGTAGAGTGCTCTGCCTTCAGTAAACACTCAATAAGCACCATTGATCGATCGATTGATTGTGTGGGGCTTTGTTTTTCCTGTTTCCAGGGGTTTTGTAATAGTGCTTGCTAATTTGTGGCAACTTCTTGCCTTCTGAGGGCATTCCACATTAGAATTTAAGGAAATGGTACTTAATGATTTTTTTTTTTTTACTGCATCTCTACAGCAAGCTCACGAAGCTTTCAAAGTAGCACAGTCTCTGGATCCGTCGTATTTAATGTGCTGGATTGGACAGGTAAGAGAGAAATATCTGCTAATATGCCCTTTAGTATGTTTTGTCAGCGGAATGTTAAATTCATCTTTTAATAGATAAGCCCACTTTGAGATATCCTGTTTCCCCCCATTGATTTTTCACTTGCACAATAGTTCTGCTTCTGTCAAGTACACATTTCTCAGGAGCTTGTCATTGTTTTTATTTTGTAACTCTTAAGACTGTCTCTTGGTTAGTGGGTTCTGGAGAACTGAATTAATCTGGTAGCTTAATGGACTTTTCTTTGCTTTCAAGACCTGTAAGTCTTTAAACCCCCTTAAATATATATTCTTTTCTCTGAGTATATTTCGCTTTGGTCTTCTGAGCGGCCATTTGAGAACAGTGTAAGATTCCAACTGTTTTTATATTCTGTGACATTTGCAGAATTGTGTGCCCTCTAAGTTAAGGGAGAAGCGTATGGCTTCCTTGCCAGTAAGGTAAAATGCTGATTCTGCTGTAGGCAGGGCTGTCTTTATTTTTACCTCATCTTGGGTTCAGTGCATTCTATCAGGGAATTTGGGTCTCGCATCAAGCCGGAGGAAGAAGCAATAGCTATAAATAGTAATAGAGTAATGGAGCAGGGCAACATTTCTAAAGTTGGCAGAAAACAAGGAGGCTAGAGTTTGAAGTTGAGGACGAGCTCTTCGAACCTCACCTGCGGAGGGGAGGAGATCTCCCAAAGGGATATTTTCCCCCATCGGCCCTTGGAGGAAATAACGGTTAACATCATCAATCGTATTTATTGAGCGCTTACTATGTGCAGAGCACTGTACTAAGCGCTTTACAGCAAAGGCGTGTTGTGTCCCAGCTGGGGGAAAGTGTTCAGGCACACCCCAGGGAAGGGACTGAAGGATTCCTGAGGAAGCCAACTCTGGTCTGGTCGAGAGAGACTTGAAGAGCCGGGATAGAGAACTCTTGGATAAAGAACCTCTAGCCGGATCGCCAAGCCGGCCAGGATTTTGGAGCATCCTGGTCTGACATGGGGCAGGCCCAGAAGATCCGAACTGAACCAAAAATCTCCATTATCTTTGGATGGTGAAGTGTTGACTCGCAGGTGGAAGTAGTTTGAATGAAATGCCGTCAGCCATTTGGATGAAGCGTCTCATTTTTTCTTCCTCTAGGCTCTTATTGCAGAGACCGTTAAAAGCTACGACACTATGGATCTCTTTCGCCATACTACTGAACTCAGTATGCATG
Organism: Tachyglossus aculeatus; assembly: GCF_015852505.1. Lineage (NCBI taxonomy): Eukaryota > Metazoa > Chordata > Mammalia > Monotremata > Tachyglossidae > Tachyglossus > Tachyglossus aculeatus. The sequence goes on along the minus strand of NC_052088.1, from coordinate 27,824,810 downwards.
TAAGATTCTAGCCTTCTTGGTTGATGTTTGTGAACGTGGAAGCAGCTGGGCTCAGTGGGCTAGACCATGGACCCGGGAGTCGGAGGAGCTGGGTTCTAATTCTGGTTTCCTCACTTAATGCTGTGTGACCTTGGGCGAGTCGCTTCGCTTCTCTGTGCCTCAGTTACCCCATCTGTAAAATGGAGAGTAAAACTGTGAGCCCCAGGTGGGACATCCCCCCTTTTAGACCGTGAGCCCACTGTTGGGTAGGGACTGTCTCTATATGTTGCCAATTTGTACTTCCCAAGCGCTTAGTACAGTGCTCTGCACATAGTAAGCGCTCAATAAATACGATTGATGATGATGATGATGACATGGACTGTGTCCAACCGGATGTGAGCCCGTTATTGGGTAGGGACCGTCTCTATATGTTGCCGACGTGTACTTCCCAAGGGCTTAGTACAGTGTTCTGCACACAGTGAGTGCTCAATAAATACGATTGAATGAATGAATGAATTAGCCTGTATCTACCCCAGCACTTAGTACAGTGCCTGGCATGTAGTATTGAAAAAGAATGAAAAACCCTCACAAAATTCAAAACCACACAATCTAAAATATTGTGCTCTTTAAGAGTATAGGTGATCTAGCTCGCAGACATCCATTTATTATTTTATGATGGGTTAAAAAATAAGACCGACTAATATTTAGCTCTTTTCCACAAAGTGGGGAAATAATTTGAAGATCCCACGGCGGGTTAAGTGTGTTCGAAAGAATGCTTTGAAGAATTTTTCTTAGCTCTCCACCCTTGGCAGTTGTCTGGTTCTGACAAAGATCTGATGGTATGGCTGTTCTATTCCATCCCCCCACACTCCTCCCCATCACCTCCACGCCCTCCCTCTGCTCTACCCCGTCCCTGCCCCGCAGCACTTGTGTGGTTATATGTACGTATTTATAATTCTATTTATTTCTTTAATGATGTGTATATATATATATAATTCTATTATATTGATGCCTGTTTACTTGTTTTGATGTCTGTCTCCTCGCCCCACAGTACTTGTGTGTATATATGTACGTATTTATAATTCCATTTATTTCTTTAATGATGTGTATATATCTATAATTCTATTTATTTATATTGATGCCTGTTTACTTGTTTTGATGTCTGTCTCCTCGCCCCACAGCACTTGTGTGTATATATGTACATATTTATAATTCTATTTATTTCCTTAAGGATGTGTCTACATCTATAATTCTATTTATTTTGATGCCTGTTTACTTGTTTTGATGTCTGTCTCCTCCCTTCTAGTCTGTGAGCCCATTGTGTTAGGGATTGTCTCTATTTGTTGTTGAATTGTGCTTTCCAAGCGCTTAATACAGTGATCTGCACACAGTAAATGCTCAATGAATGCGGTTGAATGAATGAATGAATATTCTCCAGCTTGAAGTGGATCCAAGAAGTCCACTAAACCCCTGCTTCATTACTCGTCTGGATTCAAAGCTATTTATTGAGCGCTTACTGTGGGCAGAGCAGTGTACTAACCGCTTGGAAGAGTACTAGAGAACAGAATTGATTGACACGTTCTCTGCCCGCAATGAGCTTACAGTCTAGAAGGTTTCACTGATTTTGAGGGGGCTCTGGTGGGGCAGGAGAAGTCCTCAGGCTGGAATATAATCATCATCATCATCAATCGTATTTATTGAGCGCTTACTATGTGCAGAGCACTGTACTAAGCGCTTGGGTAGTACAAATTGGCAACATATGGAGACAGTCCCTACCCAACAGTGGGCTCACAGTCTAAAAGGGGGAGACAGAGAACAAAACCAAACATACTAACAAAATAAAATAAATAGAATAGATATGTACAAGTAAAATAAATAAATAAATAAATAAATAGAGTAATAAATATGTACAAACATATATACATATATATACACAACACTATCCTTCCAGTATACACCCCAAGCATCATCATCAACAGTGGTATTTATTGAGGGCTTCCGATGCAGAGCCCTGCGCTAAGTGCTTGGGAGAGTACAATATAACAGAGTTGGCAGACAGGTTCCCTGCCCACAATGAGCATACAGTCTATAGGGTAAGCCAATAAGTTTTCTGTTAAAGGTGATAATTTTCTTTAAGGCAAAGGGAAACGTCTAGTGTTTTTTTTTTTTTTACACCTAAATTCGCTCTGTTATACAGTATTTATGGATAATTCAGCTACTGCTTTTTTTTTTGATGGCATTTGTTAAGCGCTTACTATGTGCCAAGCACTGTTCTAAGCACTGGGGGAGAAATACAAGGTAATCAGGTTGTCCCACATGGGGCTCACAGTCTTAATCCCCATTTTACAGATGAGGTAACTGAGGTACAGAGAAATTAAGTGGCTTGCCCAAAGTCACACAGCTGGCAATCGGCAGAGGTGGGATTAGAACCCACGACCTCCGACTTCCAAGCCCGTGCTCTTTCCACTGAGCCACGCTGCTTCTCCACTTGAGCAGGGATCAAAAACAATTTTGGTCTTTGTTTTCAGACGGAAGGCGCTTTAGGCTACGCATATTGGGTGTGCACAACTCTGCAAGATAAAACCAATAGAGAAACAGAGCTGTACCGCTACAACATCCTGCAGATGAACGCCATTCCAGCCGCACAACTTGTTTTAAGCAAATACACAGGTAAGTGTTTGCCGTTCACATGATGTTTCCAAGATGAGCATACTGTGGCCTGCTGAAATAGCTCCTTGAAATCTGCCTTTAGCTTTCGGTGAAATTCAGCCTTGTCTTCCCTTTTTGTGACTCCTGTTGTTTTCATGATTTGGAACTTGCTTTGTCTTTGGCTCTGACTGATGAAAAGCAGGGATTTGTCATAAAAAAATGAGGCGAACCAAATGGGACCTTCCTTTTACACCTGATTTTTAGCCAAGAAAATGAGTTCAAGATTCGAACAGTGATGGAATAGGAAAAATGACATCCCCAAGCTAGCCAATCTATTAGTAAAGCAAAACACTCTGTTAAGCACTTTGGTAGAGGGTTAGTCACTTGGATTCATAACTCAGCAACCCTTGATTAAAATTATCAAGTGCTTCTGGTTCTTCATTGTATCTTAGGGAAATTTCAAAATGCAGTGTAGAGTGGAGAAAGGTTTTACCCTTGTTCAGGTCTTGTTGAATATCACTGAGTTCATTTTTAAGCATAGATCGGTTGGAGCAGAACCTCTCAGAGAAATCACTGCAAAATGTAATTTAGGAAACGTGAAGTCATTTGCCAAAGATCAGGACTTCTAAAAGTCTCCCTACTGGTTTTAATATGGACTAAAGTTTCAAGTCGTTACCGATGAAAAGAAAATGACAGTTGATTTAAAAATCTATCAAGTGGTCCTTTTTCCTTTTTGGCAAGGCAGCTAGCACTTTTATATAGTGTTCCATCTAGTTTATTTAGTTGTCAACTGAAATTGTAAAATTGCACTGGTGAGAGGAATTTTTTTAATAGCAAGCATGAAAAAAATGAAGCTGCTGCCCGTGGCACTACAAATCATCCTGAAGAGTTAGACTGAGATTTTGATGTTTTTGTTCAGTAGTTGCAATTTTTCATCGGTGACTCACTGCCTTTGACAACCGCTTTTTAAAATCCTGCAGCAGGATTTGAAGGATTATTTGAAAGGGTTGGAAAGCTTTTAAGTGTGGGTTGTTTGGTTTTGTCTTTGCTGATACCACCCAGTGTTCCCCTGAAGTGTACTAAACTTTGGCGCTTTATTTTCCAGAAAGAATTCAGAATTATGCTCCAGCGTTCACAATGTTGGGCTATCTAAATGAATATCTTCAACTGAAAAAGGAGGCCGCTGATGCATACCAAAAGTAAACCTTCTCTCTATGCGTACATTGATGAACATAGTTCGATGGCTGTACTGGAGCACAGAGCATGTCTGTCCATGCCTGTGAACATTCTCTGTTATGTTACGTGTAATCCCTGTTGTCATCACCAGCCTGGTTTAGTGGATAGAGCACAGGCCTGGAAATCAGACGGTCATGGGTTCTAATCCCGGCTCTGCCCTATCTGCCATGTGCAGAGAAGTGGCGTGGCTCAGTGGAAAGAGCACGAGCTTGGGAGTCAGAGGTCATGGGTTCAAATCCCAGCCCTGCCCTATCTGCCATATGCAGGGAAGCAGCGTGGCTCAGTGGAAAGAGCACGGGCTTGGGAGTCAGAGGTCATGGGTTCAAATCCCGGCTCCGCCACTTGTCAGCTGTGTGACTTTGGGCAAGTCAACTTCTCTGGGCCTCAGTTACCTCATCTGTAAAATGGGGATTAAGATTGTGAGCCCCACATGGGAGAACCCGATCACCTTGTATCCTCCCCAGCGCTTAGAACAGTGCTTTGCACATAGTAAGCGCTTAACAGATACCAAAATTGTTATTATTATTATATGTCTGCTGTGTGACCTTGGGCAAGTAACTTCTCTGGGCCTCAGTTCCCTCATCTGCAAAATGGGGATTAAGAGTGTGAGCCCCATGTGGGACAGGAACTGTGTCCAACCTGATTAACTTGTACCTACCCCCCTGCTTAGAACAGTGTTTGGCACGTAGTAAGCATATAGTAATAATAATAATTATTATGTGAATGGTAGTTGCTTTTACAAACTGCCACCATCTTGACCGTCCCCTCCACCCCCTCTTCTCTCTGTTGAGACTCTGGGTCTGGCCCAACCAAGCAGGGGTCTTCTAGTCTCTGGACTCAGTGGTAGGCATGACTTACTGTTAACTGAAATTTAAGATGGTGGCTGCTTCTATTTTCATCCTTAATAATAATAATAATGATGATGGCATTTATTAAACACTTACTATGTGCAAAGCACTGTTCTAAGCACTGGGGGATGCAAGGTGATCGGGTTGTCCCACGTGGGGCTCACAGTCTTAATCCCCATTTTACAGATGAGGGAACTGAGGCCCAGAGATGTGAAGTAACTTGCCCAAAGTCACACAGCTGACAAGTGGCGGAGCCGGGATTTGAACCCATGACCTCTGACTCCAAAGCCCGGGCTCTTTCCACTGAGCCACCCTGCTTCAATGGTATTCATTGAGTGCTTACAGTGTGCAGAGCACTGTACTAAGCACTTGGGATAGTACAGTGCAACATTCCCAACCCACAATGAGCTTAAAGTCAATTCTTTGAAATGCACATTCTGCTAAGCATTTCTGAGAGGTAGATTAAGGGCAGGTGGTATATAGTTTTTTATGACATTTGTCTGGAATGTGTATTTGTTTAAGGATCAACCAGAAAAACATGAAGAGGAAAGATGATTAAAGAGTGACAATTCTCAGAATCTCAAGTTCTAATCGTGTTAGCGACAGTAACTTTTAAAATTGCAAACCACCTCCTGTAGCATAAGAATGCTCATCCTAAGGAATTTGTTTCATTGCTCTTCAACTGCGGAAAGGAAAGTTTATAGACGCTCTGCCAAGAGTTGAGATTGAAAATTGTATTTTTTGCTTGTTAAACTGAACTTCTACATCTCATCTTGTTTTCCAGAGCAATCTTGTTGCTACAGACCGCAGAACACCAAGAGACCTACAATGTTACAATAAGACATTATGGTCGTTTGTTATGGTAAGATCTTTACTCCCACTGCAAATATGGAATTCACTGTTTTATTTGAATCATCATTCTGACAAGTATTTGGAAACAGGTTTGTAAATCCAGTGCCATACAGATGCCAGGGACTGGTCTTCAGATAGTTATTCATTCATTCAGTCGTATTTATTGAGCGCTCACTGTGTGTAAAGCACTGTATTAAGCTCTTGGGCAGTACAATATAACAATAAACAATAAAATAGTTTACAGGGCAATGGACCACTTGTCTCATTGTCTCATCACGACCCCAGGACCTGCAGGGATAGACCAGGAGAGAGTGCTGGGCAGAATCCAAGGTGGTGGCATGGGGCCTCAGCATTCTGACAACCTAATTTTTGGTTACTTTGTAATTGGAAGTGCCATGTATAATAATAATAATAATAATGATGGTATTTGTTAATCGCTTACTATGTGCAAAGCACTGTTCTAAGCACTGGGGAGATACAAGGTGATCAGGTTGTCCCACGGGGGGCTCACAGTCTTAATCCCCATTTTGCAGATGAGGTAACTGAGGCCCAGAGAAGTGAAGGGACTTGCCCACGTCACACAGCTGACAAGTGGAGGAGTCGGGATTTGAACCCATGACCTCTGACTCCAAAGCCCGGGCTCTTTCCACGGAGCCACGCTGCTTCTCTATAGCTCCCAGGCGGCAGCAGGCAACTTAAGGACTTGGGAACGAATGTCGTCCACTTCTTACAACCCTTCTATCATTGGTCCTAGTACCCTTATTATTATTTATTGTATTTATTGAGCGCTTACTGTGTGCAAAGCATTGTACTAAGCACTTAGCTCTGTACTCTTGTTGCCCAAGGAGATAGCATGGTGGGAGGAAGCCTGAAATGGCCATGTGGAACCCTTGGATCTCTTTTTCTTTCTCTATTATCACTATTATTATTATTTTACTTAAGTGCTTGCGCTTACTGTGTGTCAACCACTGTACTAAGCCCCGGGGTAGGTAGAAGTTAAGCAGATTGGACACAGTCCCTGTCCCACGTGAGGCTCACACTTTTATAGATGTGGTGACTGAGGCCCAGAGAAGTTAAGTGACTTGCCCAAGGTCACACAGCAGACATGTGGCAGAGATGGGATTAAAACTCAAGTCCTTCTGACTCCCACGCTCATACTCTATCCACTAAGCCACACTGCTTCTCTTCCGGGCATGACCCCATCTCCCCAGACCTGTCTTATAACAAGAGTTTTCTTTATTAGATGGTATTATGTGAGTTTATGGTATTATGTGAGTTCTGGTATTACGTGAGAATTTTCTTTATTAGATGGTAATAGCCCATTCTAAGTCATTTGGCCATCAAGTGGATATAATACGGTCTTCCGTATTCCTTTTGCAGTATCTCACTTTACCTAAGCTAGGAAAGAGGATGTAAGGTCTGGTGGCTAGATTGGGGGATTAACATATTTAACGTATGGGGCAAGTGAAAGATCTAGGTGACCGGATTTGGAAGCTGTTTCTCCATGTGCCACAGCTTCATGTTCGTAAAAAATCTACCTTCTCCAGCTTTCCCTCGCAACATCGTCAAAGCTGCACATTGCACATTGGAGAAAAGTTACCCAATACGGTTAACAATGGATCAGTGATATTTATTGAGTGCTTACCAGGTGCCGGGCACTGCACTAAGCGCTTGGGAGAGTGCAGTACAGTAGAGTTAGTAGATACGATCCCTGCCCAGAAGAGACTTTCAGCTTGCTCTCGATCATGTCTCCTGCAGCAGAGGGAAAGCATGCTGCCATTCCCTGTGATTGCTAGCTGTTGTTCCGCCTCATGATGACCCATTATCAAAAAAAAAACCCAATCAATCAATCAATCGTATTTATTGAGCGCTTACTATGTGCAGAGCACTTGGGAAGTACAAGTTGGCAACATATAGAGACAGTCCCTACCCAACAGTGGGCTCACAGTCTAAAAGACAGTCTAAAAGTCCCCCTGTGCTCCTGATATTAATTCTAAAGAGGCAATGGGTCGCCATTCGTTCCCATGTATCATGATATGAGTTACATCATGAGTCAAATTTGCGTTAAATCATTAAAGTATGTGGAACAAATAGTTGAAGGGGAGGCATCATGAAACAGACCAGTAGTCTGCAAGAGTTTTTGCGTAAAATTAATCGAGCGGAATCCAGCTTCGGATTCCTAGTCTCACTTGAGGCTTGAGCCTAGCCTGGTGCATTTAACGCCCAGATTTCTTCTTCGGAAACTCTAAAACTCCATGCGGACGCATGGTATGGAGTCCTAGCCTAAATCAGGAAGACATTTGTGGAATAGTCTTTGTACATAGCTGGTTGCCTTTGTGGCTATAAATCAGTGACTTTCTTTCCCCCCCTCTTAGTTCCATAGGTGAATATGATAAAGCCATCCAGGCTTTTAAATCAACCCCTCTTGAAGAGTTTGATGATATTATAGGTTTTGCCCTAGCTCTATTCAAAAAAGGGCTTTTCCAAGAAAGCAACAAGGGTGAGTATCATTGGGGAAGGGGGAGCAGGGAGGGGGAAGTGGAATTTTCTTGAAGGGGATATTTCACACACACCACCATATTTTTTTAAAAAGAAAGCCGAAGTACATTTAAAATCATATGTCTCATACTTACGTGTTTCAGAATTCATGCCAACAATGAGCAAAAACTTCCCCACTGCTAATAGGTATTAGAGAGACTGTAAAAATGTCCACTACTATTTTGAAATTTCCCAAATCTGCTCCATCAGTCAATGGTATTTATTGAGGGCTTACTGTGTGCAGAGCTCTGTAGTTGGGAGAGTAAAAATAATAATAATAATGATAGTATTTGTTAAGCGCTTATTATGTGACAAGCACTGTTCTAACAAGGTAATCAGGTTGTCCCACATGGGGAGTCGGTAGACAACAAGCCGACAGTCTAGAGGGGAGACTAGACTACACTAGACTAGATTACAATAATTTGTATTAATTATTAATGCAAATAATTAATGAAAAGCAACTAGCTCATATAGAAGGATGGGACATTGGTGTGGGGAGAGAGGTGATAGATATTTTCGGAATTTTTTTATTTGATGGTCTCCTGAAAACCCAAGGCAGTATATACAGCAAAATGACCATAATTTATTAGAGCTTTAACTTTTCTGTGATTTACGGTGGGCAAGGAACGTGTCTACCAACTCCGTTATACTGTACACAGTAAGCACTCAGTAAATACCATTGATTGATATGATTAATTAATGCAGCCAGGACGCAGGGCCATCTTGAAATTCATTTAATGGCAAAAGAAGGTTCCTTTTGCGTGCCTCTAACACAGCAAGGCACATGAACACCGGTTATATAGGACGAAAGTTTTACCCAGAAAGGGCAGTGTGGTTTTGAAAAATTGAAATTACAAAGAGCTCTTGAGAAACAGAGGGGAACACCATGTTTGGCGCATGATGTAAACTGTTGTTGTCTTATCATTTTTGATGCCACTATGCATCAGGGACTGCCTTGAGCAAAAACACATAATCTAATCTGCCATGTAGGTGGTATAACCTGCATGCCCCCAGCATTGTACATATACCATTCATATAAATGCTACACACCGGAAAGCAGCATGCCCTAATGGAAAGAGCATGGACCTGGGAATCTGAGGACCAGGATTCTGATCCCGGCTCCACTACTTGTCTACTATGTGACCTTGGGCAAGTCACTTTACTTCTCTGTGCCTCAGTTCCGTCCTCTGCAAAATGGGGATTCAGTGCCTGTTTTCCCTCCTCATTAAACTGTGAATCACTTAACTTCTCTGTGCCTCAGTTCCCTCATCTGGAAAATGGGGATTAAGACTTTGAAGCCCCCCGTGGGACAACTTGATCACCCTGTAACCTCCCCAGTGCTTAGAACAGTGCTTTGCGCATAGTAAATGCTTAATAAATGCCATCATTATTATTATTATTATTATGTGGGACCTGATTATCTTTTGTCTACACCAGCACTTGGCACTGTGCAAGCACTTAAATACCGCAGTTATCATTATTATTTTTACTATTATTATTCAGCTTTATACATATGCACCCAGTTTTCCCTCCTCATTAAACTGTGAATCACTTAACTTCTCTGTGCCTCAGTTCCCTCATCTGGAAAATGGGGATTAAGACTTTGAAGCCCCCCGTGGGACAACTTGATCACCCTGTAACCTCCCCAGTGCTTAGAACAGTGCTTTGCACATAGAAAATACTTAATAAATGCCATCATTATTATTATTATTATTATGTGGGACCTGATTATCTTTTGTCTACACCAGCGCTTGGCACGGTGCAAGCACTTAACAAATACCGCAGTTATCATTATTATTTTTACTGTTATTATTCAGCTTTATACATATGCACCCAGTTTTCCCTCCTCATTGAACTGTGAATCACTTAACTTCTCTGTGCCTCAGTTCCCTCATCTGGAAAATGGGGATTAAGACTTTGAAGCCTCCCATGGGACAACTTGATCACCCTGTAACCTCCCCAGTGCTTAGAACAGTGCTTTGTGCATAGTAAATGCTTAATAAATGCCATCATTATTATCATTATTATTATTATGTGGGACCTGATTATCTTTTGTCTACACCAGCACTTGGCACTGTGCAAGCACTTAACAAATACCGCAGTTCTCATTATTATTTTTATTATTATTATTCAGCTTTATACATATGCACCCAGTTTTACCATACGGTTTGTTTTCCTTACACATTTGGGCTAGAATGCTGTAAATCTATAGAAAATATTTGTCTTTCACCACAGACTTGTTTGAATATGGCGAGCTGTAGTTTTGGACGATCTGGTTTATGTACGTGTGTGACACTGAAGTGGGTAAATATAACAACACAAACTTTAACACAGTTTTTAGCAAGGGTGCAACTCTTTTTGGCAAGAATGCAACTCCTGTATTATAGGAGAAATGAGTGTCTACATTTGTTTTAGGTTTTTTTTTTATTTTTCTTCAGTTTTCTGGTTTGGACTTGGGGTCTGCCATGGAGAATGACAGATGCTCGATATAGTAGATAGTGAGAGTACTATACTATAAAATGATAACATCCTTTAATTTGCCCCTGTAGCCATTCCTAATGTTGAAGTTGAAAGGGAAAATTAGATAATAATAATAATAATAGTGATGGTATTACTATGTGCCAAGCACTGTTCTAAACGCTGGGGTAGATACAAAGTAATCAGGTTCTCCCACGCTGGGGTAGATACAAGGTAATCAGGTTCTCCCACATGGGTGCACAGTCTTAATCCCCGTTTTACAGATGAGGTAACTGAGGCACAGAGAAGTTAAGTGACTTGCCCAAAGTCACACAGCTGGTAAGTGGTGGAGCCGGGATTAGAACCCACGACCTCTGACTCCCAAGCCTGTGCTCTTTCCACTAAGGCACGCAAAAGACATCTGTTTGGATTACAATATTTTTAATATTTACCTGTTTACTTCTTTACCTGTTTAGACTCCCCTTCTTATTTTAAAGCACTGATGTTCTTCCATCTGGCAAAACTTTGCTGGGCAAAGGAATGATAAAAGTCAGAGTTGTGTTTTGGCATGCCCCTTCGGTCAAGAATGCCTTTTGAAAAGTAAAAATGCTCTCAAAAACGCTCTCATTTTGTTTGGCTTTTTAATATCAAATCAACTGTCAGCCTATGAACGAGCCCTGTCTTTGGCCACATCTGAGCACGACAAAGCCCACGTCCTGACAGCCCTCGCCATAACCCAGTTCAAGCAAGGCAAAACGGATGCTGCGAAGACGTTGCTGTTCAAATGGTATGTAGCCAAGAAGCAATCATTTAATCATTGGTATTTACTGAAGGTTTACTAAGTGTGGAGCAATTTGTTGAGCGCTTGAGAGAGTCCAATACAACTGAATTAGCAGATATGTCCCCTGCCCATAATGAGCTTAGAGACCAGAGTAGGGAATTTAGTGTCATGCTTTTCCCACTGTTAGAGCAAGCAGTTGTTGTTTAGGTTAGAATGTGGGATTAATCCGATTATCTGACTCTGTTCTACCCTTTCCCATTCTTTGTTGTATTCACAAGTGACTTCTGCTACATCACATCCTTCCGTATTTGGATTCGCAGAGTCACAAAGTCCCAGAGAAGATGGCTGAATTCCATGTCGTAGTCATGTAATCCGTCTTGAGAAGAGTGCTGTTGATAGTTGTTTATCTACAAAACGAGGGGGTTATTTTTGTGTGTCTAAGCTCTGGTAGCCATAGTAGAGCATGACAGAGTAATGGGCCCGTTCAGGGGTGTTTTTGTTCAAGACCATTAGTATTTGTGTTCTTGAAACATTTTCTTCCTTCTGGAGGTTTCTGGAAAGTCCTCTGTTTCTTCAACAGAGCCAGAAGGCTTAATCTTGTTAAATTTGAGCAACTTTAAGGTACCTCCCAAATGGTTGTTATACCCTCCAAGAATACATATTCATGGCCGAAATTAACTTTGTACCCTGCAAAGCGTCTGTATTGGAAAACAAAGGCAGAAAGTGGAGATTTTACCTCCAACAAAATGTCTAGTTTGTGTTTTTCCATGCCAGCAATCAGAGCTTTTATCAGGAGAGATGGTCCTGATAAATAATGAGGAGATGCTTCTGTTCCTGTTTTCATTCGTGTCAAAGTTGCAGTCGAAGGCATATACCTATGCCAAAAGTCCCTCAACGACTTGTCACCATGCCAGAGACTGAATGTCAGAAAACTTGACTCCGGTCTTTTTCTAAAGACCGTTAAGTGTATCGATCCGAGAAGGAATTTGTTTAACCGACCCCCTGTGAAAAGCCATTCATACATCGAGCTTCATAGAAAAGTATTTTAATATCAGGAGTTCAGGCACCTGGGGAGCCAGAGGTTTTGCTTTTATATTAACCTTTAGAGCTGGCTTCAGCATGGAAAGAATCGTTTAAGTAAAATGTTTCCTGTCCTAAATGCTGTTAAAAGGTGTTATGTAAACTGGATATAAATGCCAAACTCATAACAACCTCAGCCGGGTGATAGGCGATTTATTTATGTGGTTTCTTTTCTCCTTCTGCACTTACAGCTCCATCTTAAAGGAACCAACTACAGAAAGCCTCCAAGCCCTGTGTGCTCTGGGTCTGATGCTTCATGATCTTGCCCTCTCCAAAGCTGCCCTTAATGAATTACTGAAGCACAACAAGCACAGAGATAGTGATTACCAGAGATGCCTTATTACCTCCGCTGTGTACGCGCTCCAGGGTAGAAAAGTGGCTGTGCAGAGACAAGCATCCAAAGCTGTCCATAGGTAAAATCTGCACCTGACTTCTTTTCTTCTCTCTCTTAATGGTATTTGTTAAGCCATAACAATGTGTCAAACACTGTTCTAAGCACTGGGGTAGATGTAAGTATAATAGGTTGGAAAGAGTCCCTGTCCCGCATGGGGCTCGCACTCTAGGAGGGAGAACAGGAGAACTGAGGCCCAGAGAAGTTGTTATAGATCTGTTATTTATTTATTTATTTATTTATTTATAGTTTATTATTATTAAGCGCTTACTATGTGCCAAGCACTGTTCTAAACCCTGGGGTAGATACAAGGCAATGCGGTTGTCCCACGTGAGGCTCACAGTCGTAATCCCCGTTTTACAGATGAGGTAACTGAGGCACTGAGTAGTTAAGTGGCTTGCCCAAGGTCACACAACAGAAAAGTGGCAGAGCCGGGATTAGAACCCACGTCCTCCGATTCCCAGGCCCGTGCGCTTTCCATTAGGCCGCACTGCTGCTGCTTGAGGCTGAGGTGTATGTTGGGAAGCTGTCCTTACCAGCTAGCATTTAATGAGCTCCTTGTGGGCAGGGCACTTGTCTACCAACTCTGTTGTGCTGTATTCTCCCGAGCCCCAGTTTCCTCATCTGTAAAATAGGGATTAAATCCTATTCCCCTGTCTCCCCCGTTCTAGACTGTAAGTCCATTGTTGGGTAGGAATTGTCTCTATTTGTTGCTGAATTGTACTTTTCAAGTGCTTAGTACAGTGCTCTCCACACAGTAAGTGCTCAATAAATTCGATTGAGTGAATGCATGAATAAATAAATAAATACTCCTTCCTACTTAGACTATGAGGTCCATGTAGGGCAGGGGCTGTGTCCAACCTGGTTATCCTGTATCCACCCCAGCGTTTAGTACAGTGCCTGGCAGCAGTGCTCAGTGCTTAGAACAGTGCTTTGCACATTGTAAGCGCTTAACAAATGCTATCATTATTATATAATAATCACATTAACAAGTACCATTTAAAAGGAAAAAAGGCACTTAGTACAGAGCTGCACACATGGTAAGCACTCTGTAAATACCATTGATGGATTGAGCTCAAATATAAAAGGGGGACATCCTCAGTGTTAAGGCAATATTTAATTTCCCTGCAGTGTTGCCAGGGACTGATTCAACTGATTTGAAAAGTGATGTCTTTTTACCTTCATTATACTTTTTCATGTGCTTAATCAGTGAGAAGCAGTGTGATACAGTGGAAAGAGCACATACCTGGAGTCAGAGGACCTAGGTTCTAATCTTAGTTCTTCCAGCGGGGTGACCCTGGGCAAATCACTTAACTTTTCAATCAGTGGTATTTCTGAGCCTGTTTCCTTATCTGTAAAGTAGGGATTGATACCTGTTCTCTCCACTACTTAACCACTCAGTCAGTGGTATTTATTGCTTACCATGTGCAGAGCACTGAACTAAGCACTTGGGAAAGTACAGAACAACAGAGTTCAATTCAGTTAGATTCAGTCATATTTATTGAGGGCTTACTGTGTCCAAAGCACTGTACTAAGCACTTGGGAGAGTACAGTATAACAATAAGCAAATACATTCCTTGCCCACAATAAGCTTGGTAGACAAGATCCCTGCTTACAAGGAGCTTGCAGGCTAGAATATGAGACGGACATTAAAATAGATTAAGGATAGAGTAAATGGTAGAATGCAAGAATATTTACATAAGTATTGTGGGACTGCGGGGAGAATCCGTGTGATTAAAGGGCAACGCTCAGGTGAAGGTGTAATCTTTGCCACACCTTATAATTCATGGGGTTGTTGTGAGATTAAAATGATAGTGCATTAGGAAGACAGGCAGTACATGATTAAACTTCATCTTCAGAACCAAGCTCTCACTTTCATCTGTGTATTCTTGGCAACTTATTTCATCTGCAAACTCTCCTCACAGATAATTGTTTTCTTGTTTACCTAAATTGGCCCATTTTTAGTTCCAAGCTGTTGTTTCGTCTCCATTGCAAGCAATCGTCCCACTCCGTATTATCGCTTGTCAGATATTCGTAAACAAATTCTCTAATGCCTGACTTTTTTGGAGCAGCATACTAGATTTCCTTGACCTTTCTTCATAGCTTGCAAATAATCATTCGTCACTTTTCCAGTCCTTTTTAATGGTGGCTATCAAGCCACAGGTTTCTTAGAAACTAAATGCGTGTGCCTGCGGGAGAAGTGGCTTCTTTTTCTAAAAAGAAGCAACTTAAAATGGATGAACTGAGGTCTGTGTATGAGCCTTAGGGTGGTTATCTAAGTTCTGAATGCATCAGGAGCTGAGCTGTATTTTGATGTGAATACTCTAGATTAAAATTCCTTCTCGTCATTGCTTCCGTAGTAACCCAGCCGACCCCGCTCTTTGGTCTCTTCTCTCACGAGTGGTTCCTCAGTTTGCTCCACGTAATGCCAAGGTGAGTCATTTCTGCTGACTGGCAAACGCAAAAAGCCATCTTTCAGTAGTCAACATTAGGGGAAAGGTGTTGTAAAAATAGATATTATAATCCTCCTAGAACATAGTGAGCCAGTAGGCAACTCTGCTCTTGTTCACATTAATGGTATTTGTTATGTGTCTGCCAACTACGCTCATGAGACCCAGTTTCCTTTGAGCCATAGATTCCTTTGGGAAAGTAGGAACAGTGTCATTGCCTTCATTCATTCCTTCATTCAGCTGTATTTATTAAGAACTATGCTAAGTGCTTGGGAAAGTACAATGCAACAATAAACAGTGACATTCCCTGCCCACAACGAGCTCACAGTCTAGAGGTGGGGAGACGGACATTGATGCAAATAAATAAAATTACAGATATGTACAAAAATGCTGTGGGACTGGGGGATGGAGGGAAGAGCAAAGGGCTACACAGAAGGGAGTGGGAGATAAGGAAAAGTGGGGTTTAGTGTGGAAAGACCTTATGGAGGAGATGTGCCTTCAGTGAGGCTTTGAAAATGTGGGGCAAGTAATTGTGGTGGATTTGAGGAGGGAGGGCATTCCAGGCCAGAGGCAGGATCATCATCATCAATCGTATTTATTGAGCGCTTACTATGTGCAGAGCACTGTACTAAGCGCTTGGGAAGTAGAAATTGGCAACATATAGAGACAGTCCCTACCCAACAGTGGGCTCACAGTCTAAAAGGGGGAGACAGAGAACAAAACCAAACATACTAACAAAATAAAATAAATAGAATAGATATGTACAAGTAAAATAAATAAATAAATAGAGTAATAAATATGTGCAAACGTATATACATATATACAGGTGATGTGGGCCAGGGGTTGAAGGCAAGACAGGCAAGATCAGTGCACAGTGAGAAGGTTAGCACTAGAGAAGCGAACTATGCGGGCTGGGTTGTAGAAGGACAGAAGTGAGTGAAGTACGAGGG
The DNA here is from genome assembly GCF_015852505.1 of Tachyglossus aculeatus. Taxonomy (NCBI): domain Eukaryota; kingdom Metazoa; phylum Chordata; class Mammalia; order Monotremata; family Tachyglossidae; genus Tachyglossus; species Tachyglossus aculeatus. Next base: position 27,808,599 of record NC_052088.1, on the reverse strand, counting down.
GGCAAGCTGATGGAGTACTTTAAAGCCGATGGTGAGAAGTTTTTGTTTGATACAGAGGTGGCTGGGCAACCACTGTAGATTTGTGAGGAGTATGACATGTCCTGAACGTTTTAGTAGAAAGATGATCCGGGCAGTGAAGTATAGACTGGAGTGGGGAGAGACAGGAGGTTGGGAGGTCAGCAAGGAGGCTGATGTAGTAATCTAGGCGGGGTAGGGTGAATGATTGTATTAATGTGTTAGCAGTTTGGATGGAGAGGAAAGGGCACATTTTAGCAATGTCTCTAGTCAGAAAGATAGGCTACCCAAATTTTGGAGCATGCATATATAAAACAAAATAACTTCCTCCACCTCACTGGTTGACTTAGTCATTGCTAGCTGTCCATATTGGACTTTGGAACAAATATTTACAAGCTCCCTAAGAAGGCACATTGTTTGGATAGGATTCAGTTCTTGTTGTTCTTGTATTAAGTGCTCAGGAGAATAAGTACAACTAGAGTTGGAAGACCCGTTCACCCTCAGAAATCTGTATTCGACGAGCCTGATGCTCATGTCCCCGTACTTGATTAAAGGAAGGAAATCTTCCTTGCCTAGAAGACTCATTTATTTTCAAGGCTATTCCTGTCCCAGATAGAATGATAGACTACAGGTTTGTGAACCCAGCATGACCTATTGGAAACACCATATGCCTAGGAGTCAGGGGATCTGGGCTCTAATCTCGGCTCCACTGCCGGGACAAATGATGGTCAGAGCCTCTCTGCTTCCACTGATTAGTGTGGGACAGAAACCTTCCCCGTCCAGGCGTCCAGTTGATGGCCGGAGGGTCCATGTCCATGTCCCAAACTTGGGGTTTGGGTGAGGAGCTGGGGGCGGGGGGGGGGGGTCCTCAAGGGTCTTCTTGTTGCCCAAAGTGGCCTCCCTCCTGCTGCTCATTTATAAATGCTGAGCTTGCCCCTGTAATGAGCGCTTTAATTATTTTCTTGTGGTATTTGGTGTTTACTACGTACCAAGTACTGTAGTAAGCACTGGGATCAATGCAAGCTAATGAGGTTAGACACAGTCCATCTCCAACATGGGGCTCACAGTCTTAATCCTCATTTTGCTGATGAGGGAATTGATGCGCAGAGAAGGGAAGTGACTTTCCCAAGGTCACACAGCAGACAAGTGGTGAAGCTGGGATTAGAACCCATGACCTTCTGACTCCCAGGCCTGTTCGCTATCCAGGCAGTCAGTTGTATTTATTGAGTGCTTACTGTATGCACAACACTGTACTAAGTGCTTGGAAGGGGACAATATAACATTCCCTGCCCACAGTGAGTCTAGAGGGGGAGGCAGATATTAATATAAATAAATTACAGATATGGACATAAGTGCTGTGGGGCTGGGTGGGGGGAATGAATAAAAAGAGCAAGTCAGGGTGACACAGAAGTGGGTGGGAGAAGAGGAAAGCATAGGGAAGACCATTTGACCACCCTTCTTCTTTTTCTTGTAAAACAATGTTAGCATGGTCTGTTGAATTTGTTGTGTTGTGTAATTTATTATACTGTTTTATGTATCTTTCTCCCCATACTTGGGTGTGAACCCCACGGGGGACAGGGCTACTGTTTCTGATCTGATTATTTTGTGTTTACTTCACTGAATAATCAATCAGTCATTGGTATGTATGGTGTGCTTGCTTTGTGCACAGCACTGTGGTAAGCAATAAACTGAGGGATAAGTGACATGATTGACTTTCATATCAGTTCTGACAAAAGTCTGCGTTATTGATCAGCCCATGTGAAATCTTTGTAGTAACCAGTTATTTAGTAATAGGTTCAATATTTCTCTTACAGGGTGGAGCTGTGGCAGGAAACGTGGCTCACATACTTGACTTAAACCATGGAAAGGTTGGTTTTCCTCTAGATGCTAAGATATTTTTCTAATTAGAACATTAATTTGGGGTTGGAGGGGTGTAGAATTATTTAGTCTATAAGCACTTCTAGATTTCAACCCTCTCCCTTTCCATTACCTAGAAGGCCTTATTGTACACTGCAGTTAATCAGTTGGCTATGGGAAGCAGTTCAGCAGAAGATGAAAAACAGAATGCACTGAAGACCATCCAAAAAGCAGCCATCCTCTCTCCAGGTATGTTATAAAGTTACCTTCCGGCAGAAAGTCTTGGCCGTTTACCTGAAATAATGTGAAAGCAATGTATTACTGCAAATTTTTCTCATTTTGGAGTTCAAGCCGAGAGAGTTGGGGTTGAGAAGGCTTAAAATATATATTTGCCATTTACGTCCGGTTTTCCAAATTACAGGAAGCACTTAGGCCTAATACATAAGTGGCTCCTTAAAACTGTACCGCAAGTTGAAACCAATTGTGCTGAGAAAATAGCATCTTGCTTGATCAACCTGATGCCCCGCAGTCAAAAAAAGTGTGACTCTTTTAGAAACAGGGACCAGAATTTTAGTGCCTACATGGGACTTTGGTCCCTCTCCCATGCATGCCTGCCAAGTCCTTCTTGCCTTTGGAGTCTAAATGTGACAAACCCAAGCTTGACTTCCCAGAGAATGGGGAACTTCCATAAGATGAGATTTTACTGGATTTGGAAAATCTTCATGCGTTTTGGTAGATGTTTCACAGGACAATTAAGGCCATTTCTACACTAATTAAGCCAAGCAAGTGTTCAAGTAGTCAGTTTTCAATTTTTAGGGCAATGAGGGACAAGGAGAGAGGTCAGTGAAATCTGAAAATATTTCAAAACCCCTATTTTGGCTAATATAGACAGTCTCCCGTTCAGTGAAACCCTTTCCCTGAGCAGTTAATTGGTAGCAGTGAAGTTTCAATGCTTTATTTCCCTTGCTTCTACTGCTTCTGAGCAATGAAATAGCAATCCTGTATGTTGACATTTTGCAGCATCCCATCCATTGGCTTGTTCTTCTACCTTAATGAGCAGACGGATCTAAGTGTTTCCTAGGCTTCTGTGTGCCCCGCTCCCAAACTTAATTTATAGTAATGTTTTTCTCCCCTTCTAGACTGTAAACTCGTTGTGGCCAGGGAATAGGTTTGCTAACCCTCCCAAGCTCTTAGTATAGTGCTCTGCATATGATTGGTGCTCAATAAATACCGTTGATGATGATGATGACCACCCACTGACACTAAAGCTAGCTTTAGCTAGGAGCAGAATCTACAGCAGAGAAAATGACTTTTTTGGGGGGTTTTTTTTGCTTTGTTTTTTTAATGGTATTTTTTAAGCATTTACTGGGTGTCAAATACTGTTCTGAGCATTAAGGTATAGACAAATCAATTAGATTGGGTAATTTGGTCCCTTATGGGGTTTACAGTCTAAATAGGAAGGAGAACAGGTGAACTGAGGCCCAGAGAAGTTAAGTGACTACCCAAAGTCACATAGCAAGTGATTGGCAGAGCCAGGATTAGAATCCATGTCCTCCGGCTCCGAGGCCCATGCTCTTTTCCAATAGGCCACACTGCTTTTGGGTTGGGATTGGACACCCAAGATGGGTTTTTTTCTGTGGGAGGTGAGCCTGGGGCCATTGCTTCATGTTCATTCATTCATTCATATTTATTGAGTGCTTACTGTGTGCAGAGCACTGTACTAAGCTCTTGGGAAGTACAATTTGGCAACATATAGAGACGGTCCCTACCCAACAACGGGCTCACAGTCTAGAAGGGGGAGACAGACAACAAAACAAAACATGTAGACAGGTGTCAAGTCGTCAGAACAAATGGAAATAAAGGTAGATGCACATCATTAACAAAATAAATAGAATAGTAAATATGTACAAGTAAAATAAATAGAGTGATAAATCTGTACAAACATATATACAGGTGCTGTGGGGAGGGGAAGGAAGTAGGGTGGGGGGGATGGGGAGAAGAAGTAAAAGGGGGCTCAGTCTGGGAAGACCTCTTGGAGGAGGTGAGCTTTCAGTAGGGCTTTGAAGGGAGGAAGAGAGCTAGCTTGGCAGATGTGTGGAGGGAGGGAATTCCAGGCCAGGGGGAGGACGTGGGCCGGGGGTCGACGGCGGGACAGGCGAGAACGAGGCACGGTGAGGAGGTTAGCGGCAGAGGAGCGGAGGGTGTGGGCTGGGCTGAAGAAGGAGAGAAGGGAGGTGAGGTAGGAGGGGGCGAGCTGATGGACAGCCTTGAAGCCGACAGTGAGGAGTTTTTGCTTGATGCATAGGGTGACTGGCAGCCACTGGAGATTTTTGAGGAGGGGAGTAACATGTCCATAGCATTTCTGCACAAAGATGATCGAGGCAGCAGCGTGAAGTATAGACTGAAGTGGAGAGAGACAGGAAGATGGGAGATCAGAGAGGAGGCTGATACAGTAGTCCAGTTGGGATAGGATGAGAGATTGGACCCGCAAGGTAACGGTTTGGATGGAGAGGAAAGGGCGGATCTTGGCGATGTTGCGGAGGTGAGACCATGTGCAAAGGGAGGTGAGGTTGTAGAGTGCTTGGGGAAAAAGCATGGAATTGGGAATCAAGATACCTGGGTTGTTTGTCCCAGCTCTGTTATTGGCCTGCTGGGCAAACTTTAGCAAGTCACAACTTCTGTATGCTCCAGTTTCCTCGTCTGTAGGAGATAAAATAAAGACTGAAACTCCTTGTGGGTGGGGAATATGTCTACTAACTCTATTATACTGTCCTCTCCCAAGGGCTTAGTAAAGTGCTCTGCACACAGTAAGCGCTCAGTAAGTAGCACTGATTGATTCTGAGCCCCTTGTGGAACAGGGACTGTGTCCAATCTGATAACTGTTTATCTACCTCAACACTTTGCACAAAGTAAATGCTTTAATAAAGGCCGTAATTATTATTTGCCCGGGGTTAAAGTGGTCCTGAGGGACTGATATACATTTGACTCTGTGGCAGTGGTGAACCTGATGCTTCCCAGATAATTTTCCAGATTAATTGTCTCGTTTCCTTTTTGAGCTAGAGGAACCTCTGATTGCTCCATTAAGTTTAAGTGTTTTGGGAAGAATTTCTGGGGGAGGAGGAAGGGAAGTTAATTAGATTGGACAGTTGATCTGATTGGTGCTAACTGTAATTTTTCCGTGAATTTTAATGACTGGTCTAGACTACCTAAAGTAGAGAGGACTCAAAAATAGTTCAATGGAGTAGTACTCCACAGACTAATCTAATATTCTGAAATCAGTCCTGTCCTCCTTGGTCCAATTTCTGAAGTATGCGATCTACCCTAACACCTTTTCACTTAGCACAGTTTTTGGCAAATTGTAAGCGCTTAACAAATACCGCAATTGTTGTTACCATTATGAGTAATAGTTAATTACTGTAGTAGCACATTGGCTTTGCTTACCGCTCTCCCTTCTGAACCCTTTTCAGTGTGGCTGACATTTAGCCGCACTTTAAAACCCCACTTCCAGAGGTAGAGAACTGTCGTTCGGCTCCTGCATTGGCAGTAGAAATCCTAGGACAGGTTAGCCAGTGTATGATTTGGGAAGATTTAACTGTTTAACAAGAGAATTTCATAGGAATGTTTGAAAATGGGGGAAAAAAGTGAAATGACACCTCCTAGTGGGTATTTGCACTATTTTCTCCATACATTAAATGCTGTTGGGTAGAAATTAAAAGACTGATTTATTATAATGCTGCAAATTTCATGTTAGGCTTCTGAAACTCAAATGTAGTCATGGTGGGACTTCGATTCGATTCTTGCTTAGTCTGCCCCTTCAGAAGTTAGAATATCGATTCAAGAATTTCAAGGAAACAAGGCTTTCTTTCCCTTATGTTCTCTAATCTTGCTTTAAGCAGGATCAAGTGAATGTCTTCCAAATTATTGATGGGGTGAAGAGCAGAGGGGTAAAGCACACAAGCCCCAGAATTGCGGCATTTCAGGCCCCTGACTTTGGACGTATAATCTGTATATGTCTTGTATGGTAAAGGTAGATATCAGTCAGTGGTATTTATTGAGCACTTATTGTGTGCAGAGCACTGTACTAAGTGCTTGTTAGAGTACGGTGTAACAATAAAACACACATTCCCTGTCCACAATGAGCTTACGGTCTAGTGGGGGAGAGAGACATTAATGTAAATAAGTTATGAATATATGCATAAGTGCCATGGGGTTGAGGAGGTGAATAGATTTCCAAATGACATACTGACTTACAAAGCAAGTTTATAGTGCAATTTGATTTATGTTTCAGACGATCCCGCAGTTTGGACAGGGCTAATGGCAGCCTGTCATGCTGAAGATACATTGGCTGTCTTGAACAACACAGAGCCCAAGAGGAGAAATCTAGAGAAGGCATTGGTATCCATGCTTTCCACTCGAAGTAAGTTTTGTTTCTTAAGAAATGGCTCAAGTTCAGTTCCTCAGGATGGCTAATGGAGGGATATGCAAATTAATGGGAGAATATTTTATTTGGGACTGATTGTGAGAATGGAATGGGAAGAGAAAATTCCCATTTATCCTGACCTAAAAGAAATGGCTTCAGTTCAGTTCCCTAGGATGGCTAATGAAGGGACATAGATATTAATGGGGGAATATTTTATTTGGGACTGACTCACTTTGAGAATTGAGTGGGAAGAGAAAATTCCCATTTATCCTGACCTAAAAGAACCTTCTACTACTGAATTCCATTTTCCTGCTCACTCTCAATCAAAACTATGTCTCCCCCTCTAGACCATAAGCCAAATTTTGGGCAGGGAATGTATCTACCAACTCTGTGGTATTGTACTCTCTCAAGTGCTTAGTACAGCTCTTTTAACACAATAAGCACTCAGTAAATACCATTGATGATGGTGCACACTTTCTGTGCACGAGCATTGAACTTAGTTCTTGGGCTCTCGTCCTTTGGGAAAAAAAATCCTTTGAAACCTTTTTCTTTAAAAATCAAACCTTCCTCTGTTACCCAAGTAAAAGTAAAATGGGAGGAGCCTCTATAATCAATTAGCCATATTTATTGCGTGCTTACTCTTTGCAGAGCACCAAATTAAGCTCTTGAGAGAATAAAAGAATACAGTATAATAGATTTGTAGACTAGGTCCATGTCCACCAGGAGCTTGCAGTCTAGAAGGCCATAATCAGTCAGTCATATTTCAGTGCTTACTCTGTGCAGAGTGCCATATAAAACTCTTGGGAGAATACAAGAATACAGTATAAGATTTGGTAGACTAAATTCCTGTCCTTAAGGAGCTTACAGTCTAGGAGGCCATAAAGCAGGTATCTGTATCATTCTGCCCACATCTTCAAGGCCAATTCTCAGCCCAACCTTGGCCTTGAAGTGAAGAAAGAGTCAGATAGGAGGACATTCTAGGATAAGGAATCAGTGGGATTTTGTCCATCCTTATGGCAGAGCTGTCTTAATAGCAGCACTGGGTGTGTTTTAGTAATCTCCTAAGTGAGGGTATATTCAGAACAGGGGAGAAAAAAAAAACATTCTTGTTTTCCTTCCAGTTAAAGAAAAGGACATCCCAGAGAGTTACAGCCGGAATCTTGAAACATGGTCTCTTTGTCAAGCGGTCACGGGGCTGATCGAGTCTGATAGGACATCTGAAGCTGAAGAGCTCTGTACCAAGGTACCAGGATTGCTGCTGACCACATGATTTTTGTGGTTCAGATGAAACTGTGGTAATAATAAGAAGATTAAGAATCATGAGGATGGCATTTGTTAAGTGCTTACTATGTGTCACGCACTGTTCCAAGCACAGTGGTAGATAAAAGCCAATCATTTTGCTCACAGTCCCTGTCCCACAAGGGGCTCTCAGTCTCAATCTCCATTTTAAAGATGAGGTAACTGAGGTACAGAGAGGTGAAGTGACTCGTCCAAGGTCCCACAGCAGACAAGTGGTAGAGCCAGGATTAGAACCCATGACCTTCTGACTCCCAGTCCTGTGTTCTATCCACTATGCCATGCTGCAGTTGTTATTATTACTGTCAGTTTCAGTTGAGTTTCAAATCTGAGTGGCACTTCCTTTGCCCCTAACTCTGGGGACCTCAGAGTATGCTAATAAATAGGGGTTCAGGGACTGAAACTCCTGTAAGCATAGATGAGTATGTTAGGTTTGGGAACGTATATATATATACGCTTTATATATATATATACGCTTTATATATAGTGTATATATATGTATATATAGCATTATGTATGTATATATATAGCATATATATGTATATATAGCATATATATATATAACATGTATATATAAAGCGTATATATATATAAAGCGTATATATATGAAGCGTGTATATATCAAAGCATATATATGTGTGTGTGTGTGTGTGTGTGTGTGTGTGTGTATATATATGCTTTGATGAGGCCCTCATCATAATAATGGTGGTATTTGTTAAGCCTTTACTATGTGACAAGTACTGTACTAAGCTCTGGGATAGATGGAAGATAGGCCAGGAACAGTCCCTGTCCCACACAGGGTGTTCACTAAATGCCATTGATATGGTTAATTGATTTGGTTTTCTCATTGAAGCGCAGAGTATTAACTCACAACCTTCCCTTATTTTTGACTGTTCTTGTTACTCTTGGAATACATTCAACTATTTACTTCCAGGAACTCCATTTTTCTAGGATCTTCCCTAATGGCTAAACAAATAAATCCATGCAAAACTGAGCCAGATTTTACTGGCCTGTAAAAATGGCAAGTTGGAATATCAGTACTAGCAGAACGTAGGAGCTTGTGATGTTAGAAAAATGTTCATCTTTGCTTTTTTTTTTTTAGTTTAGGAAAGTTATTGTCAATGATGAAATGAAAACACCACCCAGTGTGGAGACCCAGTACCCAGGTCCTATGTAGGCTGTTTTCAGTCAATTGTATTTATTGATTACCGTGTGTAGAGCACTGTAGTGTGTGCTTCGGAGTGTACAACACAACAGAATTGGTAGGCAGGTTTCCTGCCCACAACGAAGCAACTTTCTGTGTTCAATATGAACGTTCACTTTTTGGATTCATTGACTCATTGTGGCCAGGGACTGTATCTGCTTATTATTACATTGTACTCTCCCAAGTGCTTAGTACAGTGCTCTGCACACAGTAAGTGCTTAAGAAATACTATCGAATGAATGGCCACTTCAGGATGAGGGGGTAGTAATGATTCTGCTTTTCTGCCAAAGGAGAGTGAAAGGCAGCAATCATGGACCCTAGCACATTTAAAGATTATGGAAGTAGCTTTTAAAACAAGAGGAAGTGGCCATTTTATTGGCCCATTTGAAACAGAAAGCCCTTCCAATCTAGAAAATAGGTGAGTTGACCTCAGCATTTGAGATGTCGTTCAGTGCGTTTCTCTTTTTGGTTTGGTTTAGAATTTAAAAACTAGCCCCGACCAGCCAGCTGTCTTCTTGCTTTTGAGACAAGTTCAGTGTAAACCACTCCTGCAATCACAAAGCCAGCTCTCTGAGGCTGTCTTAGAGGAGCTGCAAAAAACGGTTATGACCAACTCTTCCTCGGTTCCAGCCTGGCAGGTGAGTACTTTACCACTGACTCAGTGCTTTAGTCAGTTTGTAAAATGAAGATCATAATGCTTGCCAGAGACAGGCCAAAAGGATTAGTAATTTATTGGGACCTGATTGTAACTCAGGATATGAGTCTTATAATATTCCAGAATGCACCAAGGCAGGCGACCTTTACAGCACTGAGGGCTATTCTCTATGGGAAAGAGACAGAGGCTTCCATCCCCACATGGGACTCCAGGAAGGAAATTCCTGGCACCATGTAAGGTGGGGGTCGTGGATTTTTTTCTAGAGTATTCTCAGCCTGTGGCACGTGCCCTTTGCTTTCCAGATCTCTCACAGCTCTAAGTGTTCAGTGTTCATTGTCTTCACCCTGGGGAGGAGATACTTGTCAAGATAATAGGCTGAAAGACTTTGGAGAAGGGGCGAATCGAAAGGGGCTAAATTAGTCTCTCAGTTTGTAAAAATGCAGAATGGACTGGCAGTGATGGGCCTAGTGGGATGTAAATTATTAGACTGTCCTCCATAAGAACATAAAGAATTGCCTGTTGGGTACTAGCGACAGTCCTTGTGGCCTGACAGAGGAAATGAGACGTTTGGAGGAACCTCCCTCTCGTAAACCCATTTTGGACCGCACAGCTGTGAAGTTATCCAAACCTCCAGGGCCTGATATTTTTCTTCTGCACAGCTTCCTATGGGAATGAATTCTGCATTCGTTCTGCCTGCTTTGTAGAGAATTGCTTTCGTTTGTTTAAGCTTGAATGACTGCCCCATCTCTCTGGTGTTAGGGGATTTTGTGAACGAGAAATCCTTATTCACAGTCTAAACGACCAGGGTTTTTTTTTGGCTCAGAAGGGGGGAAGAATGTCAAAATCTTCATAGAAATGGACACCTTAAGTAACTGGAACCAATTTTCTCTGTCTAGTGGCTGGCCCAGGTATACCAATCACAAGGAATGATGAGAGCTGCAGAAATGTGTTACAGAAAGAGTCTCCAGGTGGCTTCCCAGCAGGGGAATTGGAATGGGAAGCTGTCAAGCCTGCTGAGGCTAGCCCTCCTTGCCCTAGAAGTCTGCATGGTAAGCAAACATTTTATGAAGAATTGATTCGTCGGTTTGCATTAACAGCGCCAGGCTGTCTTCTCAGGGGGGTGGTGTTCCTGTTCTGTTTTATTGTCCACTCATAGATTTGCCATCACAGAGACCCACAGGATGAACAAAGAAGGGAGAAAATAAAATAAGACCGTAACGGTTTCCATTGAGGTTCAGTTGGATCAGAGCAGCATTTCAAAGTGATGTGAATGGGAATTAACCCATTACTTCTAAGAGTGTGTTCACTCTAGGGAGCAAATCTGTCATTTAGATGGATGTTTTCTATTTCCCGGATGTTGACGTGTAGTCCATTTAGCAACAGGTCATCACAAGTGGTAGACAGTTCTGTGGCACCTGAAGGGCACTTAATGGCGCTTACGCAGTTGGCAAGTGTATTGTCTAGAAACATGTTTGGAGGAAAAATATATTTGAAAGCACTCTCCGTGTCCACTCCCTGCTGGTTCTCAGGGACCAACTAGAACATGAGACTGGGGATCCAGAATCATTAGCCAGAGTAAGGTTAATCAAACTGCATAGAAATGATTTAAAAGTTTAAAAGAGCAATTGATGCGAAGTCAGTTTAAATCAAATGAAAGCCAAGCTTAAAAGTAAAGGCTTTATCATCGTCGTCATCAATCGTATTTATTGAGCGCTAAATATGTGCAGAGCACTGTACTAAGTGCTTGGGAAGTACAAATTGGTAACAAATAGAGACAGTCCCTACCCGACAGTGGGCTCACAGTCTAAAAGGGGGAGACAGAGAACAAAACCAAACATACTAACAAAATAAAATAGAATAGATATGTACAAATAAAATAAATAAATACATAGAGTAAAAAATATGTACAAACATATATACATATATACAGGGGCTGTGGGGGAGGGAAGGAGGTAAGATGAGGGGGATGGAAAGGGGGACGAGGGGGAGAGGAAGGAAGGGGCTCAGTCTGGGAAGGCCTCCTGGAGGAGGTGAGCTCTCAGCAGGGCCTTGAGATTCTAAGATTTCTAAGATTTCTAAGGTTTATAAATCTTAGAAATATCTAAATCACATGCTACTTTGATTTGTTTTATAATAATAATTGTGGTAGTTGTTAAGCACTTACTATGTGCCAGGCACTGTACTTTAGTACAGTGGGGTAGCTATATTTCTAAGGTTTATAAATCTTAGAAATATCTAAATCACATGCTACTTTGATTTGTTTTATAATAATAATTGTGGTAGTTGTTAAGCACTTACTATGTGCCAGGCACTGTACTTTAGTTCACTGGGGTAGCTATAGGTTAATTGAGTTGGACACAGTCCATGTCCCACATAGGGCTCAAAGTCTTAATCCCTATTTTCCAGATGAGAGAACTGAGGCACAGAGAAATTAAGTGATTTGCCCAAGGCCACCCAGCAGACAAGTGGCAGAACCCAGGTCCTTCTGATTCTCAGGCCTGTGCTGTAGTTTTCCTTTCTGTTATTTCTTGAAATCCTCAGAGCAAGATAAGCAAATTTTATGTATTTCCCCTTGATATGAAAATGCTCCTTCAATTTTTTTTTTTACGCTATTTGTCAAGCTTTTACTATGTGCCGGGAACTTCACTAAGCTTTGGGGTGGTTACAAGCTTATCAGGTTAGACACAGTCCGTGTCCCACATGGGGCTCAGTTTTAATCCCCATTTTAAGGATGAGGTAACTGAGGCACAGAGAAGTTAAATGACTTGCCCAAAGCAGCAAAGGGGCAGAGTAGTCTTGGCTAAGCCATCTCTAAGCAACAGCCCAGGATTGACTCTAATCCTCAGAGGACCTGGGTTCTAATCCCAGCTCTGTCACTTGTCTGCTGTGTGACCTTCAGCAAGTCACTTGGAGTCAGAGGTCATGGGTTCAAATCCCGGCTCTGCCACGTGTCAGCTGTGTGACTTTGGGCAAGTCGCTTAACTTCTCTGTGCCTCAGTTACCTCATCTGTAAAATGGGGATGAAGACTGTGAGCCCCCCGTGGGACAACCTGATTACCTTGTAACCTCCCCAGCGCTTAGAACAGTGCTTTGCACGTAGTAAGCGCTTAATAAATGCCATTATTATTATTCTTATTATTACTTAATTTCTCTGTGCCTCATCCCTCATCAAGGTCCCTCATCAGCAAAATGGGGATTTAGTACCTGTTCTCGTGCCTACTTAGACTGCAAGCGCTTTGTGGGACATGATCACCTTGTATCTACCCCAGCACTTAGTACAGTGCTGGCACATAGTAAGCATTTAACAAATATCACAGTTGTTACTACTATTAGGAGTGTTTCTCAAAGTATCAAGAGAAAACAAACAAAAATGAAACAGAAAAACAACATGAAAAGTGAACTGGGACACAGTCTCTTGTGATCCACTTTTAGAGGGTGTATTAATATGATTTTTTTTTCTTTCTCACTGTCAAATGGGAACACTTGGCATCCCAGGTGTCCCTGCCACCCCAGCATTGGGGTTCGGAGAACCTATTACCTTTTTGTGTTTCTCCATTACTTACGTCTCCGGTTTCACAGAAGTAATCAAACGGCGGGGAGAGGCAGAGAGTGAAGAAATAGAGGCTAGGCAACCGACTTCGAGTGCTTTCTGTGAGCGGAGCACTGTACTAAGCACATAAGATAGTAAAATATAAGTGAGCTGGTTTGGACAAGGTACCTGCCCAAAAGGAGCTTACAGTTTAGAGGGAATCCATAGTTTCTTGACCACCTGCTCTCAGACCGAGGTCTCTTTCTCCTGCTGGGTGTCAGTGGTGCTGTATTGCTGCTCCTTCAGTGATAGAGCCCAGGGAGCTCCAGAGATCCTCCCTGCTTCATAAGCCTGGTAGGATTTTTAAGGTCACAAGAGTTTATTTGGTTATTTTGTTGACTTTTTTAGTACTAGGAAACTCATAGTTGTATCCTAACTCAGAAAGATTGAAGCAAGTCAGGCATTTAAGAGATTTGTGCATTTGAAAAACAATAATAAATTACATTTGTTTAGCACCTACTGGGCGTCAGACTTTGTCCTAAGAACTGGGTTAGACCCAAGATAATCAGATCAGGCCCAATCCCTGCCCTGGATGGGGCACACAGTCTAAGAACAATTATGTCTTCAGGCATAATCATCTTTATTAAGCAGTTACTGTGTGCAGAGCACTGTACTAAGCACTTGGGAGAGTACAATACAACAGAGGGCTACATTCAGTAAAACTGGTGTTCAAATGGTAATTCAATTCATTCATTCATTCACTCAATCATTTGTTGACCACTTACTGTGTGCTTACTGTACTAAGCGCTTGGAAAGTACAATTCGGCAAGAGATAGAGACAATCCATACCCAACAATGGGCTCACAGTCTAGAAGGGGGAGACAGACACCAAAACAAAACAAGTAGACAGGAATCAAAATAGATAAATAGAGTTGTAGGTGAATGGAATTATAGATATATGCACATCATTAATAAAATCAATAGAATAATAAATATGTACAAATATACACAAGTGCTGTGGGGCGGGGAAGGTGGTAGAGCAGAGGGAGGGAGTAGGGGTGATGGGGAGGAGAGGAGGAGCAGAGGAAGGACTGCAAGGAAAAAAAGACATTACAATCAGGAGGAGAATTTCTGATATTTTGGCACCCCCCTTCATGAAGAAGGTCCGAGGCACAAGCTGTTTAAATCCACAAATTATTGCCTGATGTGTACCTTGAAAAATGGGGAACTTTGGGTTCCACATTGACTGAATCCACATTTTTCTCTCCAGGCTAAAGCGCCAGTTAAAGATTACATTTTGTGAATCGAGCAAATGACGATACATCAAAATGATGTGTCCATAAAGTGTCCTTGTGTTACCCACAATCTGGCCTGGGGGAAGACTAGAAATATTGCGAGTTAATTGAGTTGGTTTTCTTTGTCTCCCAAGGCAAATGTGTCAAGCGATCACTGGCCGGCTTTGGTTCAGGAGGCCACGACGGAAGCCTTGAAACTCTGCTTTTGTCCACTGGCTGTTCTCCTGCAAGCTCTGCTCCAGTTCAACCGCAAAATGGGAGCAAGGTACATGGACTCCCTATCATCTTTCCCTCTTCAGAACCTCCAAACATTTAACTAAAAGGAAGCTTCGCACTCAGTCTTGGGAGAGCTCCCAATTGAAATCACCTTATCGAGAAGTGGTCAAGAGTCACAGTAACTTGGAATGGATAAAAGCAAGAAAGGGAGATGTTTCCTTCTAGACTGTGAGCCCACTGTTGGGTAGGGACCGTCTCTATATGTTGCCAACTTACAGTGCTCTGCACTCAGTAAGCACTCAATAAATATGATTGATTGATTTAACTCAGAGTCCTTCCCCTTTTTGTTTTCCTGTACCAGACTTTGTGGTTGATATGTACGAACTTAAATGACCCACACAAGTTCAGCTGAATTGCGGCAGCCAGGCCTGGCATAGAAAGAAATCCAGTTCCTTTATACAAGGACTGTGGTCAATTGCAGTTGTGAATTAAGTGACTCAATGGTGTCGTTGCTTCCATTTTGAACTGGCGGGGGAGGACAGGGGGCACCTGGGTACGTTGTCATCTAACTGGGTGGTGGTTTGCAGAGAGGGAAGCCTGCTTCATTAGACAAGGGAGGGTAATGTAATGCAGCACTAGCTCTTGGGGGAGGTGATTCTGATCAAGTATCAACTGTGTTCCCCCAGGGAGACGCGGCGGCTGTTGGAGAGACTGGTGTACCAGCCGGGATACCCCAAGTCCATCGTGTCCTTTGCACGTTGGTACCTCCTAAGACACCTGTATGCCAAATACGATTATGAACTTATCGACGTAAGGCCTTATTTTTCAATCACTTAATGTCATCCTAAAATAAAGAATTGGTGGGGGGACTGTATTTTCTCATGACTCGGGTCAGTGGGATTTCAGAATGCACTGAAAAAATGCTCTCTAAATTTATCTAGAGAATCTTTGGCATTTGATAGCATTTATTCACGGCTTTTCAATCGTTTAAGATGCCACATTGTTTCCATTATCGTGAAATAATTGAAATTTAAAAAGAAAAAACACGTACTCAGGCAGCAGCTATTTACTGAACTCTCCAACATTGTCTATCACTGTATTACTTTTATACCATGCCTGTGGGATACATCCTGGATTTCTCGTGTGGCACCTGCCCTGGAGGAATTTGTATTCTAGCAGGAGAGGCAAGACCGTGAAACATAATCATTAGAAACTGAAAAATATGATAACCCCAGAAGATGTTGGCGAGGAGGTCAGGGATTGTGCTAGTTGGTTGCA